>NW_015386356.1:2449993-2474745 GCF_001527695.2 Protobothrops mucrosquamatus
TCCCGAGCACTCTCCACACTCTAAATTGTGCTTAACAAAAGTTGCTTAGAAACAAGTGATTCACATTATAAGCATAATAAGCATTTCTTAGAAGAGAAGATGCAAGAAACGTTTACTGCCTTCATGCCCAGCTTAAACTTACCAGCAGTAAGCTGCTATATGAATCTTTGTTCTGATCAAAAATAAAGGAAGGACTGCTCTCATAATAGCAAAAGAAAAAGCAAAATATAGGTAGGAAACACCGCCAGTTCATACTTTTTCCATATGGTCCATATTTTGCTAGCTAGATCCATGCTCTCCTTACTTGCTGGGCTGCTGTTTAAGAAGAATGGTTATGAACACAGAACCCAAACATTGGATTGGGGACAACAGCATGGCTCCATTCTCCAAGCTGCATTGAAACTAATATTATTCATTATTTTCCTTGTTGCTCTCCCTATAATATTTGTGTTGTGTTTCTGTCACTGAGCAAAACAGCAAAAAAAAAAAAAAATTCCTCCCTAAATTGCCTAAGGCAGTGGTGGCGAACCTATGGCACGCGTGCCAGAGGCGGCACTCAGAGCTCTCTCTGTGGGCACGTGTGCCATGCCCCAGAGATGGCAACTGTCCCTCTTCAACTAGCTGCATACTAACTCATCGAGGTCCCATGTGGCTAGATGCATCCCGGCACGGCTGGTTTCCCTCCCCCCGTCCCATCCCTCCTGGCCTTGCATGCTCTCCTTTTCCTGGGCACGACCCACTGCATCGCCTCCTCAGCTGTTGGCCAGCCATCCAGCTCAGAGGTGGCTTCTTTGAACTCCTGGCAGCAGGCTGCGGAGCCCCATAGTGCACCGATCGAGGGGCCGGAAGGCTGTGGCTGCTGACGGACACCGTCGGCCCCCATGCGCTTGCTGGCCTCTGTGTGCGGGGGCCAATGGTGTCAGGCAGCAGTCACCCCGGCCCTTGCCTTGCCCCATGGCAATGGTACCCCCGCCCTGCCTCACCTCACCCCGCAGGACGAGCCTCCTGCCTACCACCCCACCTGCCAGAGACCCGCTGGATCTCCAACCCTGCCCACCCCCCAAAGGCGTCCCTCCCCACGAGCAACATTGAAGTGACCATGCCCACGTTAGCCACAGCCACCCAATCTGCCATGACCACCACAGCCACGCCCACCCAGTGGGCCACGCCAACCTGGCAACTGGCGATAAATAAGTGGGATTTAGGTTACAGTTTGGGCACTCAGTCTCTAAAAGGTTCGCCATCACTGGCCTAAGGAATAATAGGTTTTCTTTCTATCTTTCTTACCTACCTACTGCAGGGGGCAAGCAACATTTTCTGTATTTTGTTTTTTTATGCTTCATATTTTTAAATGCTATTTTGTGAATAACCAATAAATAAAAAGAGTTCAGCTTACCAGTCTTCCTCCGAACTTTGTGTTTCCTGTGTATCCTGTGCTTCCTCATCTTCCTCCTCCTCCTCCCCTTCCTCTTCCTTCTCTGCCAATTTTTGTTCTACAGCTTGCAGCTCAGCTGATGTCCTTTCCAACAATGCTGAGACCGCATCCTAACAAAGACATGGAAAGCAGCTCTACTTGTATTAAAATATGCAAGAATGCCAGTAATACACCTGGTCTGTAATGTACATGGACTGAGCCCAGAAAAATCATAAAGCTGCTGAAGCCTTTCAGATTAAATTTAACAAGCACACATGTACCTACAGAGAGTAGGGTTACATCATGAAAGACTCAAGACTGATTTAAACCTTGAATTGCTGCATGATATCATCTGAGAACTGATTACATATATTGTGAAAATCATACCCTATAAATAAAATTCTTTCCAAAAATGACATAGGCAAGACAACGAAAATATACTCTGACATACAGATCAGTAAAAATTAAGTTCTAATTCACAATTTGTGGGCAAAAGCAACAAAGTATGTAGATTTCCAACATTTACAAATCATTATTCCAGATATTACAATTGATCTTCCAGTTTAAATGGGCATTGTCTATATTATGAGATTCTTATGCCCTAGATTTTGCATGTACATTCTTTAAAACAGTATTTTGTTTTCACTCCCTATCATTTAAAGAAAACAGAAAAATATATTCACTGATTTGAAGTCTGATGTAAATGAAATCCTGTACTAACCTACATTTAGTTGTTTGGAATAGGTGCTCAAGTATAATAAAATTAATATGGGGAAAATAGAGTAGACCATAAATACTTATGAATGTTACATTCTGTGAAAAAATAATCAGCTGCTTGCCAGCAGAAATATAGCATTTACCATTTTTCTCTGAAAATAAACCTAGCTTGATTTGGGGGTGGGCCTAATATAAGCCCTACCCCCAAAATAAGCCCTGGTTTGGGGGGAGGCACACACTAAAAATCAAGCTAGGGCAGGGATGGGGCTGTGGATCTGCCCTATGTGCCACTTACCTTGCAGCCAGGACTCTCCTCGCTGGCCCACTTCTTCTGTGGCGTCTTCTGCAGCCAGGCCTTCATTTCTCAGTCACAGGTCTTTCCAGAAGACCTGTGCAGCAGAGAACCAAGCTACAGATTCAATCCATAGCTTGGTTCTGCAAGACCTCTGGCCTGACTGCAAGACCTCTGGCCTGATTGCAATTTCACAGTCAGGCCTTTCTGGAAAGCCTATGCAGCCAAGTACAGAGCTATGGTCTGACTGCGAAATTGCAGCCGGAATGCAGCTGCAGAATGAAAGTGCTCCTTCAGCTGCAGAAGAAATGGACCTGCTGGACGGGGCGGGCGGTGCCGGAGGTGAGTAAGACATCCCCAAAAATAAGACCTGGTGCCTCTTTTAGAGGCATAATAAGTAAATAAATAGGACCCGGTCTTATTTTTGGGGAAACACAATAGGAAGAGCAGTTATATTTCACCACTCTCCATTTATTGATTTATTTGATTGATTGATATTTCATCTTTCCTCTAGGAACTCACAGTGGCATACATAGCATTCCTTCCTCCAATGTTTGCACACAATGAAACATAGAACATAGAATAATAGAGTTGGAAGTGACCTTGAAGGTCTTCTAGTCCAATCCTTAATGCAGCATAGGATTGCACTGGCTTTTTTGACTGCTGCTGCACACTGTGTTGGCTCATATTTAAGTGATTGTCCACTAGGACTCCAAGATCCCTCTCACAATTCCTGGCATTAAGCCAAGTTTCACCTATCCTATACCTATACAGTTGTTTTTTCTTGCCTAAGTGTAGAACCTTACTTTTATCTATGCTGAATTTTATTTTGTCAGACAGGGACCAGTGTTCAAGTCTGTCAAGATCTTTTTGGATCTTGAACTTGTCTTCTGGCGTGTTGGCTATTCATCTCCAAATTTTTATGAGTTCCCCTTTAAGTCCCTCATCTTCCTTCACCTGTGCCAGATCCTTTGCAATGAAGCAAAGATCATCCACAAACGCTAATAATTGGCAATCCCCACCGTGGAACCTTGCAGTATATATGCAACCATCAGCCTTACAACTCTTGAACCCAAGACCCTTTAATGCCACATCTAAACAGATGTCCCAGTTTCTGGCTGATTGCTTCAGCCCATAAATGGCCTTGCTCAGTTTATACACAGTGCCAGGCTTTTTACTTTCATACCCTGGTAATTTTTTTCCTCCAACTCTGCATTAAAGAATGCTGTGGTTATATCAAAGTGCCAAATTTTATGCCCACGTGCCATTGCCAACGCTAGTGCCATCCTTATAGTTTCACTTTTTACCGTTGGTGCAAATACCTCATCATAGTGCACATTTTTCTTCTGTGAAAACCCCTGTGACACTAATCTTGCCTTATATTGGACTTCATTGTTGGGTAACACTTTCCTTTTGTATACCCATTTACATCCTACAGCTTTGTAGCCTTGTGGCAAAGTCATAGAGGTGAATACTTTATGTTCAGCCTTGGATTTCATTTCTTTGTCCATGGCCTCTTTCCACTTCTCTTGCTCTACTTTGGGTAGTGCCAATTCTTCCTGATAGTTTCTTAACTCATACCACACATTATACACCTTTACTTTCCCAGCAGAATACCTGTCAGGTGGAATCCCCTTGTTCCATCGCTCTGACTTGCGTGGCATTGACTGCTCTTGACTGTCAACCCTTTTCAGTTTCACATCTTCTTCTGACTCTTTTTCTTATCTTTTTTCAGCTTCTCCTCCCTGAACGCCGACACTGGCACTAAGTGAGTCACCGTCACTAAGTGGATCATTTCCAGAATTGGCATCAATTCTGCACCAATTCTGCTCTGCAAAGCTAGCAGATCTGGAAATTACTATCCTTCTGCTCCCATCACTAAAGCAATAGCTCTTTGAGCCAGGCTCATAGCCCATAAATCTGAGCTTTCTAGCCTTTTGTTGCCATTTTCTCCTGATTGCCTTTGGAATATGCACCCATGCATTGCTTCCAAACACCCTTAAATGTGCCAGAGATGGCTTTCTCTCATATAGCACAGCATATGGAGTATCATTTATAGAGGAACTCCACAGCCTATTGATCAAATAATTAGCAGTCAACATGGCTTTGCCCCAATACGACCTGCTCAGACCAGAATCCTCCAGCAGTGAGTCTTTCATGGTCTGCAAGACTCCATTCCGTCTTTCAGCCACGCCATTCTCAGCTGCTGTGTACGGATTTGTGCGTCTATGTCTTATTTCTAGCTGCCCCAACCACTGTTGAAAACTTGCTGATATGAATTCTGAACTCGTCAGTTTGCAGCTAGCATACCTGTTGCCTATATCGTCTTTCTGCGAAGCTCACCCATTGCTTGAACTTCTGCAGCACTTCTGTTTTGCTCTTAAGCAAATAACAGAAACCAAATCTACTGAAATTATCTACAATGACCAGCGCATACTTTGCTCCTCCCAAGCTGGCTTGCATTGGTCTTACTGTATGTACCAGCTCTAGAACCCTTGTTGTCTGCCTTGTGCTCTTCTTCTTATTGGGAATACCTTAGATTTCGATGATTTACATATTATACTGCACAGTCTAAGTATGCTTTAGAGTACACCCTTTTAAAGTTAATGCCTCTGCAAACTGAGGCATCCTATGCAACACTCTGAAGCTGGCATGGCCAAGCTTTCTGTGCAAGAGATGAATGCATGAATCATATTGTGCCACATTACCAAATGTTTGGGCACATTTAACCTTTTGTGTCTGCAACTGTTCTAATTCAACAATCAGTTTCTGCATGTGGAACAAATGCTCTTTTACACTCTCTTGTGGCAGCAGCCAGGCTCTGTACAATTGCCCTGATAATTGCACTATATTGCATGCTGACACGCTCACATGGACACTTCTGAACTTCAGCCCAACTTTTTTTGCAGTTTTTAATTCAGCTACATTTAAGAATTGTTCATCTTCCACATTTAAAATGATGTAAGCCAGTGCCTTATCATGCCTCCGTTGATCTGCAGCTGCTAATTGCTCCTGGGGTGGATTAATCACAATATCCCAGAGCTCCTTAGCCTCCAGGAAGCATTCCATTTTTGCAGCCCAAATAAGATAATTCTTTTGTCCCAATCGAGGCAGAGAGTTCTCCTTTAAATCAGCCATCCTGCAAGCCTTCAGCTGAGCAGCCTTTTTCTTTCTTAATTCAGGCAGTCCTTCAGCTTAATTACAGCTCCGTGTTGAGCCTCAATCTTTTCTTTCAGTCTGAACTGTGTGCAAGGGCTGGCTGGGATCTGGGCCCATAACCTGTTAAGAGTTTTACAGCTTTCCAGTGCAAAAATAAGCCCAAAAAATAAGCACACGTTCAAAATGAGCAGGAGACATAATTTAGAAAAACTTTATCTATAAAATATATATAAGCATGATACATACAGTTTCATTCAGTTCTTGGCAATGCGGTAGAGAACAACAACTAACTCAGGAGATCAGGACACAGGGAAAGACTAAACCACCCCCAGACCTAGGCTGGATCACATGCCTCACACAGCCAATACTGTGTCTTAATCTAAAACAGTTCTCACTGGCTGGTTTGTTGCTATGGCTATTCCAGTTCATAAATTCTTACATACTGACAACTTTGTTGAAGAATGAAATAAGATTTGTTTAGCATGATCTGTTTTTGATGAACCCATGTTGACTACTAGTTATAACTTTGCTTGTAGGTGTTCAATGTACAATGAACAATGATGCAGATTGGGCTAAAAGAGAAAAATTGGTCCAAAATTAGTCAGTGAGTTGTCTGACAATGGACTTGAAACTGAGTCTCTCCAGGCCTCTCAAACCCCTTAACCATTATATTACACAGGTGCGCAAACTACTTTATTGACAAAAAAAAGTTTAATGTGGCAATATGCATTTTACATGTGATTCCCTTCTACTCCAACCAATAATATTTGAATGTTAGGATAAGCACACTGTTCCTTATAATGAAAAAGTTGTATGTAAGCTTGACTGCATTTGCTTCTGTTTTTTAGCAATACATTCTGACAAGGAACTCTGGCTTATTGCTTTCCTCATAATCAAGATTTAGCAATTCATTGTTTGTTTATCATTCCTGCGAGCAGAAAAAGTCAATCGGAAGCCTAATTATACTTCTATTTATGATAATGAGACATAGCAACTGGAGGCTACACATAATAATGTAGCACAACTATTTGACTGGTGCCACTGTTTTTTCTAGCAATCAACTTACCAAGGAAACAGGTGTTGGATTGGCTGCCACAAAGACAGAATACTTCTTTGGCTTTGTATTCCTTTTTCCAACAGTCTGCTTAGAAGATAGTAAATTATACCACAGAGTAGATATCTCATTTGAAAAGGACACATCTCCCAGACTTATCTGGATTCCACCCTACAAAACAATGTATATTTGTTAAAGAATTTTAATTTATGTAAAAACAAATGATGTCATTGAAATGTTTTGTTTGTTTCAGCAGTCAAAAATTATTATCCAAAGCTTTTTTATATTAGAATTATTAAATACTTCAATTATATATTTATATCTTTTGGATTAAAATACAGCATTTAAGATGAATATTACAACTGAAGTCAAATAACAATGCAACTAAGTTTTATAAGTATTAGGTAAGACTTTCCACGTGATGCACAGTGATCTTTTCTATTATGGTTATAATGCAATGTGTGAGGTAGCCGTTCTATAAAAGCCTGATGAATAGGATTCATCTATCTCTCAAGAGAGAAATTGCAGAAACATGTTTTAAAATGAAAAGTGAAGGGGAAAGCATAAAGATAAAGAAAGAAGGAAGATGAATGGGATTTACTTGGAGCAGTTGGCACAAGTGTTAAAGTAATTCTGGTTCATGATAAATCTTGAGGGATTAAGGGCACAAGAGTCCTTGGCTTGCAAGATAAAAGGATGTAAAGCATTAAAGTGCCAAGAGAGTACTCAGAAGTTGCAGGTGAAAACAGAAAAGATTGTGATATAGATATTTATCCTGTGATTTTATTTGGAAATTTTTTTATTGTTGTTCTTACTTGTTGCTCAATCTGAATTAAAAGAAAAGTTTAAGTGGTACATTTAAACAAAAAAAATAAACAGATCATTTGATTAATTACAGATCAGACATACAATACATATCTAAAAAGAAAGTATCAGTTACTCTATAAATCTAATCAGTGCAATAGATCGAAGCAGGAGAAAGCACTGGCTAGGTTAATGCCTGAAGCAAAATACAGTTGGCCTCAGTCCATCTTATTCATGAGGGAAAAAATGGCTTTATATGTAAGAAAAGAAAATTTAAGCTCATATTTAGAATCTTTGATAGCTTTACTATATAAAAATGCCTCAGGCACCATCGATTTACATTCTGTCAATGTCTGAAATTGTTAATCATTACACTTCCGTTTTACAATAATCTATAGGTAGGAATAACTTGAAGAATATTAAGAAAAATAAAAAGTCTACTTCTAACTATGATAACATTATATAGAAGTAGTAGAACATTTTCGTTGGATGCACCTTTGCCACTGAAGTCACATACATGCTTTGCATGAATAAGGTCCTAGGTTCAATGCCCTCGCATGGGAAATCCCCAGCATGGAATTATTAAATTTCCTGGCTGATACTTGGATGAAAGAACACTTCTCAAAAATAGTAACCTTAATTTCCACAGACCAAAGTCACTGCAAAACACTTTCAAATAAATTAAGCACAGTTATGGATGGATGCAAGTTATGGATTTTCAATTGGCCAAATTGTATGTCCTGACTGCTCTTTAAAAAGGTTCACCACAATAAATATTAACCCAGGAAATTGCATCATCATAAAACCCACAGAGAAAATATTTATCTTCTCCCTTTCCTCATTTAAATGAAACCTATAACAACCAAGCCTTGCAGTTTTTCTCTGCAGTGGCATCTGAAGTGCTTCCTTCATTATCTTGAGTGTGAAAAACTATTCAAGCATTTAGCCTCTCAAGTAAATGGGGCAAGGAAAGTAAATTCAATTATTTCTATTTATTTAAATATTTGTATACCATTTCTCATTTGCATTAACACCAGAAAGAGTTAATGCTATAAACAGTGCTAGAAGACTAGTTATTAAAAGGATTAGAAATATTAATAAAAGGGAGGTGTTTGGTGAAAAGCCCCCCTAAAAAGAAGAATGGATTTTTAAAGGAGTACCTAAACCATGGCTGCATTGGAGTGGGTGTTCTGCAGAGGACTGCTGAGAAGATTTATGGATGCTGCCTGCAGCACAGAATGCAGGACCTCCCCTCAAGAACATTAAGTACCAGGAATATTACATACATGAGGATGCTAAGATAACATGCTCCTTTCTAATTTCACCATCTTGAATCTGTTTAGTAGCAGAATGATAGGAAATGCAGATGTTTTAGTATAGGTGTGATGTATTTACAGCAGCAGCCCCCAACCTTTTGGGCACCAGGGACCAGTTCCATGGAGAGAAGTTTTTCTCTGGACCAGAGGGAGGCGGGGTTTGCATGCTGCCTGCATCCCGCGGATGTGGCTTCACTTGTTTGCACAGCTCGGTTTCTGGCATGCTGCGGACTGGTGCCAGTTCACAGACCGGGGGTTGGGGACCCCTGATCTACCATATTCCAATCAGTAGTAGTATATTAGATTAGTTGTAGCTTCTAGATCAGCCCACAGTGCAGGCCTAGAAACAGTGCAAAACATAGCATAGGAAATAAAACATGAACTGCAAGTGCTGAAATATTTACACTACGTCCTTGCTATTTAAGTCTTTAGGAAGTATAGTTCCAATGTACTACATTTTTCCCCATGAAAGTGGCAAGAAGAATCACTTAGGATCAAAGGTGACTATGCCCAGACCTATAAAGATTTTTAATACATTGCTCAAAAGATTCTTATACATCCACAAAAAGGGAGAAAAAGATCACAATTAAACCAATTATCATATTAAGTAAGGATACTTACTAGACATTCTTCTTGGTGACTTTTACTGACAGAGCAGATATCTACCCTCAAAGTTTTTTTCTGCAAGGCTGCCTGGGAAATAACTGTTCTGAACATTTCACTAAATAAAAGAGGTTCAGTAGCAGGATGGAACTTTGTACGGAATAGACAGCTGATGTCAGTTGAAGGTGGAAGAAGTGCAAGTCTAAAATATCTAAATAAGAAAAATAACAGAAAGATAACCTAAATTCATCATAAAGTGTTTTTCCATATTATGTTATGCAATATACATATTTAGAAATGATGTAAAATATTTTTCCCTTTTAAGGATGAGAAGAAAATGGGGGACATCAGGCCGGAAATATAAGCTTCTTCCTTCCTCCACAGATACACTAAGTTTGAGTTTCTATTTATTTTACATTCACAAATGCTGATTGCAAGGTGTGGGTCCTGACAGATACAAGTGCTTCTTACAGAACAAGCAGAATCTGTAAGATGAATATAAAGCAGTCTGGTTTAAGGGAGTGAGCTCAGTAAGTAAGCAAACAGGAGACTTAGCATGCTGGGAAGTTTAGAAGGAGTTCAGTTCCTAATAAATTGTCCCACTAAATTAGACTCATTTCCACAATGCTCTAGTCATTGAAAATGAGAGCACTGCTGCCATAGTCAACAGCAATAGCAGCAATGCTTGTGTGAGAGTAGCAACTCTACCCTTATCTCCTTTATCTCAATTCATAACAGAATCTAATATCCAAAATACACATTTTATCTATTTGAATATAATCTTGTTCTATTTCCTAAAAGTTATCTATTTCCCACCATATTAAATCATCTATTTAATAATACAATATCCCCTTTAATAAATCAAAACCATTATATATATTACCTTTATATATATTACTATTATATATAATCAATAAATCAAACATATTCATAATAATTGATTTTTTTTCTTTTAGGTCTAATTTTTAAATATTAAACAGATAAAATTCTTTTTTTAACTAATTTCCAAATATTTTAAACCTAATGACCAGAATTCCCCTTATCTCAACTTCTCCCTTTAACCCTCTAATTAATAATATGAAATCCCCTCTAATAAATCAAAACTGCAATTTTCTTCAGCCTTATTCTGGCTTTCTTCCTTTGCCAACTAGGCTTCCATATCAATGCTTTTAAATCATCAAATAGATCTCCGTCTATTATTATATATGTTATTTGAAATAAAGGAGACCATTTAATTGCCATTTTTTGGAAGGACTAGCTCATTTGTATTCATTAAGTTGTCTCCCTATTATTCTAATTCCCCATGATTGCTCTGATATGTTTATCTTCCATTCAATCTGTTCTTCTTTCTCAAATTTCTTCTGATTTATATAGAAAGTCTTTCCCATTTTCAGTGTTGTCACTCCCTTTTCTGGATTTTCCATTAACTGTATTTGTTGGTCAATTGAGTCCTCTGCCTTAATATTTGATTGTTCCACTTCTTCTGTTATCTTCTGCATTGTTAGTTCTTTGGTTGTAGTCAAAGTTTGGGTTTGTGTATCTAAGCTGGCGTCTTGATGTTAGGTCTTATTTTATCACAAGCTGAAAGAATGGTTTCATGTATTGCTTTCAACATGGAAAGGATATTTTCCTGGTCTCCATCCATCTCTTTCACGTGTGTATAAATAGTCTTTATAGTAGAAGTCGTTTGTCAAGCAAGATTTTATAGTCCAAGGTATTTCATCATCTCATATAATAACCAATATTCCTCAAATAAAGAGCTAGGAAGGCAATTCCCCACATATAACTCTGAAAGTCAGTAAAGGTTTACATTCACAGTTCAAGTAGGCCAGTTATGCCACCCAGCTGTTCTCCTACAGCTGAGTTTCTCACAGGTGATGCCAAGCCAAGGTCAAAAGAGTCTTATCTAAAATCTGGGCTTTGAGCCAAGTCTCTTTTAAGAAATAAGTTGTAATACCAAACTTCGCCACAAGATGTCACCGATGCCCTTTACATTTTTTAAGTCCAAAATTTTTATAATCCTTTTTCCAATTTTATTTCTTTTTTGTAGATAAAAGCAAAAGTCTCCAATAAAAATAGGAAAACTTTTGGTCCCCAAGTTTCAGGAACATATAAATCCAATTAGATTAAAGATGTTCTTTTAATGCTTTAATTCCCCTGGGCAGTCAGTCGCCGCTATTCTTAGAGGTAGGATAGAAATTCCCTTCCCTCTCTCCTCACAGGGGGAAACATACTTCAGGCAGCTTTTACAGGAAAAGAAAGTACTAAGGGTAAAGAGAAGATTGGATCTCATCCAGTTTCATCCGTGTTGCTTTCGAAGTTCTTGGTGGTAAGTTTGACTTCGGCTGTCTGCAGCCTAGTGACAGGCCATATTACTATGGTCAGTCTTTCCTCCGCCGGTTTGAAGGGCTGCCCCAGATTGAGTGGAAGGGTTGCTGCCCTTCCGCGGTCAAACAGGGTCCCCTCCTTGCTCATCACCCCTATAGGGCGACTTTTGACCCTTTCCAGGGTCCCCCAGTGGAGCAAAACCAAACGCGGAAGACGGAGCTCGCCTTCCAGCGGCCACAGCGGCCGCAATGGAAAACCGGAAGTCAGCAGGAAAGCACATTCTCTGGGGGTTGGTGGATAAATCTCCAGAAGAGTCACAGTACTTAATGACACTGCTACAGGGAATTAAAATAAATATATGACAAATCAACCAATTGGTTTATAAAGTCTTCTGTCTGTCAGAAGCCAGGGTCAGGAACATGACCAAACAATTTCCAAGACTTATCAAATCTACTAACAATGAATATTTCCTGCTAGTACTGCTCAGGATAAACAATACTGCAAAGAATTGTTACAACAGTATTCTGTGTCACTTGAACATCTCTGCTGGAAGCACAAGACTGCATTCTGTAATACTGAGGAAGTGAAGGAACTTTATCTATGTTTTCTCCTCTCAGCACTCCTACAGGGCAGGTATGATAAAACCTCAATAGCACATGAATGTGTATGTGTGACAATGGAAAAGTTGAAGACATCTCACATGTCTTATTGTGCTCTGAGTTCTACAGGAGCATCAGATCAATGTACATACTCCCTCTATTAGAGAGAATTCTAGGAAGAGAAGATAATTTCTATGAGAACCATTTTCTCCAGGACCCAAATCCAGCCACTATTCATGCAGTAGCCAAATTCTGTGCTGGTGTAACGATAATAAGGCAAAACCAGTTAAAGAACTAAAGACATTTATTGTTATCAATATTTTGCTTAGTTATTATTTTTTAAATAATTTTAAAGGACATATATTTTAATGCATAGTTTTATTAGATTAGATTTATTAGTATTAGGCAAATAAGTACATTATTATTGTAATATGGATGTTCAGAGTATACCATATTTGATTTATTTTATAGTTGCTGATATATAATTACACCCAATTTTCCCTATCAATCCTGATTGTAATTGTTGTCTTTTATCTTTTTTATTTTATGTTGCTGATCATTGAATAAATGATCATTGCTTATCACTGAATGAATGAATGAATGAATAAATAAATAATATCTATGTTTTAATAGAATTAGAAAGCAAAATTTAAATAGAGAGTTTATAGGATAGTAACAGAACTTCTGAAAAAGTTGACTGCAAACTGAAGATGATCCAGCAGTGTGACATAGCTGCAAAAAACACAAATACAATTTCAGGCTGTGTCAGTAGAAATGTAATTTCCAAAACATAAAAAAAACCCACTCCCTTTTTACAACCCTGTAATTCCTTAATTCAGGGTAGAGGCGGGGTGACTGGATGGAGCTGAACATTTACTGGTCAGATGCCCTTCCTGATACCACACAGAATTCACAGCAGGTACTTTTTCTTTGTGGCCTAGGAGCGAAAAATCTGCTTCTACCTAGGATTGAATTCTCAAACTTCCATGTGGGTGGCGAGTGTCTTCACCACTAGACCACCATGCCATTTGTAATTTCCAAAGCATGAGAAGTAATAATTCCATTCTGTTCTGTATTAGTTTCCTTATTTTGTGCTGAGTTCTAGGGATCACGCTTGAATAAATATTCAAAACAATTAGAACCAGTTCAGAGAAGATAATGATTTTGGGACTAGAAACTAAGTTCTATTAAGAGAGTTCCAATTATTGTCATAATGACAGAGGTATGCTATGTCAGCATCAAATCATGGTATGGCTTTTTTCCACATTACAATTTTGAAATATGGGAGTATTTTTCATGTATTGTTGAAAACAAAAGAGGGAATGAAAAAACAAAATCTCTTTTCAGGCTCATGCAACATTTTCCAATGTAAAATGAAGTTGGGGAGCAGACCTGTATTATATTGCTGTGTAAATAGTAGCTCTCAGAATATATCAATATTTGTAGAGATTAAACCATCTAGACTGAAATAAGTGCTCCCAGTAAAAGCAGAATTTCATGCTTTGCTCTTCAAATGAGAAAATGAAACTGTGTTTTCTTTGAAATGCAAATACAACTCAGACATTCAGACAATGAATGCTTAAAAATGTCTCCAGGTAGCATGCAAATCTCAAACCCAACACAAAAATTTGTTCACTTTAAGAACAGCTCCTTCTAGAGAAGTACTGTTGCTCATTTTCTGCTCACTATCAAATGGATTTTATTTAAATAGTATTTCTTGGAGTCTATTAAAAGTTAAAAAGTCTAAATGCTCCTGACTTAATGATTATAAAAGATTAAAAAGCTGATGTGTTTTACCCATCTGTTTTAATTTAGCTAGATTCAGACACATCTTCCTACCTGCCTTTTGACAGTTGCTGTGGAGAGACATGGAATACAAATCCCCAAAATTTAAAAACTTTCGTATCACAGCAGACAAGGTGAATTCTATGTGTGGAAGAGAAGGTTATTTGTTTGAGGAAATAAGGAAATGGAACTGGTAATCCTCAACTTGTGGCTGCAATTAGGACTGGAAATCTGATCATGTCATTACACTCAGAAGTTGAGGCACCCAAGTGACCAGTTTTATGATATTTTTCCTCTTAGTAGGTAGGTGAACATGGCTGTCTTTAAGTGAATCCATTCATTCAAATGGTGGAAATGACAGAAACCTGCAAAAATCATAGCAAATTATGTCATGTGACCGCAGAATACCACAACAGGTCTTTGCCAAATGTCCAATATGTGAGCATATGATCATAGGGAGGGGAGACTGCGACCATTTATAATGTCTGGAAGTTGCTTTACAGCAACAAAACACTTGTTCTGCGGCTATCTTAAATATGAATGGTCATTAAGCAATCAGTCATAAGTTAAGGACTACCTGTATGTTTCTGGACTAAGAGAAAGAGTGTTAATTCTTGAGAAAAGAATGGAAGAATAAGAAAGAGGTTTTACAGAGAAAAGGAGAATGTAATTTTAAATTGGTTGTTTCTTTCCACTCAGAAACTGCATATATTTTCATATGGTTCAGTAATCTGCAGTCATCCTTTACAGCAGCGGTCCCCAACCTTTCTGGCACCAGAGGCCAGTTTTGTGGAAAACAATTTTTCCACAGATTGGGGGGAGGAGATGGTTTCACGCACAACCTAGATTCTGCGCATGCACAGATAAACCACTTGCCTGCCCACCGCTTCTGTGGCCCAGTTCCTTAACAGTCTGAAGCCCGAGGGATGGGGACCCCTGCTTTACAGAATAAATCACAAAAGCAAAGAAAGACTTCAAGAAAACTATTGTGGATAAAGTCCAGAAATATGAAAAGAAACAACATGTTAAGGTCGCAAATTTCCATCCTTTTCATTCCTGTCAAGAAGAATTATTCAACAATGGATGTTGCAGAGATATTGACAACAAAAACATATGAATTTTGGAAATGAGATGCAATTGTGGGGAAAGTTCCCAATTAAAAATCTAAGGAAAGGTTTTAAGAACCAAACAAGGGTATTTGATTCTGGACTGATCAGACATAATGATCGGGTTATTTGTGGTAAATAAGAAACTGTGCAGACTTTCTATGAGTAAATTACAATAACAGGCAGAGTGCTTTAAACTTTAACTTCGCCACTGTTTAACTTGTTAACTGTATGGCAGGTCAATTGGGTTGCAAATAGATGCAGATGCTTATAAATTTTGGATGTGTTTTGCAAGGGCGGGAGGAAGCTATTATTGTTGTAATAATTTGTCAGTGTTCAACAAGGGGGAAATATGTCTTTTTGTCTTTTGGGGTTTTTTTACATTTTCTAAATGTTTTTTTCCAGTTTTGTTTTGTCTGTTTATTTTTTTTGCTTTTGTATTTTAATCTTCTGAATAAAATAAAAATGTAAAGGAGACATTCCTGTCTTAGCTAAGAAAGAATCATATCCTGTGCTCCAATTAGTTAGTAGATGTCTAATAGGCTCATGAAAGCACTGGTAATCCAGATGAAGGTGGGTGGGTGGATACCCATTCTAGCAGCCAACACTTGCAGCACTTAAGAGATGGAAGAAAATTCAGGCTGACATATCTATGCTCCATGCAACCTGAGTGTTATAAATGCACTTTGATTTCCTGAAAGATAAATGCTTAATAATGAATTCCTAGACTTCAAAAGTACCATTGTCAAAAAAGCATTTTACTTACATTTTATTACCAGGGTATATTGAAAGAGCTTGAAGATTTTGTAACTGCATTATAACGATCACAAAACTTGAGCTCTTTGTATCATATCTGTTAAGAAGATGAGAGGAAAAACCCTGCATTAGACATCACATATTTACAATGGTCAGTAGAAACTATCTTAATATACGTACTGACTCACCGGAGCCCTATTTGTACTTGGGCAGTTTCCAGCATCGTGGTATCATTTTCAGTATATGCGACTTCTTCATTGTTATTGGGTCTAGAGAACAGAGTTTAAGATAGATCAATGGCAATGACAGAAATACTTTTGCTGACTGGGTATCGAGGTCAAACATACTCGACCACACAGTTGGTAAATGTTGGTCAACATTTTAATTTTTAAACACTAATTTATTTTTACTACAGAGAAATAAATTTGTGTGGGGAATTTTCTTCATGAATACTGAAGGTGTTGAAGTGTGATATTTAGGAAACAATGCTAAAGATTATCTCACTAACAGCAATTTATTTGAAGGTCCCATCCTTTAAGATCATAATAATTTACATGATCTACATATTATAAAATGAAGCTAGTTTATATACTTTGAGTACAAACAAATGGAATTTGAAAAAAAAGATATTTGAAAAAAAATGTAAGTTTGTACAAACAGGATCTCATATATTTGAAATTACTATATTGGGATATAAGATTAAATTGGAATTTTTAGGTCAATAAATAATATTGTAACTTTTCTGTTTTCTATTTCTTTGCTTAAATTAATGAATTACTTTTGTTATGTTCATTAATCTTACTTGAGGAACTGTCTCATCCTGATGGGATTGGCCCACACCACCCGCGCTGGTAGAGGGGGTATGCTGCAGATCCTGTCAGCCAAGGAATTTCAGCTGGTGGACTCCAGGAGGAGAGTCTTCTCTGCTGTGGCTCCTGCCCTCTGGAACATCCTATCCCCTGAGATGAGATTGGTTCCCACCCTCCTGTAATTTTGAAAGAGCCTCAAGTCCTGGCTCTGCCAGATGGCTTGGGACCAACGGGGGAGCTTTATACTGGAGGGGATTGATTATTTAAAACCTAATCCCATCTTTCCACCCCATGTGTCCTGCTCCCACCTTTCCCATCTGGTTTTAACAGTTTGTAATTGTGAATGATTTTATCTGCTGTGTGCCATGACTATTGATTTTAATGTCTTTTCTTCTTTAAATGTTTTATGCTGTAAGCTGAATATAAGATGGGCAGCAAAAATTTCTAAATAAAATAAAATAAAATAATATAATTGTGCATTATTTAAATTTTATTGTCTTTCAATAAATTAAAGGAAGTATGTATTCTTCATTTTAAATGCCTGCATAATTAAGTCTTGTTAAAAATTATCTGAATATTTAATTATTTTATAAACATATTAGAATGTTCCAAAATGAGGAGTGGTCAATTCTTGAACGCTTTAATTGTACTATTTTAAAATTTAAATTAGGTATATGGAAAATGTTTTTCAGTGTTTGTATTAATACATATTTATACAGATTTTTTTAAGGCATCATTTTACCTAGGAGAATGCTTATCTGTTCCTCTGATTCTTTATTCTCCTGATTGTTAATTTTTCTGAATCATTATTATTCCTTGCCCTATCTGTTTGGTTTGTTCTGAAATTGCTGATGAGTACAAAGCCAAATATTTGAATGTAATGTTAATTTTGTTTTCTGACAAATAGAAATATTCCTGGCTTTAAACCTACTGTTGTACAGAAGCTTCATATACACCACTGTCTCCAGCCACAGACTCATCAGATACAGCAGCAGATACACAGCCTGTCTTCTCATCAAGCAAATGCGTTCTTGTTCTTCTTGAAAAGTCAACACCTAGGTAAGGGAAAGAACCTTTATTTTAGGCTGTGAATAAGAAAAACATTCTTAACTTCTGGTCAAACTGAAATGGAATATTCTGGGTTCCAAAGTGTAATTAAATTTCATCACAAGCATTACATGTATTGAAATAGTATTCAAACTTTTCAGATTTAGAATGAGGCTTCTTTACTAGTATGTGCATTTTATAAGACTGAAAAAGCAACAAGCTACTTTTCTGCAACTTAAAAATAAAGGATATCTATCATTCACCCATCAATTTTTCCTCTTCTCAAAAGAAAAAAAAACCAAGAGAGTTCCCTTCTTTAGAAGAAAGGGTCAATTGGACAGGTCTTACCATTAAGTAGAATAAGTTGGCAATTTCAGAGTAAGGGACTATTTTCAGAGCCACCAGTGCTGAGATTAATGAATTTTTTGGCAACAGAACTATATTTATGCATTCTGCCTCATCTTCCAACCGTTAACCTGCTACCAAGACATATAGCGGCTATAGAAATTTCTTGATTTTTGCACATACAACATGAGAACATGCCTTTTTATCTCAAGCAACAAACGTTTTAAGCTGTAATGCACCCCAAGTCCCAATCTACTGCTTAATAGGAAATAGGAATATATAATTTCATCAGAACATCTATACAAAATTGTTGAACTTCTGAGATTTAAACAGTTATGGCTTAAAATAACTACCAAAGTTAAGTTCACCTTTATTCAGAAATCTTTCCTAGATTTCATTGTTGCCATTTCAGTCATATTGGAGAAACACTGCAAAGCACAATGTCTGAGAGTCTTTTCAAATGGAATGCCAGAGAATCATAATAAACTAAAGACTTTTGACAACAAGCAAATTATATTCTAAATACTTTAATTAGGGGTTTTTTTTTAAAAAAAAAATCCTTTCTGAAATTTCTATATGGTAAGACATAAATCTCAATTCTGTTTTGGATTCAACAGTGACAAAGTCTAGACCTATACCACAAAATTTAAGAGAAAATTCAAGTTCCTTTCTCCTGATTTCAAAATTCAATTTTTGCTAAATTTCCTCCAGAAGCACAGTACGACCAATGTAAGCAGCATATTGTAATGTAATAACTTGCAAGTGCATGGAGTCCTTTTATCTATCAAGGAACCAAATGTATTGGAATGCATTACACCCCCCTCCTGAGTCATGACTTTACATCTTGTTAAGATGTTTAAATTTTAAGGCTTCAGATTAGAGGATTGATTGCTGCATTTTTCCTTTCATTTGTAACAGTAGGGATGCTTTTTCCTTGATGATGAAGTGCTTTTTCTTTCACCACTTTGAGAGAGGTGAAGGTGATGACATGATTTATTGATTACTCTCAGGAATAAGCACAGCGGTCTGGAATCGACTTTGACAATGACAGAGTCTATCTATGAAAGAACTTTACAGTTATTCTAAATCTGTTATTCCAAAAGATACTCTGCACAGAAGAAAGCTGTGTGCAGGGGACAAAATTTCCTCTGCCCAAAGTAAAGATGCAGAGAAAATATAAGAACGTACAGCATTATCAAAAGCTCTGTTCAAACCAAGTCTAGAACTGTCTGATTTCAAAGCAAGCAAAACTAAAGATCAGGTTTTATTGATCTACCAAAATCAGTAGAATTACAAGATCTAAATTTGAAACTGGACATAATCCAAATATTTACATAACTTTTAGGAAGCTTTTCATTGCATTCAATTGATTATGAGATAGGGACTATAATAACCTTTCCTAATCTGGTGCTCTTTACCTGCATTGGCACATTCAGTCCATCAGTAGGCCTGAGCGAGAGCCTTGCAGGCTGGGGAATTTTAAATTGGAGGAGATGTTATATAATGAATATTTTTTTCCCAATGACAGTTAAAGGACCTTTACTGAATTCAGGAAATTAGAGTTTGTAGAATGGAGACTGTACATTATAATTACAGAAATAAAAGTCTCTAATTAATTTCTTAATAACCCTCAAAAGTAATATTGACATGAAAATAATGTTTAACATCTCAAAGTATATTACCTGACATGGGGCTTTGTAATTTTGAGAATTAGATAAAATTAACTTATTTATGCAATCAAATTTCTAATTGTAATGGGCAATTCTGAACAAATATATATATGCAATTGTACTGCTAGGTTCCAAATTATTCTCTGACATCTCACTTTCTTGTCCTTCTCTGGATAACCTGCAGTTAAAACTCAAACTAAAGACAAGCAACATCCCATTTTATAGTTTTCATGAACGATCATGTGTGGGGGTTTTTTCTACAATCTAGGCTAACCTACAGTAAAATTACCTGATGGTTTGTCTTCAAGAATTGGCCACAGCTGGCCCTGCTTAGCTTAAGGTACCAGGCTAAAGACTTTGAGGGTTCCTCCCTTTTAGCCTAGACAGAAGATCTAAAATCTAAAATCATTGCCAAGAAAACAGCAGGGACTCAATGAGGCAGTTGCTAGGAGTCAACACAGTCTCAAAGCCCCTTGCCCCTAAAATTTTACTATTATAACTGCTGCCAACTGATGTTAACTAATTAAAGTTAGCTAATCTAATAATTATTATTACTAATTATTTATATTTGTGAATGTATGTTTTATATTTTTAATGAACGTTCACTAGTGAGATAATTTCTCAAAACCTCAGAATGGGACCACATTTTGTGTGTCAGGGGAAGAATCAGCAAAAGATCAACACTAGGTTTGATCTGGCCAAGTGCGATGGGAAATAATTATTTATTGTGCCTTCATGTCAGTATTGACTCCTGTCAACTGCTTGGACAAATCCCTGCAGTTTTCTTTGAAGATTTCACGAGTTTTCCTCTTGCCTGCTTCCTAGGGCTGAAAGAGAAAGATTGGCCCAAAGTCACTAAGCTGGCCTCATGTCCAAGGCAGAACTTGAACTCATGGTCTCAGTTTGAGGCTGGTGCTTTAACCACTACATCAAACTGGCATATTCATGCTCTCTTTAAATTATCACTTTTTCTCTCCCTTGTTTAACAGGATGTAAAACCAATCATAAAATCCTCTTTGGATTATTGGATTATATATATTTTAAGTACATATATGATTTGTGAAACAAAAATGAAACTCTACTATGTTCCAATTGATATATAGTATATGTTAGAAATGGTCTATCACAATGGAGAATTATTGCTGAAAGAGAACTAGACGAGGTTAGAGTTTGCCAATTAAAGTCTCATGCTCTAAAAAGTAGACATCTACAATCTTTCTCATCCCTTTCCCTGCAAACTAAATGAGAAAAACTTCCATCTCAAAAGTATCTGCCCTCAACCATCTGCAAACTCTACACCTTTAGCAATTCTGTGATAAGCTACAGAACGTACCATTTCATATCTAGTACATTCATCAAGTGTGTTAAGCTTCAGCTAAGCACTGAAATATTGTATGCATTGCAAAGTTTCTCCATCCTTTATTTTACTCAGGGAAATGGCAGACTGTCAATAATGAGAGCCAAGTTTGGACACGTTGGCAAATGATACAGTGTCAGAAGTGTAAACCAGTCTCTCTTTCACTACAAATATTTGCTTGCTACACAATGTACTTTAATCCCAAAGTTCCCAATATCAGCCTACATAATTAAGCAACAATGTAAATGACACTTCCATCCTTTACTCTATCCACAAAGAGCAGAGGTAAAGATATTGGTGCTTACTTTCAAAGTACAATAACCTGAACTGAAATACTTGAGGGAACACCTGTTCCTACAATCTGCTTCTTTTGGCTTTAAGTTCATTGCTGCTCTGGGTATTATTGCCATTTGAACTGAGGCAGGTAACTTCTGGAGAAGGGTTTCTAGAATTGCCTCTCATGGCATGGATTATACTGTCTTTATGGCAAACACACCTTTCTTATTTTTCCATGCTTCTTAATTTACAGATTTTAATTATTTAATTGACATAGCAAGTGGCAGTAACCAGCCACTCTCAGCTGATCTTGGCAAAGCTAAGAAGGGTCCAAACTGGTCTGTACTTAAAGTGAACCATTAGGAAACCACAGAGCGGCAAACTATATTAGGAAATTGAAAAGACACCCTGTATTTTACCAAGCAAATAGAATGGCATGTTCACGTAGTCACCAGGAAGTCAGGCTTTGCTCAAGAGAGACTTTGAGCAATAGTGCATGCTACATGTTATTACTCATTCATTCTTCTTATTATTATTTTGAGAACACCATTTGATTGAAGGACACTATAAAATGTAGTTTCACCAATGTATAATGCTTTTATTTCTACACATGTAACTAAACAATAGTGATTTCTAACTAAAAGTATGTGAAAAGGTATATATTTGGTTGATGTATTCAACCAAAATATGGTTTATACAGTATTCAAAAACTTGGGGTAAAGGAGCAAAAAGATTTTGAACATACATCTTCAATCTACTTAAATAATATAGTGCAAAATCAAGTTCTTAGTAAACAACACAGATGAAATATGCAAAACAATAATTCACAGCTTTCAAAATGCTTACTGGACACAGTGAGATAGCAGCTGGTACAAGAAGAAAATGGTCCTTGCTGGCAGCCATAGGCATGATTTACCATTGTTAAAACTAATCTAGCACTGTTTCTCCTTCATGGATTACTGCCTTGTCGTGGCGAAGGGGCTTGCGTAACTCAATGAAGTGATGAGCTATGCCATGCAGGGCCACCCAAGATGGACAGGTCATAGCAGAGAGTCCTGTCAAAATGTGATCCACTGGAGAAGGAAATGGCTAGTAGCGCCAGAAAGAGTGAAGTGACTGGGCCAAAGCCGAAAGGATGCTCAGCTGTGGATGCATCTGGTGGTGAAAGGAAAGTCCGACTCTGTAAAGATCTTTTCTCCATAGGAACCTGGAATGTAAGATCCATGAATCAAGGCAAACTGGACGTGGTCAAACAAGAGATGACAAGACTGAACATCGACATCTTAGGAATCAGCAAACTAAAATGGACTGGAATGGGTGAATTTAATTCAGAGGACGATCAGGTATATTACTGCGGGCAAGAATCCTTCAGAAGAAATGGAGTAGCCTTCATAGTCAATAAAAGAGTATGAAAAGCAATACTGGGATACAATCCCCAAAATGACAGAATGATCTCAGTGCGAATCCAAGGCAAACCATTCAATATCACAATAGTCCAAGTCTATGCCCAAACCACTGGTACTGAAGAGGATAAAATTGACCAGTTCTATGAAGCCCTACAGCACTTTATAGAATCAACACCAAAAAATGATGTCCTTATCATCATGGGGGATTGGAATGCTAAAGTAGGAAGCCAAAAGATAACTGGAATAACAGGCAAGTTTGGCCTTGGAGTACAAAATGAAGCAGGGCACAGGCTGATAGAATTTTGTCAAGAGAATACGATGGTCATAGCAAACACTCTTTTCCAACAACCCAAGAGACGGCTCTACACATGGACATCACCAGAAATCAGATTGACTATGTGCTCTGCAGCCAAAGATGGAGAAGCTCTATACAGTCAGTAAAAACAGACCAGGAGCTGACTGTGGCTCAGATCATGAGCTTCTTGTTGCAAAATTTAGGCTTAAATTGAAGAAAGTAGAGAAAAACACTAGGCCACTCAGGTATGAACTAAATCATATCCCTGATGAATATACAGTAGAGGTGACAAATAGATTTAAGGAATTAGATCTGATAGACAGAGTGCCTGAAGAACTATGGACGGAGGTTCGCAACATTGTACAAGAAGTAGCAACTAAAATCATCCCAAAGAAAAAGAAATGCAAGAAAGCAAAATAGCTGTCTGAGGAAGCTTTGCAAATAGGAAAGAAGGGAAGCGAAAGGCAAGGGAGAAAGAGAAAGATACACCCAATTGAATGCAGAATTCCAGAGAATAGCTAGAAGAGATAAGAATGCCCTCTTAAATGAACAGTGCAACAAAATAGAAGAAAACAATAGAATAGGGAGAACCAGAGATATCTTCAAGAAAATTGGAGATATGAAGGAAATATTTCATGCAAAGATGGGCATGATAAAGGACCAAAATGGCAGGGACCTAATAGAGGCAGAAGACATTAAGAAAAGATGGCAAAATTACACAGAAGAACTATACAAGAACGACCTCAGCATCCCTGATAACCACGATGGGGTGGTCACTGACCTCGAGCCAGACATCCTAGAACAGTGGTGGCGAACCTATGGCACGGGTGCCAGAAGCGACACTCAGAGCCCTCTCTGTAGGCACGCGTGCCGACGCCCCAGTCCTAGGCTGTCAGCTGGGTTTTATAAAACCTTTTCGCTTTAGGCCTCCGCCGCTGTGTGCAAAAAAAAAGGTTCTATCAATCAGTCAATTTCAACTTCTCGCGGGAAAAAAAAATCTTGTAAAGTTGGAATTGATTGATTGAACTTTTTAGTCTCACCCAGTCTGCTGTTACCACTGCAGCCACGGCCAGCCAGTGGGCCACACCCAGCCAATGGGCCACACCCACCCAGCACCTGACGATGCATAAGTGGGTTTTGGGTTACAGTTTGAGCACTCGGTCTCTAAAAGGTTCGCCATCACTGTCCTAAAATGTGAAGTGAAATGGGCCTTAGGAAAGCTGAGCAACAACAAAGCTAGTGGAGGTGACAGTATTACAGCTGAGCTATTCAAAATCTTAAAAGACGATACAGTAAAAGTGCTATACTCAATTTGCCAGCAAATTTGGAAAACTCAACAGTGGCCATAGGATTGGAAAAGATCAGTTTACATTCCAATTCCAAAGAAAGGCAATGCCAAAGAATGTTCAACTATTGCACCATTGCACTCATTTCACATGCAAGTAAAGTTATGCTTAAAATCCTACAAGCTAGACTCCAGCAGTATGTGGATCGAGAACTTCCAGAAGTACAGGCAGGATTTCGAAGAGGCAGAGGAACTAGAGATCAAATTGCCAACATACGCTGGATCATGGAGAAAGCTAGGGAGTTCCAGAAAAACATCTACTTCTGCTT
>NW_015386356.1:2474882-2517346 GCF_001527695.2 Protobothrops mucrosquamatus
ATACTAAAAAGCAGAAACATCACCCTGCCAACAAAAGTACGTATAGTCAAGGCCATGGTTTTCCCAGTTGCAATGTATGGCTGTGAAAGTTGGACCATAAGAAACGCTGAGTGCAAAAGAATTGAGGCCTTTGAACTATGATGCTGGAGAGGACTCCTGCAAGTCCCCTGGACTGGCAAGGCAATCAAACTGGTCAGTCCTAGAGGAGATCAACCCTGACTGCTCTTTAGAAGGCCAGATCCTGCAGTTGAAACTCAAGTACTTTGGCCACCTAATGAGAAAGAAAGACTCACTGGATAAGAGCCTAATACTGGGAAAGATTGAGGGCAATAAAAGAAGGGGACGACAGAGAATGAAGTGGCTGGATGGAGTCACTGAAGCAGTAGGCGTGAACTTAAATGGACTCCAAAAGATGGTAGAGGACAAGAAGGCCTGGAGGAACATTGTCCATGGGGTCGCGATGGGTCGGACACAACTTTGCAACTAACAACAACAACACCCATTTAGCACCATCCAGGAAATGTGTAGCTGAAGGAAAGCTACGGATGCATCAGCTTTTGCTCCCAAAGTTACATGCCAATTCTCTTCTCTGTGTCACCTACAAACCTTTAGAGAAACTTGTGTTACAGAATAGCCCTAGCAGAAAAATCTGTAATCCAAGTAGAACAAGCTGGATTTTGCCCCAAACATGATTGTAGCAATCAGGTCCTTGCATTAACTTCCTACCTGGAGAATGGATTTCAAAGGAAAATGAAAAATGTTTCTGTTTTTCTTGATCTCTTGGCATTCTATGATACTATCTGGAGAGTAGGTCTTCTCTTCAAACTAATTAAGGTGTCGTAACACCATTGCCTTGATTGACAGTATGTTGAGTAACAGGTTATTTCAATTTTTGACAGAATTCAATAGAAGCAGATATCATAAGTTGAATAATGGACTACCACAAGGATCAATGATCCCCTGCTCTTTTTATCTTGTACATCCATGACCTGCCTGAAACTTCTCAGAAATTTATCTGTGCTGATGATATCAATCTCACAGCCCTAAGAACCAACTTCAGTGTCTCCCAAGATCTCCAGAAGCTGGATGACTACTTTCAAAAATGGTGTCTCCAACCAAGCCTAACAAAAACAGAAATAGCTACAATCCATCTCAGCAATAGGTATGCAAATTACCAATGAGGTTCCAGAACCGTATTTTATAATGTACTGGGGGTAACACTGGAGAGATCATTAATCTTCTAACAATACCTGAAAAAAACAGCTGCAAAATTGAAAAGCCACAACAATTTATTGAACAGACTCACTAGAACATCCTGGGGTGCTGATGATAACACCTTACAAAGGTGGCTTTGGTTTATTCCACATATTGTGGAATATTGTGCCAGTGTATAGTTTTACAGTGCCCATACCCAAATGGCCAATGTCCAACAATGCGTATCATCTCTGGCACATTGCATCCCACACTTAGGCACTGGTTACCAGTACTTAGAAATATCATACTGTCTCATATTAGAAGAAAACAAGCTCTCATTCTGCTATGGTTAAGGATGCTGAACAACAAAGCCCTCCCTATTCACCAGGTCAATGCACAGCCCGTCACCAGATTGAAATCCCGTAGGCCAGCAAGGAATGGCCCAAGGTACCTTCTTGTGGCCTGACCATTAGTGAACCCTCTACCAAACCACTGATTTTGACCTGCCTCACTTTGGTCGAAATTGAACAGAATTAGGTGTGATACTGGAAGTGCCTCTGTCCTGTATCAGTGGGGATGTGATTGTGGTGCTGATATGTAAACTATTAAATATATTGTACAAGATTGCCCACAACGTGTGTTTTCTGGTTCCCTAGAATATCTGCATGAAGTCAAGGCCATGGTTTTCCCAGTTGCAATGTATGGCTGTGAAAGTTGGACCATAAGAAACGCTGAGCGCAAAAGAATTGAGGCCTTTGAACTATGGTGCTGGAGAAGACTCCTGCGAGTCCCCTGGACTGTAGGACTATCAAACCGGTCAGTCCTAGGGGAGATCAACCCTGACTGCTCTTTAGAAGGCCAGATCCTGAAGTTGAAACTCAAGTACTTTGGCCACCTAATGAGAAGGAAGGACTCACTGGAGAAGAGCCTAATGCTGGGAAAGATTGAGGGCAATAGAAGAAGAGGACGACAGAGAATGAGGTAGCTGGAGGGAGTCACTGAAGCAGTAGGCGTGAGCTTAAATGGACTCCAGAAGATGGTAGAGGACAGGAAGGCCTGGAGGAACGTTGTCCATGGGGTCGCGATGGGTCGGACATGACTTCGTAACTAACAACAAGCATTGTTTAGAATATTTCTGAATAGATTTCATAATGTTATACACCAAAATGTAGGAGGGCAAAAAGAAAACTAAAATATTAATCTCAACCATAAGTATAACAAACACATTCTAAGAAGGTTCTATATTATGACATTTCCAGAATGGTTTATACTTAAAATATGTTCACTTTTGGACATATTTTACAGTGTGAAAAATGGCTGTTATTGGTCTTCTTCCTGTTTCCTATTTCCATCCCTGCAGCAGCCTCTCTGGCTACCCCTCCTTCCTGATTTGAAATAGGCCAATAGGAGAAGTTCATTCACAATGACTTCCTTTGAGATACAACAACTACTCTTCTCTTTCTTTCTATACCCTTTTGGTACAAGATTGGGTGGGGGGATCATATCTCTTTACATTTAAAGGACAAATTATTTTTATCTTGCAAAAATATAGTTTTTGATGCCAACAAATCCAAATTTGCTCAGAACAAATTCATGCAGTTTACTTAAGTTCTGAACAGCCAGCTGCTCCCAAATTTGAGACATCACCTTGTGTGATTCATTGTACACTAGGCATCATTACATCATTCAAAGAACTGTCTGTTAAACTACTGTAAAAACAACAAAGAATTTTGCAGCATGTATTTATTACAACATAATTTGTTGTAGAACATCATCAAATATATTAATATGAGGAAGAAATACATACAACCCACAGGAATGGGGGGGGATTAAATTTGAACTACATCAGATTTTTGAAGATTTTAAAAAAGATTTGTAATACTTGGATTTTATGGTGGTTTTTGATATACTGTGCAGACTGTTTAGAATTACTTTAAGAAGCAGCATACAAATAATTCACAAAAACAAATAACCATGGCTAGAAGTAAAAAATAGAGTCAGAGAGAAGGGAAATGCAGTCAAAAATGGAAACTCCTTGGTCAGTCACAAAACTGTAAGGCTGAAATGCATACATACTGTGTGATAAAACAATTACCCAGGAAAATGAAGGAATACTGTGTGACTGCCTTAAATGTGGGTATTTTTCAGTAGAATTACTTCAGCAGAATTACTAAGAATATCATTAAAATAGTTAGGTTTAAATTAAAAATATTGGTTTTGTTAATCCACTAAATAATACTTACCATACTAATGAATTAATAAGATTTCTAGAATGACTATGTCACATCCATACTTTTTTTTTAAATGATTGCTTTCAATATATACTCATAACTTTCTCTGCAGCATGCCAATTCATCCCCCCTCCCCCACCTTTATTATTTCGGTCAATCCTTGAAACTATGGATAGTATGTACTCATCTGTTAGCATATTGTATTCATTTAACAAAGTAAACAGTAATTAAGAAAAATCAAGCTATAATAAAAGTATTATTTGTCTTTTAAGATGTCTTCCTTATTTTTAATTCCCTTTTGGAAATAGATCAGCAGATATCTGAATAGGCTGCCAGACTGGAAAAATTTGTCTTTTTCTCGAAATTTCACTACAGCAGGGAAGGACTACTAAACCTGCACAGATACCTGATTATTTTAACTTCAGTAATTAATAGGCAGAAACAGATTGTAGAAAATGTGGGGAAAATGATGTACAACTTAAGATCAGATCTTTATACAGATTTGGGGCACAAACCTCCCTACATGTGCTGTTAAATGAGCTGTTTGAAACTACAGAATACTGAAGATATTATCAACAGCACAGGCCCTCAAGGGATTCTATTCTGCTCATGACAGCTCACTGGTTTTGTGAACATCTTCCTGATATAAAGTTATCTAGTGTCTCTGTCTCAGTACCTCTATTATATCTTCCAATTGCTGTGATATCCCTTCTAGTACATTTATCACCTGTTTTTTTGTTTGTTTGCTGTTTCACCACAGTTTTTAGACTTCCACCCATTTTATAATAGTTCCTCAAGCTTAATCTCCCTGGATCTTTCTTATCTAGTCCTACTTCTTAAAGTTTCATATAGAAGTGATGTGCTGAGCTGTTAGTGATTTTATTTGTTGACAGTGACCTATCACCTTATCAGGAAAAAATGCACAATTTTCTGAGGACATATTGGCTGCTAAGGTTCAGAAACTCAGTTCAACCCAGAGAGAGAGAATTGGCTGAGTTTGAATAGTAAGACATATAAGTTCGATCCTTCAACATATTTACCTGTATTTCTTGAATGTGATATGCTCTGTGAAATACTTTCATTGCGATATTTATCATTAACTGATTGAGAAGATATTCTAGTTTCAGAATCCAGCAAAATTTGATTCTCACAGGTAGTAATGCCTGTAAAGTCACTGGGTAAATTGCAGTCCTCAAAGTCCGTGGTGAAATGATGTAATGGAGAATCTTGAGGAGGGACTGAAAAGCCACCTTCTAAAACCAAAGGTGATTCAGGAGGAGATAATGATGAAAGGGAAGATCTTGAAGAGAATGATGTGACAGATTTAGGAGGCTCAGTTATTTTGGGTGCATGACTTGCTGTCAAAGAACTGGAAGAGTCACTATATCCCATTTTCTCATGGGAGCTGACCACTTCATTTTCATGAATGGTGGTAATAGGGCCAGAAGGAATATAACCACATTTCTCTTGTAATACGAAGTCCAATTTATATTGATAGTCTAAATCTACAGGTTGATCACCTTGGTTGTAGTAGAGGTCTGTAGAGTTAAGAGAATTCAGCGACCCCCTACTAGATGTATTCAAGGACCCTCGACTAGATGCTAAAGATCCCAAGCTGCTCCCTGAAGACACAGATAATGTACTGGCAGAGAGGCTGCAACAAAGAAGCAAAGATCTGTCATTCTCTTCTATCAGCAGTATAATCAGATGATCTCAAATCACATGTAAAACTTAAAATTTAATCCCTGTTGGTCATGAAATTGACAAGTATAATGGTATCTTTTAAAAGGAACACATTTAAAAATGTCTGAATACTACCAAAAAGAAATTTCAGATGACAGCGTATTAACTATAGCAGCAACACGACTTCCTTAGATGGCTCCTTTTAAAAAACATATAAGCAAACATGGCCAAAAAAATCAGTCACTTTATTTATAATTCTTTTTTTAAAAAAAATCCCTGATTTTTAAATATATTAATTTGTGTGTAATACTGCACAAAACTGTGTGACAATCTCTACCACTTTAAAATATTGCTGATCACTGTAACAGTTTCACGAGGACACATTAGAAAGTACAATTAGAATAAGAAAGTAGTTTTGTATTTAGCAATGTACAATACCTATCTAAATTTATTGGACTATTAGATCAGTTTCAGATCACTGTTTGAGATACCCCATTTTTCCCATTCTGGTATTTTCTACTCTGATGGTGGGTAAAGTACACAAACAAATAATACAATATACCCAAAGAGAAAGGAAAACAAAAGGATTTTCATATAACGTGGACATTTCTGAGTTTAAGGAAATACTGCTTTCTTCACTGGTTATTAATAACAGTAAATGCTCTCTCAATAAATGGATTCACATTAGTGCAGTGCTGCCCTTAAAGAAAGACAGTACTATGAAACAGAGGCGTAGCGTGGGGGGTGCAGGGGGGGCCCGGCCGCACCGGGCGCAACATCTGGGGGGGCGCGCTCGCACTCGCAGCTCTCTGCCCCTGCCTGGCTCACTCACTCTCTCTGCAGTGCTGGCTGTGCGAATCTGATCCGAGCCGCCGGGTCGCCGCCCACTGTGGAGGGGGGGGCGCAAATTACTTGCCTTGCCCCGGGTGCTGACAACCCACGCTACGCCACTGCTATGAAATCAATAAAAAGAACGTTAATAGAAGCTATTCCTTAGTGATTGTCATTTGCATTTGTGCAGAAATGTGTTGAGAAAATGAGCATTTGAATTAAGATGCAGTTTACTTATATTCATCATTTATATCTTTCATTTTTGCCTAAATAGTTTAGGTAGTCCTCGATTTATGACCACAATTGAGCCCAAAATGTCTGTTGCTAAGCCGATAATTGTTAATTTTGCCTCATTTTATGACCTTTCATTTCAATGTTTCCATGTGCAAAACAGATTGCTGTTCATAGTAGAAACAGCCAACATATTTATTTCATTATTTCCCATGAATGTAGCCTGAATAATATAGGGAAAGGGCTACCACAGATCAGTCATGTATGTTATTTGCTGGACAAAAAGTTTGCAGTTCAGGACTTAGACAATAGATAACCAAGCTTTTAGTATGAAGACATCTTTACAAGACACACTTCCAAGTTAATATTTCACCTAAATCAAAACAGATAATTCAGAAATACAGTATGCCAACGGTAGTTTTGGACGAACTGTTATTATCATTTGTCAAAAATTTAGTGTAAAGAAAATTATCTCACCTTTTAAGCTGGGAATGTAAATGGGTGGTTAATTGACTAGTTTCTTCAAGTTTTTTAACCAATTTATTTTTTCTATCTTCTAATTTCAACCTAGAAGATAAAAAAGCTTATGTGTCAATATATAAATGCATATACATTGCAAAGAGAACCTTGCTCTAAAAGCATAATGACAAATAGTTGAGGGCAACTTATTGAAGTTCATCCAAACCAAAAGTCAAATGGAAATTTTCAGGGCAACTGAAGAATTATGGTACCAAAGTACATTTGTATATACCATTAATATAATGTTTAATTGATTAGTGTTAGTTAATGGCCAATACATATTCCCTATTTTTGGGGGGGTGTCTGAAAATCTTTCAAAATATTTTCATTTTGTTCTCTTTCTCAGATTCTGGCCATGAAATGATTCTGGAAATATCTTAGCCCTGGCTAATAGGTAATGACATAATAATTCTCAGACTGCTAAGAATTAACTGATGAAATACAAGTTATAGGTGCAGAATATTCTATTTAGTCAATGTTGGACTGTGCAGTCCATTAGCTAAGAATCATTTGAAGGTATCCTACATCTATTATGCTTGTATTTTAGGCAAAAAATCTCTGTAATTATATTTATATGTAAATATAAATATAATTTATATTTATATATGAGAACAAGCATAAGAATCCTAAGCTAACACTTAGTTTCAATTGTTCTTTTTTTTCAAATATTAGCTTTTCAAAAAAAGAAAAAAAGGAACTATATTTAATTATTAGCCATTGAGTGAAAAATCCACATCAATGGATTTAAAGTAATCAAGTTCTATATGCGTTATGCGCATATAAGAGTTGGGAAGAAATATGTTCCTTTTTCAAGAGACTCTTCATTTGTTTAGTCTTTGGCATTCTTACCTCCCACAAATCATTTGTGACACTTTTGTTAAAATATTTAACTGTGCTAACTTTAATATTTGTTCATTTTTTCTAATGATTTTACACACATACACACACACACACACACACACAACCAGATTGTTACCATTTTGTTGCAGAAAAAAATCTAAACCAAATAAATATTTTCTTGGTTTTTTGCATTTTTGGGGGGTGCCTTCAACTCAGTGTTGATTCCTGGTGACTGCCTGGACATGTCCCTGCAGTTTTGTTGCAAAATTTCAGAAGTAGTTTTCTGTTTCCTTTTTCTCATGGCTGAGAGAAAGTAACTAGCACAAAGTCACTCAGATGACGTTATGCCTTAAATGAGACTAGAACTCATGGTTTCATGGTTTCTAGCCTGGTACCCTAATCACTATACCAAACTGGCTCTCATTTTAGTTTTAAAGGTACTCAATAAATAAAATAATCCCAACTGTATATATATGGCAAACTGAAAGTTAAGGCATTTGATAAAGTAGACCACAACCTACTACTAGATAAGATAGAAAAATGTGGGTTAGACAGCATCACCACCAGATAGATTCGTAACTGGCTGACCAACAGCATTCAACATGTAGTCCTCAATGGAACTGCATCTACATAGAGGAAAGAATGCAGTGGGTACCCCAAGCCTCTGTTTTAGATCCAGTACTCTTCAACATCTTCATCAATGATTTGGATGAGGGGATAGATGGGGAACTCATCAAATTTGCAAATGACACCAAGCTGGCAGGAATAGCCAATACTCCAGAAGATAGGCTTAAGATATAGTAGGATCTTGACAGACTTGAACACTGGGCACTAACAAAATGAAATTCAATGGTGAAAAAAGTAAGGTTCTACATTTAGGCAAGAAAAACCAAACACACAGGTATAGCATAGGTGGTACCTTGCTCAACAGTATAACTTTGAGAGGGATCTTAGAGTCCTAGTGGACAATCACTTAAATGTGAGCCAGCAGTGTGCTGCAGCTGCCAAAAAAGCCAACACAGTTTTAGGCTGCATTAACAGAGGGATAGAATCAAGATCACGTGAAGTGTTAATAACACTTTATAATGCCTTGGTAAGGCCACACTTGGAATACTGCATCCAGTTTTGGTCACCACGATGTAAAAAAGATGCTGAGACTCTAAAAAGAGTGTAGAGAAGAACAACAAAAATGATCAGGGGACTGGACGCTAAAACATATAAAGAACGGTTGCTGGAATTGGATATGTATATTTTAATGAAAAGAAGAACTAGGGGTGACATGATAGCAGTATTCCAATATCGCAGTGTTTGCACAAAGAAGAGGAAGTCAAGCTATTCTCCAAAGCACCTGAGAGCGGGACAAGAAGCAATGGATGGAAACTAATCAAGGAGAGAAGCAACCTAGAACTAAGAAGAATTTTCTTGACAGTTAGAACAATTAATCAGTGGAACAGCTTGCCTCCAGAAGTTGTGAATGTTCCAACACTGGAAGTTTTTAAGAAGAGATTGGACAACCATTTGTCTGAAATGGTATAGAGTTTCCTGCCTAAGCAGAGGGTTGGACTAGAAGACCTTCAAGATCCCTTCCAACTCTTCTACTCTACTCTACTCTGTTCTATTCTACTCTACTCTTTTTATTCCATCTGCTCCTAGTTAGATACACAATCTTTCCTCAATAGTTGCATTTGGTCAAGGCTAATCTGCTAAGAGCTAAAGATGGAATGTGTATGAAGCAGAAGATGTGTCTTATTTTGAAAATTAAAGAAACAAATTGTAATCTGGAGGTTCTATCAATTTTTTCTGGATCAGCTGCAGGCTGGACAAAATAAAAGTCTGGAACAATTTTGTTGTTCCTAGATTCAGTAAAAAAAAAAAAAAACCCTGAAGATTCCAGAAATATTTCATGGTGAGTCGGCAATGTTAAAATATATCACCCCTTCAGAAAGAAGGATACATGGAGCTAGTGCTGTTTGTTTTATACAATTTGTTCCTTGATGGTCTCAGAAATTCTCACTGTGGCATATTCCACTAGCCCATTGCCTTCCTTTCTGTCCCTCCTTTATCTCACAGCAGTGCTGTTAATACAATGTCCTCGAATGCATCACACCAACCCATCTACTTCCTGATCCTTTTCCTGTATCTTTCTTTGTCTGTTTCCCTTCAACCATTGCAACCTGTGGTTATGTGATGAAGTAAGAGGGACTGTGCTATACAAAAACAGTACATGGGGCAATGTGAAGGGTTGGAACCTCCCTAAGTTCATCTTTCATTCCTTTCCTTATTATCAGTGGCATCAAAAGCATCAGCTTCTTCTAGCTCTTACCCACTTTCAATTCATATTCAGACCAAGCATGGTTGCTTCGATTTATGCGCAAACTACATGAAACCAGTTGTTCCACTAATGAAAATGTTCATGCACTAACTGCTTTGAATCTCATTAGCTGAAAGATAAGTAAAGCTGAAACAAGCAGAAGATTCAGACAGAACCAAAAGTGAGTGGTGCACTGTTCTCTCTTAATCAACCCCCCCTTGGCAAAAGACTTATTGCAAAAGAAAGGTGAGTTTCCTTTTTTTTTTCTTCCTCAGCTCTTAATATTCTCCTCTCAAATGGCATTCCATGGTTATAATCAGCATTGGCCTCTGGATCAAATTACCTTCATCTTCTGTTTACTAAGATCCATCAATTGTTTGTACTCTTTAATAGTAAACAAAAAACATTTCCATAAAGGTCTGGTCTGTTTGTATGTTTTAATTCCAATTTGTTCAAAAACATTTTCATCAAAAAGTAATCCTTTTTTATAATAATCAAAAATTACTAACCTCTTTTTTCATTTTAAACTTTCTTACATCCAATCCTTGTTAAGCTTTTTGTCAAAAATTTTAAATCTTTGAAACCCAGTTTTTCCTTTTAATCCAGAAAAAAAGTTGTCTCAACAAGTGAATTTTTCTTAGCCTACTGCTTAGAAAATCTCTTGTTAGCTGTAAAACGATTACAAGTGAAACTATTTAAGAAAATGAGGCTTCTGCTAACCTTGTATCCTTAAGAGATGCATTAGTGCTCTGAGCTTGACTGAAATGCCTCAGCTCCCAGCTGCTCAATTCAGGAGTTCACCGCAAAAACCCCAGTTCCTATAACAACTGTCCAGAGTGCAAGTGGGAGATCTCACTTTCTTTCCTTGTCTGATGAAAAGAAATTCACTGCCTGGTCACTTCTCTTTCACGAATGTCTAGTCTGCTATAGATCCTCATTCAGAGGCAGAATTACCTGATTTGTTAGCAGACCACCTTGCCTCTGAAGACTCCAGCCACAGTTGTCAGAAGCTCAATACTACCGTACTAACGGATACCAGCCATGGATGCCTACACCAGTATATTTCACCACAGTTTTTAAAAATTCATGACAATTTTAAGTTATAATTATTTACTTTAATTATAATTACTATTGTCAGCTTTAACTCACATAACTCACACAATATAATAAGCCAAGAATCATGTCTTAACATACCAAGAAGTGAAGGAGATCAAGTTGCATGCTGCTTATTAACCTTTACATAAGTGGGCAAACAAACTAGACAGCTTGGTATAACATCCAAGCCCAGGATTACATTTATTGTGTCCAAACAAGCCAGAAATGTGTTTAAATCATGGTTTAAAATATCTATCTTATTAATGCACAGCAACTATACAAAGTTCACATTAACCTCTCCTTGTCTTTTCTTCACTAACAGAGAATAGAAGGAAATACAGGTGGCCAAAATTGTGGAAACCTTTTGGGAAAAGTGTACAGTAGAAATGCCACCTTTGCTTAAGTTTCCACTAGTTTTTCTTCTAATTTCTTTATAACTGTAGCCTTTTTCACTTAATAATACTATTTTACATCGCTTTCTGGGCAACCAGTCAACTCTTTGCACCATTCCTTTAATTTTATTATGTTTTACAAGTTCACTAAATGAAAGAAAAAAAACCCCAATCAACTTGATAGTGATCACATAACACACTGACAAATGTCCTTCTCTCAGCTTCAATACATTACATCAATAACTGAATCCTACTGTGATCTGATTGGCTCATTGCCAAAACAAGATGACACCTGATTGGCTCTCTAAACACCCATGCTCACTGGCTACAATCAGATGAAGGAAAGCTACCTGATATCAACCTAAGCAAGTTATGCTTCCTTTTTCTGGTTATTTGGCTATAATGTTTCATAGAATATAGTACAGATAATCGAACAAACTATGTTGCATTACATTCTTGATTAAATTATCTTTCCATTGATATATAATTTTATGGTAGTACTCCAAAACGAAAGTGGTGTCATTAGCCATCAAACCTCAAAAATAGACTTTTCCCAAAAGGTTTCCACAATTTTGGCCACTACTGTAGCTGCATTTACAGACAGAATGCAAAAATCCTTGGTGTATCCTATAAGAACATAATCAGTGTGCAAAGAAGGCGCCATTTATCAAAAGTTAAACATTTATATACAGTACTTAAGTTTTTATAAGCATGCTCTTAATTATCATAAACTAAATCTGCAATTCTTAACATTCTATGGTTTTCCAATCCATTCTTTTTAAAAAAATATATACTGTATTCTAGAAGGCTGAATCATCTCGGTGTGGACCTTATATAAATGAATAGAGTCCAGTTGCCATAGGACACCCCTTCTGAATTTAGTTAACTCCTTTGCACATGTGTGGAAAAACATCTCTATCAACTATAAGTGGCTCCAGTGCAGAAGCAATGAGAATAACATTTGCAGTAAGAAGTTCATAAGGTCTCAGCTATTATCCCAAAACTTGCCAATGATATATTGCACTCTGCTGACTTCCTTCAGCTATTTAACATCAGGACTTGCTATTTTCACCCTGGTTGCAAATGAAGAACAACAGAGAGCTTGAAATAATATGAACTCTGTGAATTCTGTCACAGTGTGAAGGTCTTTCTGTATTACTGCCCACTAGACTAATTTTAAATTTAATTAAAATATACATAGAACAGCCACGAAAGAAAATGGCCCATTAGGGCACAACTCAGGCTCTCCAGCAAGATAAAGGTTAAGATGAAGGAATAAATAAATGATAGAGGGAAAGGATTTTTTCTATACCTCTCTGTAAGTTCATCACTAGGTGTGCTTTTCATTGATAGCTCCTCTTCCAGTCTCTTCCTTTCTGCTTCTAAATGCTTCAATTCATCTTGCGTGCGTTTACATGAGGTGACAAATTGAAGCTCTTTCAGAAGTTCTTCCTTTTCATTTATCAGCATCAATTTTTCCTTCTCAATTTCCAGTGCCCCAGGCCAAGCTTCACTTTTTAACTTAGAAAGTTCTATTTTTAAGTTTGCCATTCTAAAAGAGACAGACAGACACAAAGAACAGATAAACAAGGATTTTCCAATAGGACAAAAACAGAGGAAAAGCCAGAAGGTCTCTTATCTCCTTGCTTCCACCACTTTCAGGGGCTCAATAATACAGCAGGATCTATATGTGTAAAGCCTAACCAGTGCAGAGCATTTCTAATTATTTTTCTGGTTATTTATTTATTTAGCATATGGCACTTTTACAATACTAAGGCAGAGTAGTAGTTTGGCTGCCTGTTTACCAGCTCTGTTAGGTACACACTTGTGCGCTTCCCTAGGTGCACCACAGGAGGTTGAGCTAGCTACGCACCAGAAAGAAAGACAAGTGGCTTTTCTTGCAGCACCATCCAAATGGGTGTCACAACCTGGAAGGTTCAGTGCCAGCAGGATTTTAATTGCTGCAGGAAGTGCCGGCTCATCTTCCCACCAAAGTGGTACCTATTTATCTATTTGCATAGAACATGCTTTCGAACTGCTAGGTGGGCAGAGGCTGAGACGAGTGATGGGAGCTCATCTCACCATGCAGTGCTAGGACTTGAACCACCAGAGCAGAGACCATGTCCAGTGTCATTAAGCCACTGAGCCACCATACCTCATTTTTCTAGCAAGTCAATATATAAAAATATTTTAAATAAACATATCATGTAGCATCCTTGATTCTGATTAGGTTTTTCACTGTAGTATAGACAATTGGTGGAATTAAAGGCCAGAGGGGCCTTAAAAGATAGTGTGCAGCTCTTTTCACATGAAGTGAATCAATCAAATTCATATCATGAGCTTTCATGTCTAGAGTGGGACTAGAACTCCTAGTCTCCTGGTTTCTAGTCAGCACTTAACCACTACATCAAACTAGATCTATAATCTGATCTGGTCCAGGGCTATCTTAGTTAATGAATAGGGACAGGAAAAATACAAACATTAATATGTTCCTGAGAGTTGAGTGAAGTGCATTATTCACATGATGGTTGGTTTTAGTACAAAGTGATTTACCAACTGATAAGATTTTTAATTGCAAGACAATGAAAACTTTTAATGAACAAAGGATTCCATTTTATAATTACTACCACATGAAAATAGCAGCTGTCAGCCTTCTCTGACATTCATTTTATGGAATGTTCTCCTAAAGAGATAATGTTTCAAATTCTTTCCAGCATAAAAATACAAAGTGTGTTGTTGGCATAGATTAAACCAAAAATCTGATCCACTATTCCATTTACATAGTGCTCCCCCCACAAAATGGTGAAATTTAACAAAAGGTCATGAGTGCATCAGTATCCTCACACAGTGATTATGTATTATACTGCTTCCCATATTACAGGAAATATATGGAGCTCTAATGTAACCATTAAGGCATTTATAATCCACTGTTTATCGAATAACTTTTAAAGCCATTTAAGTTGGTGCCTACTATGTAGTGGTGATACCTACAGCTTAGTCTTCTTATTTTGATTTCTTAAGTAGCTAAGTAGCAGTTCTAAAAACTATATACAACTAACATAGAAAGAAATAAAATCATTCTGGCTTACTAAATGAAGGTCCATACTGATGGAATGCATCAGGTTTATTTCACTTTATCAATGGTTCATATCTAGCCAAGCTTGGCTAGAAATAACCCTGACTACTATTTAGTGACATGCAAGGTGGGATCGTGTCTCAAAGCTTTTTCTTCTTCTTTAAAATGCTTACTTATCAATAACTGTTATTGACTGATCATCTCTCTAGCTACCAGAGCATGCCTCTTAGCTTCTTATATTGGGTGACTTCCCTTTAATATTGTACTTGATCACTGAATTAAGTTTTCAAGTCTTCTTCACTGAGACTGCTTGTCAATTCCAAATTTTATTTTAATGGCAGATTTCTATGTATGTTTGAACTATTTATAAGTTTTGAATAGGATGTTGAAGGCTTCCTGAAGCTTTTTAGGAACAATATTCTCAATTAATGTGATGAGAAAAAAAGATGGTGAAGTGAAAGTATCATTTATGCTGTATTTTTTACAATGTTGTTGTACATGTAGACCTCACTTATTAACCACCTTGTGTAGTGACTGTTCAAAGTTATGATGCCAATGAAAAAGTAATTTTACAGCCAATCTTTGAATTGACAACTCATGCAACACCCCTGAGGTCACATGATTGATACTTTGCAACTGGCAGGCATTTATGACTCTTGCAGCATCCTGCAGTCACATGATCACCATTTGGGTGCTTTGCAACTGGTTTGTGATTAGCAGAATCAATAGAGAAAGCGGCAGTAGACAGTCAGTTTGGTATAGTGGTTAAGGTGCTGGGCTAAATACTAGGAAACTGTAGGCTGACTGAGCGACTTTGGGCCAGTCACTCTTCAACCCGCCTCACAGGATTGTTGTATGGAAAAAAGGAGGAAGGAGAAATATGTTCACTGCTTTGAGTTATTTATAAAAGTGAGTCAGGAAGACTGATCAAGAGTGGATTGGCTAGGGTGTATGAGGGAGCAGTGTGAATCAGGGAGGGCACAGAAGAGTATGGTATGAACACAGAGATGGCTAGAGCAGAGTGTGTGGGAGGGGAGATTTGCAACCTTCCCTACCAGCTTCCCAATTAACTTTCTCAGGAGGATGGCAGGGAAGATTGCAAATAGCAATCATGTGTTTATGGAGTGCAGCAATTGCTTATAAGTGTGAATTGGTTGCCAGATGCCCAGATTGTGATCACATGACTGCAAGGATGCTGGGATGGTCAGAACTCCAAGGGCCAGGTGTAACCACATTTGTCCAGTGCTGTTGTAACTTCAAACAGTCACTAAAGGAATGGTTGGAGATCTAGGACTACCTGTACAGATTATGAGTTCCAGTATCATTTTTTTTGTTGCTTTTTAACATTCCAAGTAGCAATTTCTTCATCATTTGCAATTTCTGTAGGTATCAGTAGGGATTTCCCATGTCATCTGAGAAACAACTGATTTCCTTTTTAGGCTGAAAAGCTCACTTTATTCAGATCCGACATTGCCTCTGAGTAACAGTGGTATTGTATGTATTTTGCACCTTGGTTTTAGTGCTCAATTTGAGATTGCTGTGTTACTTTTTATGTTATTACAATTAAGATTATGTTCTTAAAGCCACTCGTTTATATATCCTAATTTTCCTATTATCACCTAAACATACAGGCAGTTTTGATGTAAAGTATTTATTTTGCAATTGAGGAAACTGCTAGTAATAACCTGTTTCCCTGAATTTGCTGTTTAATTTGGTTCATATTCTTTTGCTCACAATTCTTTTGTTAGTGGAAACAAAATAGCTCCGAGTATTCACTAATAGTCTAATATGCAAAAATAAATGATCCAACATACACAAATAAATGATGCTGATAGGAATATTAAACTATGTTTTCAATAGATGCATCCAGTAGATGTCACTGCAAGCATTATATTGGTTACATGGCTTTATAGACTGGGATACAAAATATATATTCTAACGAAGAAATAAACTCTTTCTTTACCTTCTTTTGGCTTCTTCATACTGAAGACTCAATCTGACCTTTTCAGCTAAATTGGCCATGTTCTTGACACTGACCTGTTGAAAGAATCACCATCTCACAGCATATATCATTAAGGATACATGAAGTAATTTGATTTCCTAAATAAGCTAAATAAATAGAAACACATTTCAAAATACTAATTGCTGTTTTGTCAACTCAAAGGCTAATTCAAATAATTTCTAAAGGAATATACTTTTATTACTACTAAATAACCCTAGGATATATTTTAATAGAAGGTACAGTTCTAATAAGGCCAACTTTGAACCTCCATTTAATCCCAAGTTGTTGCTTAGCACTTTGAACTCAGAACTTAAGAGATCGATGAAGCTCAAAGGAGGACTTCAATGAGACTGAAATGGTTAAAAACCACATTTAAGTATGGGCTGCTTCTAAGAAAATCCTAGTACAATCATTCCCAGAGACTTTTATGATTCCACCTTAAGAAATAGACCAACATTTGGAAAACATTTGTGAATATAAACCTATGGCAATCATTCCAGTCAGTGAGAAATATTTTAAAGTGACTAAAATGTTGATTTCATTGGAGAGCTTGATGAACTGCAACAAAATGTGAAGAAGTTCTCTAGTCACCAGTTTTTAAATTGAACTTTGGGGTTTGATCATTGCTTTTTGGAGCAAAAATAAATAAGGTTCACTTATATTTATATACATCAATATTCAATGAATACATGTCATTTTGAATAAGACCTATTTGACATAATGTATTAAATCACTTCAAAAATGACTTTGGATTAAATTAAAATGTTTTTGGAATGTGGTATCAATAAGCTCTAACATAACTTGGGGGGAGGGGGAGATGTGGGTAGACTGAATCCCAAACTGTTAATCTAAATTCAGGATATCAGGAAGCCAAGAAGGGGAGGGGAGGGGAAAGCAGGGAGAGAAGGGCAGATGTCCAATGAAATTCTTGACTTAAAATAAATAATAGAAGATAATGAGGTATTGCATAGTATAGTAAAGGTTTAGTTTCTTTCGAATAAGAAAAAAAAATGCAAGTTTTTAATATGACTGTTGTAGCTACTTTGCCAAATTAAAACCAACTTAGATCATAATTAATATTCTAGAATAAAATATCTATCTGAGAAAACACAAAGAAAAAAAATTGCAAACCAGATAATTCTATTCCAGTTCTGCTTATTAATGATAATGACAAAAGTTCTGCTTGATATTTTTAAGCCATTATTGAGACTAGCTAGGATTCTAACATAGGATGTTAATAGTTACATTTTCACTTTACGGTATTTAATTATGACTAAATCAGAGTACAGCATCATCCTGCTTTAACTATAGTTAGTATAGTCACTATACTAACTTGCATCACTCAGAAATGATGAAAGTAATTATGAATTAACCTCTATAAGCCACTGGATTGTATGATTTAGATGATCAGATTTTTATTGATTCATCTTTTTAAAAAAAGAAAAGGAGAGAAAAATATCAAACAAGCAAGCAAAAGAAGAAAAAATAGTAGATACAAAAATACAGTATAGTATCAGTAAGTTAACAAAGGAATTACTGAGTATAGATTATCAGATGTGTAGCTTTTATTGCCTCCTCCATTCCCAGAGATTTCTTGGCAAACAAAAATCTATAAGCAAATTGTAGGAGATCTCATTTCTATCATTTAAAAAACTATTTAGAATTATGAAATTCACCTAGTAGAATATCTGCAGCACAAAGGAGTGCCTTTTGAGAGTGAAACATGAGAAACATTCTTTAGAATGTTCTTGCTATATTGACTAACATTTGATTCAGATCCCTTCAAGAGTGTTCCACATCTATTTTTTTCATCCCCACCTTTAAATAATAGGAAAAACATACATCACCAGAAATGTCTGTCTGAGACCCTGCATCCAAAGTTTGCTTGGAGAGAGACTGTTGGGAGTGTGCCAGGCTGCACCTCAAGTCTGATTCTGATTGGGCAACGTTTTGACCAAGAAGGAATCTTTCTCTCAACTTTACAAGGCTCTGGGGAACAACAACAACAAATCATTGCAGATTTTGTTATTTAAAAAAACCACTACACACAGCAAGAAATGCATAGGCAAGAGAGAGACAGAATAATATAGAAAGGAATATCCTACAATTGTTCATCAACATTTACCATATCTATTTTGAAAGACAACTCAGTGCATGTATTTAAAAAGGCATCGTGAGAAACTTTAGTTAGCTACATCAATACTATCTTGCAATGGTTCCCAAAGCCTGGAAATGAAAATGGCAATCAGCAAACACTTTATAAGGCCAAAACATCTGCTCATTCATTTGTAATCAATGAAGCAATCTCCCTATTGCCTGCCAAGGAAGTCAGCAACCCAGTCAAAATATCCCTACCCTACCAAATTTATGGGAGATACTAAAATACATATATCCAGTTTCCAAAATCCAGTTCTGTAACTTAATCTCTTTTTTTTTCTTTACTACAAATTTAATAAGACCTTAGAAACTACCTCTCTTAGTTATGATAGCTGTTAGGGGCCTCATGGACCACCAAATGCTGAATAAAAATGATATCAAAATACCTTCATTAAATCTTGCTTTTCTTTTTCACCAGAGCTTATAGCTTTTTGGATTGACTTCAATTCATTCATAATAGCTTTGGCTTCACTTAACTCATATCCATTCTGGCCTCCAGACATTTTTTGGTCAATTCTGTAAAATAGTACATTGATAGTAACTCTAAAAAAAAGTGTTCCTGGCATTTAGAAGGATATCCTATTGAGGGAAAGAGAAACAGGCAATTCTAATAATATTATCTTCCATAAATAGCAGCTATTTTCAATCAAAATATAGGAATATCAGAGAGTACTTTAATCTAGGTATACCATATTCCCAAATTCTATCTCTACTACCGTGTTTTCCGGAAAATAAGACCCACCCAGAAAAGAAGCCCTAGCATGATTTTTAGCGTGCGCCTTATATAAGCCCTACCCCCAAAATAAGCCCTAGTTAAAAGCCCGCTCACTCTATCCCATTGTCTGGTTGCTCATGGTCACAATGGGGCAAGAGAGCGCATGTCATGCCGCTGCCACGAGGTGAGGTAAGGCAGGTGGGGGGTGGAGCTGCCCTACGCACCCCGCACCCACTTACTTCAGGGCTCCTGCAGCCAGGCCACTCCTCATTTGGCGACCTCCCCCTGCCTGTTCAATGACCTGGCTGTCTGCCTTCCCTTTCACTCCCCTCCTGAGCTGGACTGCCATGCCATAGGTGATGGGCAGAGGAGGCTTGAGCACCTTACCTGGTCCCCCTCTGCCGTTTTGGAGCCAGGGGAGAGTGATGGCAAAAGGACTCTGCCAGAAATTTAGCATCCAGTTTCTTAGACAGTCTTGTTCGGACCAAAAACTTGGTAGAGAGACAGACTTGGCTCCTTCAGCTCTCAGGGCCCTTCCTGTCAATGGAAGTCTGCAGGCTTCTTGCACAACTGCTTCACATGTTCTAGCTGTTCCAGCTTCACTGTTTCAACAGTGTTTGTGCAGCCAGCTGCTCTTGCAAAAATCCACAACTCTGGGATGGGCTCTTCCTACCTTGGGTTCTCTGGTAGAATGCTAGGATGTGTGCCATTCAAGGCTTGGAAGGGGGTCATAGCAATTGATATGTAGAGACAGTTATTATATGAAAATTCTGGTAACGGCAGTAATGAGGACCAGTTTAGGTGCAGTAACATCTTATTGCTGCAAGAGTGTTTTTGTTTTTTTGTTTGTTTGTTTGTTTTTTCTGTCTTGCCATTCATTCCAGAGTGGTGGGCTGAAGACAAGATAACCTGAATATTCAAAAGTTGGAATAGTGCCCTCCAAAATGTGGAAGCAAGTTGACTTCCCCAGTAGAGATTACTCTAGAGACCATGCTTCTATATTGATAGATGTGATTTAAAAAGAGCTGAGCTGTTTCCTTGACAGTAAGTAACCCCTTACAAGGGATGAAATGAGCCATTTTTGTGGAAAGACCCACTAATGACTAGTATGGCTGTTTAGCTATGGGCCCTCAGCAAATCAGCAGCAGTCAAATGGGGTTGGACTTAGTTCATAGTGATTCTAGGATTATCCCTCTTTTCACTTCTCCCTCAAGCTCTGCTTGTCCTTCTTCTACAAGAAGGAGTGCCATGGTTATCTTTTTTCCAAGATAATCTTACTTACCAAGTTATATTTTCCAAGGAAAAGATTCACAAACAGTTTAAAACTTGAAAGGGCTTATATATAATCTTATAGAGGATTTTTGCACTGAAAATATTTTTTTTCTTGACTTTATCATGGACTTCCATTAAAAAAATAATTAAGAATTAGCTTAGAGCAAAATTATCCACATAATTTGACATGTGCTAAATTTCATTAAAGAAAAAAGCTTCTGCACTGTAATGTAAGAAATAGAGATGACTATTTGTTGTATAAACAGGAGATTAAAATGTTATCAGTTAAATGACACATATAGTGGAGATTAATTTACCTATCCCAAACCAGAGAAAAGAAGGGAAAACACACTAGTCCAAAGCTTGTAACATTAAACCAGAATTTAACATTATGTTAAGCATGATATACACCTGGATTCTATTTAAATATAGTATTGACAGCAGAGTATTTACTTCCTAATCATGTTTGATTTTTGCTGCATTATCATCCAACCTAGATTAACTGCACATAAAAACAAGTGATATGAATCAGAGCTTTTCCAGCATGATGCAGTCCTATTGCTTCAAAGTATTACATTTTAAGTTGTAACTACTTTTTATAACAGATATGGCAGAAATGCATAAAAGGTCTTTCCAATATAAAATGTATTCTGACTCCCTGCTTTCAATAAATAGAATTAGTGCTAGTCATAAACTGACAGCCATAATTTTCATAACAAATGTTCATTGTTTATTTGTTGTATGCTGCTGAAAGTTTTCCAAACTTGCTTTGGTTTCCTAATGAAATTACTTGCAAGCAAGTTGGTTTTCAAATTTCAGCAATGTAACACAACCAGTGTGTTGGATTAACTTTAATTTTAATAGAAGCAGAAATTTTAAAGCTTTAGGTATACTTATGTTTTAAAAGAAAAAGTAAACTGGGAACAAAAAAGTACCAGCATTTTTATTATCTCCAACATTCAGTTACGGTAAATTTTAAAAGTCTGCGGTTGTGTATTGTTTGAACTTTAATTCTATTCAATTTCATATTTTAAACTCATATGGAATAATAATGGGAGATTACAGGAAGATTTAAATTCTTAACCGTTTACAAAAAAAATAAAAAAGGAACACTTGTAAGAAATCTGCTCAACTTTCTTTTAAGTAAAAGAATTCTGTATTCTGTAATATGGAATATTACAGGGTATTCTGTAATATGGCCCGGGAGTTAATATAGCTGCTATTTATTTGCCACCCAGCCAATTTAGATGATTGACTTTTCCTTTTGGGCAGGGCAGTCTTCAAATAGATATTCGTATTATGCTTGTCTAAACTTTGCCAAATACAAGTAGAGTGAGCAGGCACTTAGGGAATGCAAAGATCAGTGGAGCAAAAAGAAACATGGGATTTCTCCAATTTCTGATTTATTTCAGCCCCATCTTTCCTCTGTTTCAACCTTCTCACTGAAGCTTGTCCTTTTCCATGACAGTTAAATATTCAGTAAAGGTCTAATTATACTTAAAGGGCGCATGGCGCCAAATAACCAGACTGCAATACTGCTTCTCTTGTCTTTTTTGGCTGCTTGTTTGCTCTTCTCCATCACACAAGTGACAGACAGGGACCTATTCAATTCTCTCACTTTTTACACCTTTTAAACAGCTTTCTGCTTTTCTTCCTTAATAATAGGACATGGTTAGATTTTCCATAGGCATTAGTTGTAGATTTTTTTCTCACCTATTTCAAGAGAAATAATTATTCTATTTGATTTAATTGTAACCAATGGGATGAATTATTTAAGTCAATTTCAATTGTTTTCTTATACTCACTGTTGCAATGTTTCATAGCCTTGCTCCTTATATAATAATTCTTGCTTCATCTGCAAGAGTTCCCTCTTCAGTTTTTTAACCTTGTATGCAAAAATAAAAGTTTAAGACACTGCTTTTAAGATAGTGTAAAATAGTTTAGAATAATTAACACCTTTAAACATGAACAATAAATAATACCTGGTATCTTGACTTGTCCTTGTTCCTGTGTTTTAAATACTACCACTATACATGTAAGACCACATGAAATTGACTTTATCATATGATTATGTGGAAAAAATGTTTTTCTTTCAAGTTCCTGCTGACTTGATTCAACGTCATCTGATTCATAATATCCTAGAATTCTGGGATTTGAAGTTCACAACTCTTAAAGTTGCCAAGATTGGCTTTAACTCCTTTCCTGTGGCTATATTCACCCTGTGGAACAGCATCCTCCCTTCCAAGATATGGGTGGCCCCAATTATATTACTCTTTCGTAATTCTCTGAAGACCTGTTTCCCCAGGTGTTTGGGCAGAGAGGTTAGGTGAGCTCTCCTGGTGATATCAGGTTTTTTGTTATTGTTGTTTTGAGGGTTGTTGTTTTAAAAAGGGAATCAAGGGTTGTATTCTGTAATGGTGGCTTTAATCTTTGTACACTGCCCAGAGTCACTACTGTGAGATGGTTAGCTTTATAAATCATACAAATGAATAAATAAACCCTTCCTAACTAAACCTTATACTTCTCTCTGCAGAACCTTTCTTATACAAGAAAAGACTGACAACAACTGCTGATTCTAAATGGAAAAAGGAGGAAATCCTTCAAACAGAAAAAAAACAATTACTTTGTGTTTCAACATGGAGAAAAACAATAAGAGGTCAGCAAGAAGAACAGCAACTATGTATCAGATGATTGGATGTATGTACTAAAATTGTGAGGGAACTATTTTAAATCCTGCCCCATATACTGTAGGTGTATACTTATGGTTTAGACATTCTACTAAACATATTGTATCTTAAAAACACTAGTTATCTCAAAGATTTAAATATTCGGTCAATCAGTAGTTCAGAACTTTTTGGGATTGCTATTTCCAATCACATTCAAATTCATTTACCAAGTGTGTTAGCAGTCAGCAATTCCACAGCAGATAGCTACCTATATAACTAATGCTCTTATTAAGTTCCAATAAACACAATTAGCAGGTCAAAAGAAATGCTTTTAGAGGTCAGTGTTTTCTCCAGGAGACATACAGTACATAGATTGGACATGAACGCTGTCTCTAGATTTGCCTATTAGTGTTCAGAATTCATTTCTATAGAAAAAAAATGACTATTACCACTGTGGATATGCTAATGCTTACTAATATTGTGAAAATTAACTATTCATAAATAATTAATTAGTCTGAAAATAATTCTTCATATATGTATAGCACTGTTCGGCTGTGAGCGCTGGCATAACTTACGTTTCAATAAAGTCAGCACCACTATCTCATGTAAATAAACCATTATTATCATTTGCTGAACACAAAGGAATTTTATTGTCCTAATGTTCATGACAAGCATCTGATATGAGAGATATGCTGGATTAAAAGATGCATCTTTGTTTGGATAACATCATTTAACATGAAATTCATATTCACTTGCTAAGTTAACTTGTCAATGCCTGTGTGTCTAAGGAAGCTATTCTTATTCAAAAGAGGATTTATCATTGTTACAGCCATAGGGAGATATCTTAAGAGAAAAGGAGCACAAACGAGAACAGGGGAGGACTCCTGATGGACATCAGTGTGTGGGGAGAGGAAGGGAGTTTGCAGGGAAACAGAATCTATACAAAGAAACCACAATATTCATTTTCAAAAGATAAATCCTTAAGCAGATATCTTTGGTTTAATACTTATCTCCATATGTTGATCATGAACAAGTACTAAAGCAAATGTTACTTTTAAAATTATTAGTACTACAAATGTCCACAAAAATATAGGCTTGAATATGTAGACTATTAGAAAACAATTTAGTTGAGTTATTGGGAGATTTCAAAGCATCTTACCCTTAATCTTGTAGTGGAGATTTCTGCTTTCAGAATATCAGGATCATACTTTGTGCTGGAAGAGGAGCTTGAGAAAACTTATTAGGGGAATAAGGGAAAAAAGACAATGAACCATTTGGGAGATCACTTTAGGTTTCAGTTCCCTACAATATTCAAAACAACAGTTCAACATAGTTTTAAAATGCAAAATAAAAGATTGGTTACTATATTACAGTGAAAACTACAAAATGTAAGTAGCAATTATTCAAAGTATTTTCACTTTTATCATTTGGCTAGCATTATTTGTTTATTACATTTATTTACCTATTTTCTCTAAGAGCTATAGTCGTGTATGCAAAAATTTCCACCTACTTTTATCCCCATAAAGCAACCCTTGAACTGAGAGAAACAGATAGGCTCAGATTAATTCAGTGAGAACTACAGCTGAAGGTAGCCTTGAACTTAGGTGTTTCTGTCCAAATTTAGCATTAACTAAAACAATACATTCTCATTCTGCCAGAGAGTTCGGAAACTTAAACAGAAGCTGCATAAATGGAAATTTAGCTAGTAATGCTGCTTTAAGACTCAGTCATATACTATTTGTTGCTTATGCCCCTTTTCCTTACAAATTACTTTTCTTCTAGATTATTGATGCTGTTTCACCCAACTTCATTTTCAAAAGACTTGCTTGTTTATGGGAAGGCATTAACAGAATAATTCAGCATACCAGAGCAAATAATTACTTCTGCAAGTACAAGAGATATTTATAGCATAGGAATGGACATTTGTTTAGAATTATGGTGCCCCTAAAAATCAGGACTAATTTACATGTGATTCTAAATCTTTATTATATTCATGAACTTGAGTGAATTTAGGCACAAAGAGCCAAAATGCATCTTGCTGATCCCATATATTTTTTTCAAGGAGATAAAGATAAGTTACTGTCCCACTCTACAGTAGGTCTTCTCATATTAAGTGTGATAACATGCAGGATAAAGTCAGAAGTGCTGGGTTCCCACTTGTCATATGGGAAACTGGAATTCATCTGGAAAAATGTGCAAAAATGCTGAAGACTTTCTGGGTAAACTAGATGAAGTACCTAAATCTACAGCTTTGCCAGTCACTGCCACCTGGCATTTTCCCACATGCTTGTAGCAAACTTGATTGTATGGCACTTTTCTCCTTTTAAGTAGACTCAGAGTAGCTAAGACAGATTTGCCCTTAAAGATGTTTTGCTTGAGCACTTTCAATATGCATTCTGACTGGTAAGAATATGGAAGATTCTCATTGAAGGGCCTCATTTAAGGACCACAGCCAGAGTGTAATACCAGAGAATCAGATTTGGCTGAGGGTGTCTGTACATGCCCTGCAATGTCCACTAATGCAATATATAAAACCAATAGAGCCTAGTGATAGCATTTATAATATAAGGCTTCTGGGAGACTTCCTTAGCAAACATTTGTATATACATAATCCTCGACGTATAACCATACGATTAGTGACTGTTCAAAGTTACAAAAGTGCTGAAAAAATGGACTTAGGAACTGTGCCCAAGTTACAGCTGTTGTACTGTCCTTGTAGACACATGATCAAAATTCAGGCACTTGGCAGCCTGCCCATACTTACAATTGCAGGGATACCACAATACCCAACCTCCCTCTCTCTGGCACTCTGCCTTGCAACAAGGATTGCTGAGATTGCCATCGTAAATCATTATGGTTTTGTGACATCTTGCTTTACAACTGCATCACATTGTGAAAGAAACTCCAGTCCCGACTTTGTTTGCAAGTTGAGAACTACCTGTATAATGTCTCCTGTTAATTCACTATTACCCTGAATATGGCCTGCACTGGATATCAAACATTTATAAAATTGTAAACTTTGACATTACATTAGTTTGCAATCTCAGGATTGATTTCTGGAGGTCTCTTTTCCAGAGCTGGTCAAGACCAATTTTTTTTTTAGCAGCATTACTTCTGCCCCACTATCTGATCTCAGATCTGGATGCTTCCAACCATTCGCCTATATGGTGAAATAATTGTTTGTATAGGTAATCCTCAACTTACAACCAGTGATTTAATGACATTCTCACTCATGACAGTCTTGGAACAGGTACTTTATCCATAAAGCACTTTTGGCTATTGTAAAACATTGTGCTAGGCACACACTCCATCACATGACCACATTTTGGGTGCTTGGCAATTTGCTTGTATTTACAACTGGTTGACAAGTGCCCTTGCCATCATGTGATCACTATTTGTAATCTTCTCTGCTGGTTTTCCCCAAAAGTAAATAGGGAAGCAGAGAAAGTGTTGGATTTGAGATCCATTCCCCCAGTGAGCCAAGAGATTTCCCCTCCATGCAGAGAAAAATGCTAGCAAACGACATTTTGCCCATCCAGAGGAGAAAACTCAAGCGTCTCCTAGCTGCGGTCTCTCCTGGATCAGGATTCCCTGCACTTAGTCATTTAGACCCTAATTATCTCACAGTTGGACTACTGCAATGCGCTCTGTACGGGGCTACCCCTGAAGAGTATTTGGAAGCTACAGCTAGTGAGAGTGCAGCAAAACGGTTTCAAAGAAAAACAAGGTCCAGTTGCCTCCCAAAAAGCACGTTTGGGACAACTGCAACTAGGAAAGCAGGGAATACAGTCATTGAGTAAAATAGTCATGTAGCATCTCGCTTAATGACAATTTTGCTCAACAACTAATATTATGGGCCCAATTGTGGTTGTAATTGGAGGACTACCTATATGTGTTTGATACAGACAAAGAAATGTTGAAATTCTTTGTAAAACTGAACTGGTTAGTAAATGAGAAGCCTCTGATTTACCATTCCAGAATCAGTTGCTGCAGCTCCCAGGACTGGGATAAATCTCAGTTTAATTAGGGCTGGCTACAACTGTTTCTTGAAGATCATCCAGATCTTTTGAATTGAGAAATGCAAGTTAAAAAAATGAAAAGAGAGAGACATATCATACATATGTCTTGGATACATACGACTTGTATAAGAGCTTGATTTTTCCTTGTAAACATCATTCAGCCGTACATATTCACCCAAGGCAAGAGCCAGCCTCTGCTCTTTCACATGGAAAAGTTCTTTCTTAGTGCTAAGTGCATCTTGAGCTACAGTAAGATAATCTTTTAACATTTTTTCTTGTTCTTGTCGCCACTGTTTTCTTGGATCTTCTATCTGTGTAGTTTCTGTAAAGGTACAACAACAAAAGCTTCCGTTCAGTTAAGACTCCTTAAATCTGTATCTTAAGTCTAAAAAAAAATACAAAAAACTCAACGTCCACTTTTATTTTGGTACATGCATAAGAAACAAATTGTTATTAGGTTATTTATCAAATACCTTAGGAAAACATTTGTACGTCTTAGAGAAAAGAGTCATTTTTACTTGTATTTTTGACACATGCTTTAAATTGATTCAAAGAGTATATTTTCAACTCAGACCAGCCAATAATAATACTTTTTTGGTTTTTTTATTATTATTTGTAAGTGGCTTTATTTCTTGCTCCCTATTTCTTTTCTTTGTTTCATTAGAATAGTACTATTTAGAAAAGTAGCAAAATGAAGCAGACTTTAATAGAGAAAATAAAAGTGCCATCATTCAACCATACTGGAGAAATGTGTGCATTTGTGTAGATGAAATTGTCTGTTTATCTTTTGCAAGAATATGTCTCGAGAGTTCATTCAGACTGGAGTCCATATAAGTCACAACTGTATCAACCCAAAATGCTTTGTAAGCACTGGCATAAGCTTGTGTATAACAGCTGTTCACCCAAGCAGATTTAAAGGATCAGAAAGGAGGGACAATTCCATCATTAATCCAGCAACTTTTGTTTTGTAATAAGATCAGAGCTTCAGGAAATCTACTGTGTGCCTGCACCTCATTTGCTTCCTATCTTTGCTACTGGAAATGAAAATAAATGGAAATCAAAATATTATCTCTCTTATTGTTAAATAAAACAACTATAGAGGAAAGAATTCTGAAACTGCACTGAAAATCTAGAGATTAAAATACCATATATTTAGATATTCAGCACTGAAGAAAACTGTTAGTAAACTTTAAACATTGCCCTATAAAAATTGCATTCTTAGATTAAAAATGAGTGCCAACTTGTTCAACGTAAACATAGATTCCCAGATAATACAGAAAGACCTATACAATACAGATTTTGTCTTTATTAGCAAATCACTAGAAATACATGAGAGAGTTTCAGTTGGCTCCCCTTAACTCTGCTATTTTTAAAAAAAAAAGTTTTAAAAGAATTCAACTCCTAGGGAATTTCAGAGAATGATTCAAATTTCTAATAGATTTCAGTCAATGAGTTCAATTTCAGCTGATGAAAAGCATATAGCTCTTAGGAGATATTGTACATCTTCACAACTCCAAAGAAGGAATTAATCTAAGCTACTGATTTAAGTTCTTCTCACTCCAATAACATTAGTTACATGTCCCTCACTAAGACACTTTTCTCTACTTTTGATTACTTAAATTATCTAGAGCAAACAGTAATTTAAATATGCTATACTAGTCTTTAAACATATGTTTGGTTAGTTTCTGCTATAGCAGAGAAAGGTCCCTGGTGGTAAAAACTGCCAATAACACTTGACAGTTCCACACACTTAATCTTTCTAGTGCTACATTTTGATGTGAATTCAAGAGGCAAATGAAAATAAGACAGTAGGTCTAAAGAGAGTGAGGGTGATAATCAGAATGTTTCTTCTTTGTCAATGCTAATAAAATATATTTTAGGTGTGCACATTTCTGTGGAAAGTTCCTTCAAAATTCAAAGAAATGGAGAAAGAAACCATTTGCATTTATACAAGTTCATAAAAGAAAAGCCAACTCAACTTTCTAATGACTCCTAAGTGAAATAAAGTATTCTTCTATATATATATATGTTATAAGTGTGTGTGTGTGTGTGTGTGTGAAAATGAAAATACATCCTCTTTTAGTTCTATGATTTTACATATCAGGACATAGTAAAAATAATCTGGTTCTTAGCAGTTCTTAAAAGTAGGTAAATACCACCTCAGATGAACAACAACACATATTATACAATATCATAATTTATTTTACAAAAAGAAAGCCAAAATGGAGAAGCCTTGTGTGAAAAACTAAGTTCATCTTGTGATTCAATAGCTTGTAGAACCACCTTTAGCAGCAATAACCTGAAGTAATTGTTTTCTGTATGACTTTATCAGTCTCTCACATTGTTGTGGAGGAATTTTGGCCCACTGTTCTTCAAAACATTGCTTCAATTCATTGAGGATTGGGCATTTGTTTATGCACAGCTCTCTTGAGGTCCTGCTACAGCATTTCAATCAGGTTGAGGTCCTGACTTTGCCTGGGCCACTGCAAAATTTGGATGCTTTTCTTTTTCAGCCACTCTGTTGTAGATTTGCTGGTATGCTTGGGATCGTTGTCTTGTTGCATGACCCAATGTCAGCCAAGCTTTAGCTGTCAGACAGATGGCCTCACATTATACTCTAGAATAGGAGTTCATGGTCAACTCAATGACTGCAAGGTGCCCAGGTCCTGTAGCTGCAAACCAAGCCCAAATCATCACCCCTCCACCATTGTGCTTGACAGTTGGTAGGAGATGTTTGTGCTGATATGCTGTGTTTGGCTTTCACAAAATGTGGCACCATGCATTATGGCCAAACATCCCCACTGTTCCAATGAATCCAGATGGCAAGCCTGAATTAATATCAGAACCTAATATAGTTCAACTCATCCTGCTGAAAATTATTTTTCCCTCTTGCTGCAACTGTTATTTTTCGTAAGAAGACAAAACAAAAAAAAGCCCTTTTCAATTTCAATAAGGAGAAAGATTTTGAGGAAGAACAGAGGGGAAAACTCCTAGGTCTATTTTGGATCCCATCTTCCACAAGCAGGATTTTATAACTTTTTTTAAAAAAAATGGTTCCACATATCTCTTGTCAAATCTAATTTAGGGTTGAAACCTGACTGCCCAAGACTAATAATAAAATAAAAATAAAAAGATTGCAAGTGTATCCTCCTATTTTATCCTATTCCATTTTCTCATAAGATTTCAGCCCTTTTTATCCTAAACTTTGAACGTATTGAGAATGAGCATAGTGTAGTGGTTAGAATATCCAAATAACAGTTGGAGAATCCCAGCTTCACAAAGTTTATTGGAAATATTTGGAACATGCTGCCATGAGAATAAAAATCAAATTATGCAGCAATGCCTATGTAGCCTTAAGTATTCTGGAATAAAGATAAACAGAAATAATATTATTCTTCCACTGCAATTCATTCCTCTATCAGAGTCCTAGTAGAATCATTCTGATATTGCAAAAAGAAACGATGGGAGTTAAACTTTGAAAGATAGGTTCAATGGAAAATAGGGTCTCCCTCTCTAGAATTTTGTTATATACTCTTGAGATTTTTAGCTGCTCCCTTAGAATCTTCTGAGTAAGGAGTTAAATCTTAGGTCAATCAATCCTTTATTTCAGCATAAAAACAAGCAAAGCAAAACAGAAACCATCTAGGAGTCACGTCATACAGAGAGCATCAATTTTGATTACTTTTTATTTGTGGGTATAATATACAGCGAGTTTGGTGAGGTGGATAAGGCATTAATTTAGAAAGTGGGAGGCTGTGAGTTCTAGTCCTGCCTGAGGCACAAAGCCACCTGAAAGACCTTGGGCCAGTCACTTTCTCCCAATCCTAGGAAGCAGGCAATGGTGAACCACTTCTGAAAAACCTTATCATGAAAACTGAAGCGACTTGTCCAGGCACTCACTAGGAATCAACAGTGATTTGAAGGTACAAATATAGTGTATATATAACTATATAATATATAGATATAATAATATACTATTGTTAAACAAAAGGGACCTAGAAATTTTGCTTAGAATAACCTACAAGCTGAGAGTAAAATTACAATGTTGTTTAAAACAGTGACTTTATCAGTAACCAAAATTACATAGCAAAAGTCTGGAAATACTCGGATGAGGCCAGCTCTGTCTAGTTTTAATAGTTGTAGGGCACAATTTAGCAATATCCAAAACGTACAGTCTTATTGGTCTGAAAGGAGGATCTGCATGTAAAAATACCTGTGGTATTTTGATATATGAAGGTAAATGAAATAAGCCTGAATTCCTGATAGTAGCTGCAATATAATAAAATCCAAGCAGTAGATTCCATACCACATGTGCCACAAGGACACATCTGATTAGTATAGGGTATTTTTATACAGTATATGCTTTCTAGTATATTGGATGGCAGAGTGTTAAATTAGAGCCTTTCTTAACTTGGAAACTGTGATAGAATTTAAATAACCCACAGGTCTACTTCAGAAAATATTTTTGAGTACTATAGTTGAGATTGTTCTAGTTGCTTTTCTGTGTCTAACACACACTGTGTGTACATGTATCTTTTTAACTTGTTTGTGTCCTACGAAAAGGAGAGCTTCTCTAGAGTATCCATAGAAGTATCATTTCTCAAGGAGATATCTCCTCCATTTAGTACTGAAATTATCTGCTATTGTCAAAGCTTTCAAGTCTAATTCTGAATAGTTACTATGGGGCCCTACAGGAACTGACAGCACATTTTGGTAAAAAATAAATTTAAAGCAGCAGGAATGGATAAGGAACTTCTTAAACATAGTAGAAAGTTTTGATTTTGGGGCATTACAGACTACATAGTTTGAGTGAGCATTTCTCTCACCAAAGGCCTGAAAAGCAACTCTATTATATCTAAAAGTCTTTGTTTGCCCATTTTTGTGAACACTTAATGGCTGGTAGATTCTGGGATGTTTAGTAAATACTAAGACTTTTGTTTTTTCATAATTACTAATTCTCCCTCCTTGCAATAAATGGTAAGGGGTCTCAAAATGCATTTTAGCCCAATTGAGGTTTGATACAGAAGAATGACATCACTGGTACACATGCCTTTGAGCTAACTTTGGGGAAAATATCAGGGCTGTTCTATTGGTGAACCAAAGAATTTATATAAACACTGAATAATAATGGTGCCTGCATGCAACCCTGGCTCACTCCCCTTATTGTAGCAACCTGTTTTAGTTAAATGCCCTTGTGGAATAAAATTAATTTTTAACATAGGATTTTTTAGTATATCAGGAATAATAGGGAATTATCTATCAGGGAATTGACCAATTTGTCCCATAGCCTAATTCTCAATATTGAATCAAAGGCAAATCTACAGTCAATAAAAGCGGCATATAAAACAGATCCTGCTTGAGCTGTATACTCCTCACCCAGATGTTGTAAGATGACAGCAGAATATACAGGAAATGATGAGCTCTAAAGCCAGTCTGTTCCTCTGCGAGAATTTGTTGTTTCCAACCAAACCATCAATTTTTCGTTTACATGTATACTGTACAATTTGCTTATGATTCTTAATAAACTGATAATTATCTGATGTCTCTTCCCCCTTTTTTATAAATAGGGATCATAAGAGCTGTGCCCCCAAACCTTTTGGAACCATTGTAGTCTAATCAATAAAACAGAAAAGGAAGACTAGTACTAGAGTCCATCAATCTAAGTTATGGATATTTTCGGCTCTTAAGTAATCATTACGAGGCATCTTTTCTGGTATAAGTTGGCTAACTAAATTTTTGATTGATTTAATTTGATTTCTCCTTGTGCTTTAAAGATACTAAAATGTGCCTCTCAAATTTCAGCTGGAATGTCAGCATGAATTTTTATACATGCCTGAGTGCCCGATACCTTTGCTAGGCAGGGATCTGCTCAGCAAGCTAGGGGCAACTATTTCTTTTGATGAGGGCCAGCAAAGGATCCAAGTGAAACATCAGCCTGAGACGATGTGGAGGTTAATGATTGTGAGATCAGTAGAGGATGAATTGCAGGAGGAGAAATGGAAGGAATTTGGGGTACCAGGGCTATGGGCAGAAGATAACCCCCCAGGCTTTGCCGCTCACCACCCACCGGTGATTGTGGAAATGAAACCATTGGCCACACCTGTGCATATTCGCCAGCGGTCATGTTCCAATGATGCTATAGTTGCAATTTATGAGAGTATTCAGAGATATCTAGAAGCTGGGATTTTGGTGCCTATTCAGTCACCTTGGAACACCCCTATATTGCCCATTAGGAAGCCGGACGGGTCCTACCGCCCGGTGCAGGATCTCCGTGTCATCAATTCCGTGACAGTGACTATTCACCCAGTTGTGCCAATCCGTATACTTTATTAAGCCTGATTCCACCTAAAGCAGCTTGGTTTTCTGTGATAGATCTGAAGGACGCATTTTTTACAATCCCCGTACATGAGGCGAGCCAACGGGAGAACCCTAGGACTGGATTGAAATCACAGTATACTTGGACAAGGTTGCCACAGGGATTTAAGAATTCACCCACTCTGTTTGGTACTGCTTTAGGGAAAGATTTGCAGCATTTTGTGCCTCAGCAAAGGGGGGACACCCTTTTGCAATATGTGGATGATGTGTTGGTGACAGGTCAGACAGAAGATACTTGTTGGGAAAATACGGCATCTTTGTTGGGATTATTGTTGAAATGTGGCTATAGGGTGTCTAGAAAGAAGGCTCAGTTAGTAAAACAGAAAGTGCGCTATCTAGGGTATGACATTGAGCACGGACATAGAGCCCTGGGGTGGGAAAGAAAACAAGCAGTATTGGCTATAGCTGAGCCCACGAATCTTCACACAGGAAACGCAGCCTATCCTTGGAAACTGGGGGGTATGGCACTTTATATTTGGTGTGATTAAAATATTGATCAAAACCTTTTAACATACATTGAAGTGGTGTGCTAGGCACACTACTTTTCCCTCCCATTCTGGTAATAACACTGCCAACGCCACTGACCTACGGTGCTGGAAGATCGACAGTCACCTATAGGAACTGCAGCAGCAGCTGGCTTAACCTCCCTCCCACACACCCTAACACAGACTTCTTTAGGAACGACGTCCTGAGTCCAGGGGGGCGATCAATCCCCCTCTTCTATCTTCAAGTGAGATAGGTACTCCCCAGTTTAATACATACTCGCCTGAGGCGTCTTCACACACACGTCCTGGCCAGGAGTTAGTTCAGACCTCCTTTCCTTCCCCCAAGGGTTCTTGGACTGGCTGTCAGCACCGTCGGCTCCGCAGAGAAGTCACTTCTGTCTCCTGGAGGGGATTCCCCCGTGGCACCCGGAGAATGTTTCAGGAGTGGCTTCCTGTCGGGTCCGAGGGGTCAAGCCGCCCTCAGCGAAACATCGCCTCGCTCAAAAGTCCCATCTGGGGTGCCAGGAAACTGTTGTGGAATAAAGGACTTGAGCCAGCTCTTTGAAGAAGGAAAGTTTATTTGCGCAGGTTCAGAGGGCCTTACAAAGCAAAAAGATCTGAACCCCGAGGGGTGTTCAGAGAGCACATATATAGTTCATACAACGTATGCATTTCCTGACCCCTCTAGATCCCATATAAGGTAATATGTTAAACATTGTGATCTCAGCATTCCTAATAGTATGGAAAAATACTGGACAGCTGAACCTTGACACATAGATAAAAATAGGGAATTGGCTACTAAGCAAAGCAAAAACAGGATATGGCTTAACCAGTCAAGGACAGTGGGAGAGAGCATTATCTCTAGACTCAGCAACTTCTGGAATGCTCCCTGACCTACCACCTCAGTGGGGCACTTTGTGTCTATCTACTGGACATTCTGAGAAGGAAACTCAAACCCAGAAGTTTAGAAGAATTCTAAAGAATACAGGATATATCTTGTTCCTATATCTTTTCAAGCTAATTGTGCCTATATATGCAAAATAAGTTTAACAGAAGCAAACATAAGTAGCAAATGGGATTTATAACAAATCAGTAGTCAGACAAACTAAAGTTAGGGAACAAATATATTTGCTGTGATTTTACTTTAAGAGCAGCACTAACTGTAATGGAAAATAATCTTACAAGAGAAAACTATATCTGCGAACACATTTCAGGTAATTGCCCAGTAGGTTTAAGTTGAGATTGCTCAATATGTGGCCCAAACTGCAAGAATAGCCCGCAGAGTCCTAAAACGTGGCCCACAGCAACACTGTCCTTGTGATTGCTGGACAAGGACAAAGCACTTTCAAGGCAAGTGATGGGGATGGGGATTCAATACTAACTCGCTGAAAAATCAAGCATATATTTATTTCCACCTCTCTGTGAGAGCTCATACAGCCACAACACTTGTCTCCGAATGTGAAGAAAACAAAATCAGATATGGCCATCCAAAATCTGAAACCTGGCAAGGAACTCTTTGAAATAAATACATACTAGGTTAGAAAAAAATAAGGATCCTTACAAGAACTATTTCTAAAGCATGTTTTCTAAAGATGATTTTCATTCTATAGCTGTTCAGAGAAACAGCATGGCCAACAGGTATATGAATTAAGGCTATATGGAAGAATTTCAGCCTGGTGGAGATTTTACAGGCCATCCATTCCTAACAGCAGGCTAATGTACTTCTATATCCATGAAGCAGCAGGATGAATGCCAGTTCTGCCTGCATTAAAGAAAAAGGTTTCACTTCCACTTCAAGATCGCTAACTCAAAGCTGAATATGACACACTGTGAGCATCTGCAGAACATTTCCCGCAACCTTGCTTTCCTTCAGATAAAAGCAATTGAGATGGGTCAGACATAATTCAGGTTTCCTGAGGTAGCAGGGCAGTTAGCACTCTAGTTATGCTACAGCGGGATTGCTATTACTAGGAACACTTTAAGACTTAACAGTGATAACAGAAATATCTTATTCTGTGGCATATTTAACAATTGCTAACACTCATATTTATAAATGATAAGATACACATCTTTCTTTAGAAAAAAAACACATTTCTTCAAAAGGTTGGGCATATAAATACAAAAAATGATCAATACAATATAACACTGTAAGGTACTGCAATCAATCTGGAGAAAATTCAAGGCAAAAATCACTCTGTAATGAAGAGTATTTCTCTTTACTGTCTTAGGCTAAACAGAAAAGCTATAACATGGAATTGATATTCTTTAACTGCTCTTTGAATAAAATTTATAGTTTTCCTGGGGATCATTAATGATATTCTCATTCTTGAAAATAATTCTAAACTATTGGGCCCGATTTCTTTCCTAAGCTTCTGATTCTAATAAAATTCTTATGTGCTTATTGCAAGCAATGAGTGATGAGCTTTCCTTTCCTGTAAAATAAAAGAAATAAAAGACTTGTTCTAAACAAGAATAATAGTGCTAGGTAAAAGACTAACTCTGCAGTAGCAATGGAATGAAGTCTTTTTAAAATTAGGATTTCTACCTTATAATTCCAGGGACAGAAAAGAAAACACTCAAATATTATTGATTAACATGTTTAAATGATGGCAGAATGAGTGATTTAATGGCATTTGATGAAGCAGATTGTGTTTCTGATGAAGTAGATTGTGCTCAACCAAAATTAAACATGCTAATTTCAAGGCATTACAAGATTCTTTGGGGATGCTACTGCAAAGGACTAATAAGACTATTCCATTGGAAATTGTTAATACTGCCTTATCTCTGTTACTTCAACTGCATAAAAAGAATATCTGCTGCAGAGCATGTACTCTAACTGGCATCCTATGCACAGATGCAAAATTCTTCTTTCTGCAACCTCATATACTGGGAGGCACATATGCATATTTAGTCAAGCTAAGGTTTTGAAGTCACAGCAGCCCCATATAGCTAACTTTGGTTAACATTATGCTGGATTAGATCTAGTTAATATTTAGAAAGTACACCACTTGTAAATCCCATAGCTATAAAGTAGAACTGATGTAAAACATCCTAAAAGATAACAATAACAAACCAATTCATGTTCCTAGAGAATCGGTCCAGATTTTCCATGTCCTCCAATCCCTCCGTTACCTTTTCCCAGCATTTAGTGAGTGTGGCCAGTTCATCTTTCTTCACATAAGATAAATGTAAAATATAGTAAGGACTATAAAGCTTCATTCCACGTGGTTTCAATCTTGCTTGCAATAAAAACTTTTCTCTAGCTAAGCCATATTAGTGAGACCTGTGCTAGCTCTAGCTGTTAAATCAAACTAAGTTATAGAAAATTTGTAGTTTTCTGGCAAATTGTAGTCAGGGAACTTGAGAAGTTTATACAGTATCTTACTCACTCAAACCCAGTTCCTAGGCATCTGATATGAAATCCTAAAACTATAATAGGCTAAGAATAATAAATTAAAGCAAATAAATGAAAAACTGAATGACCGCATGAAAAACACACTTTAAGCCCAAATGCTTGATGGTTGATCTTTATTGTCTGCCTGAATGCCAAAATGTTTGGCATTCTACCAGCCCTCAAAAGGTGAGCTGTCTGAACAAATAAAACAGCTGCAGAAAAAGACTGTCCTTTCCTCCCATCTCAAGGAGACAGAATCCGAATTTCTCTTAAACTAGTTGCACAGACAGATTAATTTTACCTGCAAAAATATGGTCTTGGGGTAATATGGGCTAATGCCATATAGGCCTTTATAAATAAAAAACAACAGTTAAAATTGCATCAGAAACATATTGGCAACCAATCCAGGGGCTACAAAATGTGTGTTGCTCAGTTGAAGCACTCTCATCCATCAGAAAGTGGATTACCATAATCTGCACCTATGGAAGCTCTCTCCAGTCTTCAAAGGCAGTGCCAAATAATCATAATTGTCAGATGCAAATAATCAAGTGACTCTTGAACTCAGACCCAGGGGTTTCTTGCTTTTAACTCTACTGTAACACAACAATGTTGCCAGACTGTCTGTTTTCCTTTGGGAAACTAGATACTGTATAGGTCTAAGTGTTTGACTTCATATGCTTCCTCCCACCTATAAAGTCCAGACTGGCATATCTCTTAACTTCACCCACCAGGGCTTCCTTCCTTCAGGTATTCATTCCATCACAATAATGCAATAAACTGGTCTTGAGTTTATGAGGGCATGAATATCTATTACCCTCAATGTCTCATCCTAAACTAAAGAAACAAACAAAGCAATGCATTTATATTGTACTTCTCATGGAGTACAATCTAACAACAGTAAAAATTAATAAATAAGCATTAACCAACAATTACAATTATATAAAAATAAAATAAAATCAATGCCTACCATAATATATTTACAATTATAATAAAAATATTGCTACACAATTATAAAAAGTTAAATGTACCTATCACCTACTTTGATTGATTCAATTTACAATAAAATTGCTGAATAAAGGCAGACAGACTTCCCATAGGGATTTCATGGGTTAAACAGCTTAGATCTGGGCATTTTAAAGCCCCTGGGCCACATCCGGCCCTTTGGCTATCCTTACTCTGGCTAATATGAACAATTTATCCAGCAAAATAACTTGCAAACATTTCAGAGTAGTTTAAAGAACAATTGTACTCATTCTTCTTCAACAAGTGGGCTATCTCAATACCACTGGACTGCATCCTGCAGATCAATAAGAATGGAGAGGTACTGATACTTCAGCATCTGAATTGGTACAATCTATTGTTTGTACCTATGTTTTGTGATACCTGTTCTTGTCTTCCACCAGTGGCACTGTAGTTGTCACTTTTGGCAATTCAACTTCCAGAATTCTTGGAATTCCATGTGATCAACAGACAAAGGCTACTGAGTGTTGATGACATTCAATTTCCTCATTGTGCTTGACTCCCAAAAATCAACAAGACACATACAACTGCCCAACTGTCTGGGAAAACAGCTATGGAGTTTGTGAATTCATCAAGACTGAAATTCTCCAGGGTTTCCAGGTACTCTTGTATCCATATCCTGAGGAGCAAAGGCTCTGGTCACAAAGAAAGCATTATGCAGGATCATCACCACTCTGCTTCCCCAGAGCTGTGACTGCTGAAACACCAAAAATCATTGTGCACAAATTTTAGACAGGAATTTATTTTTATTTATACCATTTAAATAAATACCCTCTTCCCTGTATTAAGTTATTGTTTATACGTGTCAGGTCAACTTATTCCTCCCAAATCAAATAGTCAAGGAATAAGATCTTATTACACATATCATAGTATTTGCTAACAATAGTCTATTTGTAAAATGGCTTGTTTGATTTGTTACTTTTGATAATCTTCAATGGAGCCCTGTGAAGGGGCAGTGAATAACAATGGACAGAAATAACCAATGTGATGAAGAGAAATGAAATATATGTTTATAGTTAGTCTTCAATACCTGTGTTTTCATTTGGTCAAGGAAGACATTTTTGAGAAAACATCATTTATATACCAAGATGATAAGCTAAGATTTGCCTATATACAGTATAATGCTATGGGCCATGGTGGCGCAGTGGTTAGAATACAGTACAGTCTAACTCTGCCCACAACTTGGAATTTAATCCTGATGGGGCTCAAGGTTGACTCAGTCTTACATCCTTCTGAGCTTGGTAAAATGAGGACCCAGATTGTTGGGGGCAAGATGCTGACTCTGTAAACTGCTTAGAGAGGGCTGTAAAGCACTATGGGGTGGTATGTAAGACTAAGCGCTATTGCTATTTATATTTCTCACATGATCACTATGTGAACATGTGGAACAAGGTAGCTGTTTTTCAACAAACTTCAAGAAGCAACAATGTATATTAAAAGTGGTTCAATTGGCCATAAACCATATTATATACTTCTAGTCAGTGGCGGGATTCAAATATGTGAACAACTGGTTCTCTGTGTGGATGCCGCTTCTGGGCCTGGGCAACAAAAAATTAGCTACCAGTTCTGCTGAAGTGGTGCGAACAGGCTGAATCCCACCACTGCTTCTAGTCTATTTTGGGTGAGACTAAAACATTAATAATTGCATGTAAAAGTTTAAGCACCTCTGATCAAATGGTATGTTTCAATGAATCCTTAGGAGAACAGAAACTAATTCAACTTCTACATTTTTCCACTGTTAGCATTTTGAACAAATCCATTAATTACTGTATGGTTTATTCAGTAAATAGTGATTAAACCAAGTGAAATTGTAATTTACAAATCATAATTGAAATAACATTTCATAACTTTCAATCTTAGTCATGATATTATAGTCCATGAGCTGCCACAAAACAATGTAGGCTACAGAAAAGTTTGGTATGTTTTATTTTCTTAGGGAAGATTAAGATGTTTATTTTAAAATACAATTCATAGACTGAAAAAAAGCAAGAAGAGGGAAATATTTCTGGAATTGAAACAGTACACAGTTGCAGCAGTAATTGCCAATGCATACATATATTATTACACAAGTAAAAATGTAGCTTCCCTTAAGTCACTATTTCTACAGTTAAACTTTAATGAAACATTTCCTAAACTCTTGAGCAGTGCAGTTCATAATTATCAGACTATTGCATTCCAGTCAGGTGAATTAAAAGCTACAATCTCAATTTTAGCATGTAAGACATGTGACCTGCCTCTGACCTTTATCACAGGCAGCTTACCTCCCACTAACTCAAACAAAGGGTGTTCTCTTCAGAACACCACTCCTATAGCCAAAATACTGATGGCAACTGCACTCCAGAAAAAAATCACTCAAATTGCAAATGGATTAATGTATCACTGAGAATGCTTTAAGTATCTGATTCTTCATTCTGAAAGGATGAAGAAAAACCAGTTTAACGGAAAAACACACACCAATCTAGCACCTTCCACAAAATACATTTACTAAAAGCTCAAGTCTCTCTTTTTCCCAGAGCCCACAGCAGGTGAGGAATAATTCTCCACAAATGTTTGCATTATGTCCTATGCAAAGAAAAGCAAAAAAAAATTCAAAGTGTAACCAAATTCCAATCTACTTATTTCATTTACCTATATGCATAATCCATACTATTACCGTTTGGTCATCTTCTAAGCCTTAAGAATGTGGTGAAAGATCTCTAAAACATTTGATTTTATATTTATTTTTTTTATTTCTAGGGTCAGTCTAATATTCTGGAACAATATTTCCCAACTAGTCTACTGCTGTCCTTTTTAATCTGTAACCCTAAATAAATATTTTTTTTCAATTTTTGAATATTTATTTGAATCAATCCCATCAAAAATAATTTAACAATTCACATTCTTATATTGGTGTTTTCTTTTAAATAACAAAATTGTTGTCATTCTCTATAGAAGAAGTTATGCTATTCTTTCATTTATTCATTCAAATTATTCCCTGCATTTTTATTCCTTCTCCTAACTTTACCACTTTCTACAGGGGATGATCGAGAGCATCCTGTCATACAGCATCACAGTCTGGTTTGGAAGCATCACTGCTTCAGACAGGAAGGCGATGCAGAGAGTGGTGAGGATGGCCAAAAAGATCATTGACAGTTCCCGCCCTCCCATCCAGGACATAGCACAGAAGCATTGCTTGAGCAGGGTCCGAAAGATTATCTGGGACACTACACATCCTCTTCACGACCTGTTTTCCTTGTTACCTTCTGGGAGGAGGCTTCGTGGTATCCGTAGCAGAACATCCAGATTCAGCCATAGTTTCATTCCATACAGCATTAACCTTGTGAACTCTCAAGCTTCCTCCTTCCGTTATATATTCAAGATAGACAGCATTTAATATTTATTTGTTATGTATATGTAGGGTGGGTCTATACATCTGTTGTACATAGTATGTTTAGGTGTGTGTCATGTATGTGTTTCACTTTGAGAGCGGGCAACTAAATTTCATTTTTGATGTGTGCCGTTGTGCCCAGAGTAAACAAATGACAATAAAGGTTATCTTATCTTATCTTATCTTATCTTATCTTATCTTATCTTGCCTTGCCTTGCCTTGCCTTGCCTTGCCTTGCCTTGCCTTGCCTTGCCTTGCCTTGCCTTGCCTTGCCTTGCCTTGCCTTGCCTTGCCTTGCCTTGCCTTGCCTTACCTTACCTTATTCTGATCAGTATTCAAAATAATTAAAAATAATATAAAGATAAAGATTTCCCTTGTCCAGTTATGTCCAGAGGGCAATGCTCATCTCCGTTTCTTAGCCAAGGGAGGCACTGTGGTCCAAAGACACTTTTGTGGTCATGTGGCCAGCATGACTGTACACTGAGGTGCATGGAATGCTGTTACCTTCCCACCAAAGTGGTACCTATTTATTTACTTGCATTTGCATACTTTCAATCTGCTAGGTTGGCAGGAGCTGGGGCAAGTAACA
>NW_015386356.1:2517394-2547394 GCF_001527695.2 Protobothrops mucrosquamatus
AGAGGGCAATGCTCATCTCCGTTTCTTAGCCAAGGGAGGCACTGTGGTCCAAAGACACTTTTGTGGTCATGTGGCCAGCATGACTGTACACTGAGGTGCATGGAATGCTGTTACCTTCCCACCAAAGTGGTACCTATTTATTTACTTGCATTTGCATACTTTCAATCTGCTAGGTTGGCAGGAGCTGGGGCAAGTAACAGGAGCTCACCCCGTTGCACGGAACTCGGGTCTCAAATCTGGGCTGTGACAAGTTCAGTATCTTTAACCGCTGAGCCATCATGCCCTCTAAAAATAATATAATGTATTAAAACTAAAATTAATAACATCAATTAACTAATTGCTGCTATGGGTCTTTACAAATGACTTTATTTATTTTTTATTACATTTGGATCTCATATTTTCTAACAGGAGTTCAAGATGCATACAAAGCATTTCCTTACTCTAATTTTTCTCCTCCTCAACAACAATTCTGTAAGATAGTTGAGCTAAATGGGGGTAATTGGGCCAACGTAACACAGTAAACTTCCATGGCTGAGATTAGACTAGATTCTGGGTTCCCCACCACTGTAACACTTAAATCACCATTCCATATTGTCTCTTAGATCTCTCATGAAATCTATCGGAACTCATCCAAGAATAACATTGTATTGCACCACTACAGGACTGTATACCTCTCACATTTATAGTAAATACACAAATAAGGAGTAGGAAAGTTATGTCAGTAGACATATTAATGCAAGTGAAACCTTCAATAGATTGCTGGCTCATTGTAGGCTACTGCTCGGGTTTCTGACCACTTTAGTCATCTTCCACTCTCATCCCTCCTGCCCTACAATTTTGGACTAGATTTAGATTTAGCCCTCACTCTACAAGTAGTCCTTGCTGAATGACTACTTGTTCAGCAACCATTCAAAGTTACAACAGCGCTGAATGAAGGAGACTTATGACTGTTCCTCATAGATATGGCTGTTGCAGCTTTCTCGCAGAAGGTGATCATGATTCAATTGCTTGGCAACTGGCTTATAATTATAATGGTCACAGTGTCTCATTGTCACATGATCACCATTTGAGACTTTCATTGCTGGGTTCTGACAAGCAAAGTTAATGGGGAAGTTGGTAGAAAGTTACAAATGGTGATCATGTGAGACGATGCAATTATGCAGGATTTGCCTAACAACAGTAATTGTAGCTACAGCAAGTGCTGTCATAAGTTGGCATGGTCATGTAACATCATGCTTTACAACTGTGTAATTTAGCAATGGAGTTGTCGGTCCCAATTATCATAGTTAAGTGAGGACCACTTATACTGCTTTAGGATATAGTTGACCAGTTCTGAATCTTACAGCTTCTTTTCCACCTAATTTTTTTTTAAATTATTATTTATTACTGTTCTGAAGAGTTTTGAGATTTCCATCAGATTGCTCTTACAATTTCTTTTTTATATATTTGGTGCCACTTTGACCATCTCTACAATTACTGAAAGCCTAAATAACAAGAACATAGGGAAATTGATATAATTGTAATGCAATTTTGTAGGATATATTTCTTAGAAAGTACTTCAACATCTCCTAGTTTTGTCACTGATAAAAAAGCAGATTTGTGGGATTAATTAGAATGTTTTGTCAAAACCTGGGGAGTTGCTTACACAAACAGAAAACAATGTTTTAATTGGTAACATGAAAGTTTAAGGTTAATAGACAATTCTAAGTAATTCTGAAATGCACTTGATAGGATATAACAGCACTAACAAAATGAAGTAGGAGGAAAAGCAGCAGCAGTGGAAGCTATAATGTTTTTCCTAAGAAAATAAACCAAGTGAATTGCTGTGGGGAGTTTCAACTGTCTCATAAGAAATCTTCTGTTTTCAAGTCCTTGTTAAGAGTCTAACAGCAGAGTCTAATCTCGATAAGCCTTCTTATATAATCAATAAAGCACTTACAGAAAACACTTACGGTTTATGTGGTCAATATAGTAGACACCAATCTGACGATCGTATGCAGCTTCCCATCCCCATGGTAGCTCATCTCCGACACAGTCTGCAAAGGATAATGGCTTTGTTAACCTAGAAACAAAATAACAAAATAATTGAATTAAGATTATAGAATTTTTTTCCTCGATACAGACATAGGGAAAATTAAGCAATTTAATTCAGAAGTGCCTCTTCAGGCATTACTACCCTGTTCAATATCTTCACTTTAAAGAATAAGTGAGAAAAGTTTGATTAAAAAACATTGACAAGGGCTAAATGCTTTTTTAAAAAAAGATCAATATGCAGAAAGGATATTCCATGTTCTTTCCTGCGTTGTGTTTTTAGCTGAACATAACTGTTATATTTTTGCATATTTTTTCTTAATAATTCCCAGCACTGAATTTTTTTTTCATTACAGCTCTCTTGGGTTGTGCTTTAACTCTACAAACCCTGAAGCCAATGCACAATTGGAAAAATCAGGGTGTTTTTCAATTCCTTCAAGGTAGAGTCATTGTCTCTAACTCACCTTATGTCTAATTAAAAATTCTTCATGGTCTTTGTATAAATAAATTGTCTTTGATATATAAATTGAGAGCTTGGCATTTCAGGAAAAAGAAGGCATCACATGTCATCGTGGCTGAGAAAACTTTTTTTTAAATGCTATTTTTTGACCTTTGATGGAAAATGGAAAACAGAAGTGGATTCAATAAGTGGCAAATCTGCCTCTGAAGTCACACAATATACTGTACAACCATCTATTTTTTGCTCCAATCATAGCATCTTGGTAAGTGTACAGGGAGAACAAATGAGAAGATGGTAGTAGATATCAATAGGAAAGTATTTTTTTCTTTTTATTATCCTAATTATTCTGCTAATCTGAGAAACATGGATGTAGAATGATGCTTGTGACCTGCAGAGGATTTGCCATGGATGTGCCATATACAAATAATGCAAGTAGAGGCTAACTGGTTCCCCCTGGAAGAAAAGATGAAAAGACTAGAGACAAACCTCCAACTTATCTACATGGAGGAAGTAAGCAGTGCGGTACCCCAAGGTTCCATTATAGGTCCAGTACTCAACATCTTCATAAACTATTTAGAAGAGGGAATAGAAGTATTATGACCCGGGACTGAGCACGGAAGCGACACAGCTGAAGTGAAGGATTAATTCCATTTTATTGCTCCAACTTTCTCCCAAAATTCCCACCGTTCACTGCAAGTCCAAGAGCAAGCTCTAAACACACACACACACACACCCCTCCAATAGTTCCTGGCTGCTAGACGTCCAGGGGAGCAGCACAATTCAGGAAGCTTGGTCACTGGGTGTCCTGATCGCATGGAGGGTTCACTGGAATTGCAGCATAACCCGGAGCAAAGCTATGTCACTGCAAAGTCCCACCAGGCCAGGCCAGGCCAGACAGCAGGATGTGAGTAACAGCAATTGTGGCTAGAAAAATGCAATACTTCTTCCTGATAAAAGCCCCTCCCCATGGCGTCTGTTTAAATTTTATTCCCCAGGTGAACCTTGTGAAGAGGCGTGGGGCACCCTCCTCCCGAGTAGTCGTGTCGCCCTGCGCTGACTCTGCCTCCTCTCCATTCTCCGCACTTGGGGATCAGGTGGGAGAGGCAGTTGCTCATCTCTGGAGCTCGGTCACTCCTCTGCTCTGCTGCCTGCCCTGTCCCTCTCCTCCTCCCCTCGCTTGGTCATTCAATGCCCTTTCTTCCTCCCTGGTGACCCTTCCAAAGCTTGAGGGACCAAGGATTGCCTCTTCCTCTTCCTCCTCTTCCTCCTCCTCCTCTGGTCATTCCTCCGGGGCCAGAGAGGCAGCACCATCTCCCTCTGTCAGCCCCATCTCTATCTCCATCTCCTCCTCCTCCTCCTCAGACCCGGGCTCCAATGGGGCCATGACAAGAAGGAGAACTCATCAGATTTGCAGACAACACTAAACTGGCAGGAATAGCCAAGACCCTAGAAGATAGGCTCAAAATCCAGATGGATCTCGACAGACTTGAACATTGGACCCTTGCTAACAAAATGAAATTCAATGGTGAGAAAAGTAAGGTTTTACACTTAGGCAAGAAAAACCAAATGTACAGATACAGATTAGGTGAAACCTGGCTCAATAGCAGTAACTGTGAAAAGGAATTTGGAGTCCTAATGGACAATTACTTAAATATGAGCTGGCAGTATGCAGCAGCAGCCAAAAAAGCCAATATAATCCTATGCAGCATTAACAGAGGGATAGGATCACATGAAGTACTAGTACCGCTTCATAAAGCCTTAGCAAGACCACACTTAGAAAACTCCATCCAATTTTGGTCACCATATTATAAAAAAGATGTTGAGACTCTGGAAAGAGTGCAGAAAAGAGTAACAAAGATGATTAGAGGGCTGAAGGCTAAAACATATGAAGAACGGCTGCAGGAATTGGGTATGACTAGTCTAGTGAAAGAAGGACTAGGGTGACATGATAGCAGAGTTCCAATATCTCAATGGTTGCCATAGAGAAGAGGGAGTCAAGCTATTCTCCAAAGCACCTAAAGGCAAGACAAGAAACAATGGATGGAAACTAATCAATGAGAGAAGTTAACTAGAACTAATAAGAAATTTTCTAACAGTAAGAACAATTATCCAATGGAACAACTTGCCTTCAGAAGGCAGGACAAGAAACAATGGATGGAAAATAACCAAAGAGAGAAGCAACTTAGAACTAAGGAGAAATCTTCTGAGAGTTAGAACAATTAATCAGTGGAACAACCTGCCTCCAGAAGCTGTGAACACTCCAACACTGGAAGTTTTTAAGAAGAGACTGGACAGCCATTTGTCTGGAATGGTATAGGGTTTTCTGCCTGAGCAGGGGGTTGGACTAGATGACCTCCAAGGTCCTTTCCATCATCATCATCATCATCATCATCATCATCATCATCATCATCATCATTATTTTGTTGTTGTGGTGGTGGTGATGGTGTTGGTGGTGTTCTCATCACTGGAGGCTTTTAAGAAGAGACTGGATAGTCACTTGTCTGGAATGGTATAGGGTCTCCTGTTTGAGCAGGGGGTTGGACTAGAACACTTCCAAGGTCCCTTCCAACTCAATTATTTTGTTATCAAGGAAAACGAAGAATTATGGGATAGGATAAGACATTTGCAAAAGGACAACAATAGCACAATATGTCCCAGAAGACAGAAGAAACCAGGTGGAAGCAACATAAAGATGAAGAAATGTGATATAAAGGGCCATGCTTGTTAAGAATAGCTCTTTGGGGGGGGGGAGTTTCAGAACAAATAAAATCAGTTTATTACAGCCATATGGCCAGAAACAGTAAAATATCCAATTGTAGGCTACTTACATACATATATAAAAATGCAGAGCATGATCTAATGATGAATAAGAACACATATAATAAAATTAATTTTAAAATAATTTTTTTTTTAAAAGATCTAAAAATAATATTTATCTTATTTATGGTTCTGACGAATCCCCAGTGCTGCTGTGCAGAATCTAGCCATCTGCGCTGTAATCACAGCCTGTTCATCCTTAAGCAGCCACTGTAGATAAGTAGTGTCAGAATGGCCAGGATACCTATCGATTATTGGGAGGATATCGTTTTTTCAAATATCTCTATAGAAAGAGCATCAAAGGAGTATGTGTCCAATGGTCTCCACCTCCACTGAGCCACAGGAGCAGAGTCTTTCAGTCAATGGTATCTTTTTATACTTGCCGTATAGGATGGCCGATGGAAGCACGCGGCACTATGTGAGCAAAAATGCTTTCCAATGGTTTGCTGACTCCAACTGGCTAAGATAACTGGTGGGAGTAATAACATATCTAATAGAGTCTGAAGCCAAAAACAGCGGAGCTATCCCTAAGTACGCTTGCCTCTCGATGTCCTCTACCTTTTGTCTCAAGGTCTGTTTTGCTTGGCCGTAGTCCAATTTGAGTATTGAGGCTGGAGAGAAGCCTAGTTTGACAAGGTTGGACTCGACTGCCTTGATCCATGATGAGGAAAATTTGTCTTGGAGGATTAATGGAGCAAGGCCTTGTGAAAAGAAATTTAAGAGATTTAAAGAACCTATACAGATTCTTGCTTTGACTTTTATCAATCCTGTCTCCAGGCACAGAAGTGCATTTGAGGCACAACACGACATCTGGAGAATTGCTCTAATAAATTTAGATTGAACTCTTTCCATAGGTGTGAATCATGAAGCTGAGGGTCTGAGCAAGGTCCCGTAGTAGAGAAGCTGTGGTAGCGACTTGGTCAGAAAGAGCTTAATTGCGGCTGAAACATAGTGTCCTCCCTTTGTGCAGAAAAAGTTTAGGATGGCATTCAATGATCTTTGGCCAGAGGCAGCCACATAGTCTCCATGTGCTTTTCTTGACCCAGTGGCATGGATGACCACCCCTAGGTACTTAAAGTTGGTTACCTGCTCTATATTATGATCATTAAGATACCATGAATAGAGTTTTGGCCTTTTTGCAAAAAGCCATAACCTTTGTTTATTATAACCTTATGTCCAGTTTATTGTAATTGCAATACTGGATGAGAGCTTGCAAGGCTCTTTTAGGCCTAACCCTGCAGAGGATCACAGCATCATCTGCATAGAGCAGCAGGGCAATGCTTTAGTCACCTATTTTGGGGGGGGGTGGTGGTAATTGGGTTTATTTAATGATTTTACGTCATTTACATAAAAGTTGAAAAGCAAGGGGGCCAAAATGCACCCCTATTTAACCCCCTTTTGAGTTTCAACTGACCTCAATAGGGACCTTTGCATATTGCACCTCACCTTGAGGGATGTTTTAGTATGGCAGGCACATTGAACAGATGGAGAAGCCTGTGATCAATTGAAGTAGCTTCCAGCTTCTCCCATAGCTTAGTCCTTGTAACCATATAAAAGCTACCTTGAGATCTATAAAGACAGCATAAACTGATATAGATCTATTTGATACATATTTTTCAATCAAATGATGGAGAACTAAGTATGAACTTCAGAAGATTCCAGAGCTTCCCCATATATGCTTTGGGATGAAGAACAATTATTGTAAGCCTCAAAAGCTAAATAAGATGGCTGTTCAGGCTTTGCAAGGGGAAGAATACCAGGCTCTCCTCAGATGTGGGAAGAAATAGACTACTACTATGCTATCTATTATTTTCTAAATCCTACAAACTGATGGCTGAAAACTTTGTTGCAGAATTTCTCAATAACAAGATAGGTTGTTATCTGGATCCCCTTTTTACTCCTGTTTAAAGACAGGAATATTTTCTTTTCTCCGCTCCTCAATTCAAACCTTTTCCTTGTCCAAGCTCATAATAAAAGGGCTGTGAAAATAGTTTATTGCAAAGATGTTTGGGCATGAAAGAGCCTTTCAGAAAGCAAGGAGTTTTTGGTATAAATGAAGTTATAAATGAAATGAAAGAGAGAGCAAATGTGCAGGTACTGTACAGAGGAAAAATGTACCAGTGAGGAGAAACAAAATTAGAAAGAAAATGGAGAACATAAAAGAGAAGGTGAAGAAAAGAGAGTCTTCTTTTAACAATGGAGAGAATCAACTCAGCAGATATAGAGAAAATAAAAAAGCATGTTGAATAAAGACAGAAGTGGAAACAGAAGACAAAGATGGATTGGCGAAGTGAACACAACATGGAGGCTACAAGAAATGAAGAGGAGTGGAACCAAAGAATGGTGTATGAATGAGACAAAGAGCTGAGTAAAGGGAACCAGAAGAGGCTTCAAAACCATTTAAATGTGAGTTTTCAATTTATGGGTGCAAAGTAAAAAGTTATAAAGGGTTTGTCCCAAATAGCCAGCCGACCAAAGATAGGAGAAAAATTCTGGCCAAAGAGAATTTTCTTTTGTACAGTTTCCTGCCTAAAGTCTGTCATCATCCCCAAACTATGACAGTACTTCACAGAAGGCTGTGGTGACTTACTAACCAACTAGGAGGTTTGGTAGTGGTGCTTAAAAATCTGATGCCTTGACAACTTAACCATTTTATAAATGGGAAAGATTCTCACAAGTTAATTACATTTCAGTATGTTCACTGTAAGTAATCCCCTCAATTCTTATTCTCCAAGATGAACAAAAAAGGGAGAAAGTTCAAGAACTATACTGACTCAACAGCATACTTTAAAGTCCTTAGCAAATAATTTTTTTAAAAGAAAGGAAGAGAGAACTTTTTAAAAGAAGAGAATTTTTTGCTGGTAATCCTGAACAGACAATTGATCACAAAGGAGCATCACTAATCACATGCACTGACTGAAATAGTAGATTGATACTTTGCCCCCTGCTTTATCCAAGAAAAAATTAAAATGGTGAAGGAGGGTGTCCTTGAAGCTATGATACAAAGTACTCATATCATTAGGAATTGAGTCACAGGGTCTGAAAAAAATTTTCCAGAGAAGAATCATGGCTCTGAAACATCGGGCTGTGAACAAATGATCTTGGAAAAATGTAAAACCACTGTATAGGGAAAATGTAAAATCATTGTGTAGGATAAGCAAAGTTGAGAAAGATTCCATCCTGTGTAAACACAATAATATATACAGTTATGGGAATATCATTAATTCCAATTTACATATAATATACCAAGATTTAAATTTTTAGGCAGATGCTTTCATATAAGAATTTTATATTGTATGAAATGAAGTTCAGAGTGAAAAAACAGCACTGAACCAATTAGGGACCAAAAAATGATGATAATATTGTATTCCATTGCTATGGGAAAAAATTAAGCACTTCCAATAGAGTAAAGGAAACTTTAACCAGAGATCACATATAAATACACACCATCTAAAAAGGAGGGCTTGATTAGAGTTTAATATGTAATCTATTCCTGACAGGGGAACTGTAAAGGCATTCAGGTGTTGACAGACTACACAGAATTCAGCATCCAATCTTTCTCAATTCTATTTTTATACATGTTATCAGACCTTGAAGAAAAGAATTTAAGTCTCAATTAATATGTCATGTGCTAGTTTTCAATCATACTTTAAAATGTATGACAAAGATAGAAGACGGATTGCTATATTTCAAATTCATCAGCATGCTGAAGAGACGGATACAAAGATTATTGAGAAAATATTTCATTGTACTGTATGCAAACAAAAGCTAATCTGATTTCTTAAAATTCCTTACCAACACAATGAACAGTAAGCACATAGAGGGAAACTCCTCACCTACACACTTAAAGAATATTCAGTGTTCCTTTAATTAAGTAAATTGTGCATTGCTGGCATTTGCAAAAAAATTTAGTGCCAGTAGTGAAATCCAAACATTTAGTTTCCCAGTATGATTCTAGAGAATTCCTACAGAATTCAGCTATGCTAATATAATAATAGTGGTCAACTCTTTTATAGTTCAGATCATTGCCAAATTATTCTGCCTTGTCTAGGTCATCAGAACCTTAAAGGACACAATAATATAGATTAAAGGTAAAATATGATACAATTGGTAATGACCAATATTGTAGACAACTTTATAAAAAATAACTGCTGTGTCAATTAGCTCCTGTAGTTAAATGGAATCTTTATGTTCGCGTCTTCCAGGACACGGAATATCAAGAGATTGAAGCATTTCAGAGGAGAGCTAGACCGAGCTATTTTATATTCTTTTCTTATTATTAAATTTGCTATAAATTTTCAGAGGGTTATGACTGTTTACTTCTGGAAACAGAATTCTGAATTAAATTGAACTTCTTTCCAATCCTTCAGGTTATGTTAATACTACAGCACTCTCTGGGCGGCTTACAATGTGAGCATATTGTCCCCAGTGATCTGAGTCCTCATTTTACCGACCTCAGAAGGATGGAAGGCTAAGTCAACTTTGAGCCCATCAAGATCGAACTCCAGGCTGTGGGCAGAATTTGGCTGCTATACTGCATTCTAACCACTGCACCACCCACCCACAGCTCCTGCGCTACCAGGGCTCCTCCACAATGTTCATTCATTGTGCCAAACCATGATGTGGCTAAACCAAAATGGAGAATATTATATGTTTTGTGAGCCAAATCATATTCTTCTGATACTGATTGAAGAGTTAATTCAACTTCTAATTCAGGTTAGAATTCACTCTAGTCCTTTTGAAGAAAGGCAACAGCAAGTTTTGCTAAAGGTATTTTTAATTATCATCAAAATAGCACAACAGACTTAAAATACAGAAATTAATTTTGCTGGTCTGTGTGACTGTACTAAATATTGATCTATTGACAGAAATTAACACATACTATAGGATGTTGTTATAAACAGTGGAATCAGAAAATCATAAAACTGGAATAAATCTTAGACATTAATCTGCCCCCTGTACAGAATCTCTGACAGATGACTACCCAAACCTCTAGTAAAGGAGAATTTACCACTTCATTAGGCAGCCTTTTTTGCTAACTCAAAATTTGCAGTCAGGAAGTTTTTCCTCATGACCACCTGTTACTTTATAGTTTTAATCCACTCTCTCTCCTGCTTGTAGACCACCTGGGAAGGGAAGGGAGGAGCCCTTTCCTCTAAACTTCTAAAGGCTTTGAATTCTCATGTTTAACATTTTGTTTTGATGATTATGTTAGTACACAATCATTTGTATATTAAAAATGGGGGCATACAGATGCTGCCCCACATCTCTAATTAAAAGAATATACTGGATCTTTACCTAAAATGTCAGCATATGTTTTCCTGTATTCTTCTATGAATCTTTTCCCCATTTCATAATCTAGTCTATAATCTGTGTGCAGTGCATCTGGAAGTCTTTTATCCAAATATTGATCAGGTCTGACCTTACTAAGCTTCAAAGCTCAGACAACATAATCCATTAATTGAAATTATCAATTAATCCGTTAATTGAAATGGGTGGGTGGGTGGTTGTTGGGCTGCTTTTTTATTTAATGTATAAAATACCATATTAATTGTCATTTTAAAAAAAAATAAAAATAAAACAGTGATATGGAAAAATATATTTAGCAATTAAACAGACTAATTATCAGAACATAACCAATAATAAAGTATGAATACAAGATCATTTAATTAAAACTTGATGTATGAAAAAGCAACATGTATACTATAAACATGTCAGAAGGGGTTCTCTAATATTCAGAATTCTTCTGAATGAAAGGAAGCAATAGTAGTATTGTTTATCTCCTAGGATTCCATATAACAGTGTGAAGTAACTTTAATTAGAATGAACACTGAGAAAAGGCATACGATCAGTTTCAGCCATTTTCTCATCTTGTTTTGTGCAAGAAAGCTATAAAACATTAAATCCTTCCTTTGTTTCCAATTATCGCTGCAGTTAGGATGTCATGAAACAGCATGTCTCATCATCCAAACAGGTCAGGGAACAGTATGTCTAATAGCCCAACTAGGATAAAAGTCTATTTGACTGAGATTTGGCCTCATTAATTGGAAGAAAAGATGAATTAAAAACATGGTTATTGTCATCCTCCAATCACAAAAAAAAAAAAAAAGGATTTGAATAGGCTGAAATTTAAACAGGAAACACATGCTGACATTTTAGGCATGGGTCCAGTGTATTATTTTAATAACAAAATTTAGACCATCATTTGCATGACAGTTTTTTTTGACGCAATCATTGTATGATAACACTACAAACACAGCAAGATACAATAGAAAAGGTACTATCAAATACCTGCTCTGTTTATATATATATTATTAAGTCAGGATTTTTAAAATCTTGTTTCATTGAACAAGTAATGTCTACTTGTCGGTGTTTTTATTTATTTGCTAGCAGCACTCATGGCAATTAAAAGTAAACAACAAATCATAAGCAATTAGAATGTCACAGAAACAATTAAAACTGCTGTTAAAACTAACTTAATTGAAAAGCCCTGGCTAAAGAAGATCTTGATTCCTTCCCTAAAAGCATAAAGAGTGGCAATTGAATACAACTCTGGAGGGAATGCAATCCATATAACACTAAGTTGTAATATAATGCTAAATTGTAATGGATATGATCATGTATCACACTAATCCAAAACCAAACAAACCACATTAGAGGTTGAAGTTATGTGCCAATGAGACTAATGTATTTCATCAGGGAAGATAGTATCCGTCATATTTACTGATGAGAAATTTCAAGGACTGCATTCTCTCATTTCATTTTTATCTACAAATTGTAGTTTGACTGGACAGCTCTTAAATCATAACAGAAGTGGGCAAACTGTAGCCCTCAGCTCAATTTTCCAAAGCCTTCTGCAAGCAATCACTTCTGTTATCAATACACTGCTGCATGGGAATGCAGAGTAAAACAGATAAAGAAGAGAAATACAAAACTAGGAAAACAAACTGGATTTCTAGTAAAAATCCTTCTAGACAGCTCACAAAAAATTGAACATATTTAGATCTTGCTACAAATGAAAAACTCAGGCTTGTGAAAAAGAAGATCCATAACAAATTATTTTGCAGAACTTCTAAGAACTGTAAGTACATGAAGGATTGTAAGATTGTCTTTCCCCTCCCCTACTCCTGTTTTATTTCCCCCTCCCCCCCTTCATTTCAGAAAGAATGTTGGAAAGAAATTATGTAATGGTGTTTGGGAGTCTTTCTGTCAGAAGGATAATTTCATGCAACTGGGTTAAAAAATGGTATAGATTAGAATGTATGTAGATCAAGCTGAGAGGGTTAGAGGAAAAATTCTAAAATTCCCCTAATGCTGATTGCTCCTTTCTAAACCGCCACCTTCCTGTTTACATGACCCAGGACAGAGTATATAGAGCCTATTCTGTACTTCCCATTGTGCAGATACAAACACTGAGACACCATTGAGGGGACAACAGAAACATGCATACATGCACACAGAAGCAATATATGCAGTCCCTATGATTAGATAATTCTCAACAATTCCAGTATAAGGAACACTGGAACACAGAGAAGAGCAACAAAGATGATTAGGGGACTGGAGCCTAAAACATATAAGGAACAGTTGCTGGAATTGGGTATGTCTAGTTTAACAAAGAGAAGGATGAGGGGGGACATGATAGCAGTGTTCCAATATCTCAGGGGTTGCCACAAAGAAGAGGGAGTCAAGCTATTTTCCAAAGCGCCTGAAGGCAGGACAAGGAGCAACGGGTGGAAGCTAACCAAAGAGAGAAGCAACCTAGAACTAAGGAGAAACTTCCTGACGGTTAGAACAATTAACCAGTAGAACAACCTGTCTCCAGAAGCGGTGAATGCGCCAACACTGGAAGTTTTTAAGAAGAAACTGGACAGCCATTTGTCCGAAATGGTATAGGGTTTCCTGCCTGAGCAGGGGGTTGGACTAGATGACCTCCAAGGTACCTTCCAACTTTATCATTATTATTGTTGTTGTTGTTGTTTTTGTTGTTGTTGTTGTTGTTGTTGTTGTTGTTGTTATTATTATTATTATTATTATTATTATTATTATTATTATTATTATTACTGAGAACTGTTGCTTAGCAATACCCTTACAAGTATTGTCTCAAAAGACAATATCTTAACAAAGATTTTGAAGTGCAGATGACCTCACAACAGAAAGACAAGCAATTATCATATTATGTAAAGCTGTCAGGTTTTTATACACAATAACACTGATATGTATGCCTATCCTTTAAAACAGGGGTCCCCAACCTGTGGGCCACGGCCCGGTAGTGGGCTGTGGGCTGCTGGCCACCAGGCCATGGGAGAGGCTGGGTTGTGCATGCGCACACACACACTTGTGCCAGCGCCTCACTGCAGGGCGTGAAAACAAGACGCCGTGCCGCGTGGTGCAAAAACAGGCCGTTGCCGTGCCTCAGGGCGTGAAAAAGGGTTGCCGCTGTGCTTCAGAGTGCAAAAATGGGATGCTGCTGCACCTCAGTGCGTGAAAACAGGCCAACACTGCGCTTCAGGGTGCAGAAACAGGGCACTGTGCACAAGAATGGGGCAGGGCTAGCGAGTATCACGCAAGCACTAGCCCTGCCCCGTTTGCATTAGGCGCATGCTTGCAGCCCCGTGCTTCCCCCTCCCTTTCCCTCTGGTCTGCCAACCAAGAAAGGTTGGTGACCTCTGCAGAATTCACATATGTACTGTATATTTGCAACACAGACACTTAAAACAAAATGAAAAATTCAATATGCTATTTGCATGCAATAATTCAAGAGTTTTGCTCCATTATTTGAAGATAAACATTGTACTATGCATGTAGAAATGTCACACAATGTACAAGGGAGAAGTTTTGTTTTAAAAATTACAGAGTTCTGTTACAGCAGGAGATGCTTGGTTCTTCTGTCCCTAGATCTACCTCAGTTGGCTCCTGGGAAAAACAAAATTTATTTAGCAGTCTTAACAGGAAAATGAAATTAAAAGAAGTGGTTGAAATGATGAAGAATGGAAAATCTGGCAATATACAGATTTCCCACTGAACTGTATAAAACATATGTTAGCCCATAATTTTATTTCCCTGTATCAGAATGCTTTGAAACATATCACATTAAGTCTCTTTCTCTGCAATGCCCATAATATAGTCATCCCTCTACTGGCCAAATGTAATATCAGAACCTGAATTATAGTAACATCTAATCTTCCTTATTAATGGGGATTTAAAGAGTCTAGTGGCTGTTTTAGTAAAAGAATTCAAGATGTGATTGCAACTCTTATCCACTCCAGTAAAGCTGGGTTAATTTGTTAGCATCAGAGTGCAAACAATTTAGCTGCCAACAAATTTCATAGCTCTAAATGATTAAAGCCAGGTGCTGTAATTTTGATTGAAAAAGTGTTTGATTTTTAAAAATGAAAATGAAAACAAATTATTTAAAAATGCATTCTAAAGCACTTTTAAAGCTTTGAATCGTATGCTGTTATCCTATACCTCCCCCAGTTACAAACTATGCCAAATATCATTCTTTCATCTCCTTTGGGGAAGGAGAAAGGTACTAGGTAGGGATGCTCATTTTTTTTCTTTGTTTTTTTTTCAATCTCTGGAACTCTAGTTTGCATCAGTTGGCAAAACAACAAGATCCAATCATGGGTTAGTGAATACATTATTGCATATGTATGCTTTTATATAGAGAGTTTTACTAGTATAGTGGTAAAATATATACATATACCCATTAAAGGCTGAAAGAATTTTTTTGGGGTGTCAAGAAATTATTATACATTTATTTGGAAAACAGAAATCTGAAATCTCTGAAATCAATCCTTCCTCTGCTAAATAGAAATTAGCAGAGATGAAATATTCAAAATAAAGTTTCAGAAAGAGGCTCTCATCCATCTCACAGTCAGCAGGAAGAGCAGCTAGTAGTAGTGAAGCTTTAATGGGGAAGTGGTGTGTAACACAATTAGCAACTAGAAGAAGCCAAAATAAACAGAATCCTAAAATGGTTTGCAACCAGTATAGGAAGGCAACAGTGCAAAAAGTCTTCATCTTAATAGAGATGTACGCATATAACTTTATCCAATATCCTTCCTCTAAACAAATTGCTGAAGGTAACACAAGTCTCCATTTGTTCAGATTGTATCTAATGGGAAACAGAATACACATGCTTTGTAAAATGAATATTTTTTGTCATCTCTCACATGCTAGGCATTTTCTAATTCTGATCCCCTGCCAGGCACATTTTTGTCAATTGTCAATAAATAAATGTATAGTAATACAATATTATATGCTCATAAATATTTATTTGTTCTTGTATGTGTTTATAAATATATATTTATTTTATATTGGTACAGCCTTATTTTGAACAATCATAAATTAATTTATAAAAGGAAGTTGCTAAGGAATCTGGATAAAATGTGGCATTTTTCTCCTTTTAATGCTATTTTTTCCACCACACTATGAAAACATCCAGGTACAAATAAACTGACAAATAAAATGTTAGTTGGGCAGCAAAAGCAAAAGAAGGGCAATGAATCAGTTCCCGGGTGGAGCAACAGGAGTCAGAGTAAGGCCTTAGTTCCCTACCCAGAGTTCATAAACCATGGAGGGCAGTTGTGATTAACAACAGAACCTTGGTTTAAGTGTTAGTAAGAAAAATGTGCACCAATTGATCAAAACATTTTGTAGCAAATTGGCCCCAATAGACCAATTTATAAAGAGGACACTCAGGCAAGATAAACTATTTCAAGCTCATTAACAAACATACTTTTTGCTATCATTCTCACATAAATTCAGATATCATCCACTTGTAAAATGGGGAAGAAATATTATAACTTGCATTTTAAAAGGTTAACTATGTATGTCAGCATGCTATTATCATTGTTTTTTCCTAACATTCCATAGAATTGGCTACTAATCTCATAATTCATTGCAAGTAATATTTTCAGTTTATGACTTTCATATGGATAAAGGTGTTATTAAAAGCAACAATAGTTTAGGGGTTATCTAGTTCATTTCCATCCACAGTTGGCAAATATACACAAAACAAGACATTTTATATCTCTGGTAGATATAAAAGCAATTCAATACAGATAGTCCTCAACTTATCACCACAACTGAGCCTAACATTTCAGTTACTAAGCAAGGCAGTTGTTAATTGAGTTTTGCCCCAGTTTATGATCTCTTTTGCTACAGTTATTAAGCGAATCATTCCAATCGTTAAGTGAATCATGTGGTCATTAAGTGAATCTGGCTTTCTCCATTGACTTTGTTTGTTGGAAGTCAGCTGGGAAGGTCACAAATGGTGATTGCATGACACCAGAACAATGCAACTGTCATAATTAGATGCCAGTTGCCAAGTGCCTGGATTTTGATCATGTGACCATGGGGATGCTACAATGGTCTTGAGTGTGAAAAATGGTCATAAGTCACTTTTTTCACCGCTGTTGAAACTTCAAATGGTCACTAAACAAATGGCTGTGTTGGTATAAAAAGCTAAAAAGTAATGTTCTACATCAGTATGCTGCATTAAGACAGTGCCTATTGGCACTATGATCTTCCCATAACGAGTGCATTCACAATCCAGCACTGCCAGAATTCCAGCTGGAGGCTAAAGGGTCAAGTGTCATGTGTCAGAGACTATCAAGTGAATCCTACACTAAGAAACCTTCTAATTTGTTGATTCTATGAGGCAGCTCAAGAAGAGTTAAAATATTTAGTAAGTGGTCTACACAAACCAGAATGAACTAGCAAGGCAACAGCCATATGATGTACTGTATTGTTAATACTTCACATGAACTGCAGAACTGCCCATTTTGTACCGAAGCCTTTTCATGTAAAAAGAGTGTAAAAATTGTTTCATTTTTCACCATGTGTCAGCACATGTATATTTGTCATCTTTGCATAGCAAGAAATGTAAAAACATATTATTGTGATGACGCGGAACAAGAAGCAATGGTTGGAATCTAATCAAGGGGAGGGCCAACCTTGAAATAAGGAGAAATTTTCTGACAGTTACAATTAATCAGTGGAAAGGCTTGCCTTCAGAACTTATGGGCGCTCCATCACTGGAGGTTTTTACAAAGAGACTGGACAGTCACTTGTCTAAAATGGTATAAGGTTTCCTGCTTAAGCAAGGGGTTGAACTAGAACCTTTTCACAGATTGTACCACTTTTAGGACATGACAATATTTGAGTACACCAGTGCTTAGCAAGATGTCAAAAACCTGATGACCAAAAAAAAGGAAAAAAGTACCGGTTTTAATTTCTTCAGTGGCGGTTCTTTTGCTGAATCACTTTCCCTTTGCACTGACGAACATATTACAAATTTATCCATATTTATTAATATGTACCACTACCTTGGTGGTCAGGTGGCTGGTTGGCCCTTCTTTTCCTCTTTCCCTCTCCTCTCTCTCTCTTTCACAACCTCTACTACTCCGTTGATCCCTCTGCTTGTCTCACAGAAATCTTTCCTCTTCTCCTTCGCTCTTTCTCCTCACTGCTTGTCTGACATAAGCCTCTCCTCTTCTCTCTCTCTCTTTCTCTTCACTGCTTGAGCTATGGTGGCATTGTGGTTAAAATGCAGTACTGCAGGCTACTTCTGCTGATTGCCAGCTGCCAGCAGTTTGGCAGTTCAATTCTCAAGGTTGACTCAGCCTTCCATCCTTCCATCCTTCCGAGGTTGGTAAAATGAGGACCCAGATTGTTGGGGGACAATATGCTGACTCTGTAAACTGCTTAGAGAGGGCTGTAAAGCACTGTGAAGCAATATATAAATCTAAGTGCTATTGCTTGTCGCACAGAAGCCTCTCTTCTCCTCTCTCTTTTTCCTCACTGCTTGTCTCACAAAAACCTGTCCTCTTCTCCTCTCTCTTTCTCTTCACTGCTTGTCTCACAAAAACCTGTCCTCTTCTCCTCTCTCTTTCTCCTCACTGCTTCTCTCACAGAAGCCTCTCCTCTTCTCCTCTCTTTCTCCTCACTGCTTGTCTCACAGAAGCCTCTCCTTTTCTCTCTCTTTCTCTTCACTGCTCTTATCACAAAAGCCTCTCCTTTTCTCCTCTCCCTTTCTCCTCACTGCTTGTCTCACAAAAGCCTCTCCTCTTCTCTCATCTCTTTTTCCTCACTGCTTGTCTCACAGAAGCCTCTCCTCTTCTCCTCTTTCTCCTCACTGCTTTTATCACAAAAGCCTCTCCTCTTCTCCTCTCCCTTTCTCCTCACTGCTTATCTCACAAAAGCCTCTCCTCTTCTCTCCTCTCTTTTTCCTCAGTTTGTCTCACAGAAGTCTCTTCTCCTCTTTCTTTCTCCTCACTGCTTGTCTCACAGAATCCTCTCTTCTCTTTCTCCACACTGTTTGCCTAACAGAAGCTTCTCCTCTCTCTTTCTCCTCACTGTTTGTCTCACAAAAGCCTCTCCTATTCTCCCTCTCTTTCTCCATCCCCTTCTCTTTCCCCATCTTTTTTTCTCTCCCTCTCCCGCCAAAACCTCCTCCTTTTATATCCTCTCCTCTCTCCCCCCTCCTCCACCTTTTATATCCTCTCCTCTCTTCCCCCTTCTCCCCCTTTTCTCTTCCAGGTGCACCACTCTCTGGGTCTCATGGAGAGCTCCAGGATCAGTGGCTACCCCATGCAGTCATCCACTCCTCGGCTGGCCACTGCACAGAGTGCTCATCAACTGGAGCTACGTGTGCCGATCCTGGGGCCTCTGCAGCTCCAGCTGACACTCTCACCCCAAGGTTTGTCTGCTGCTCCTAGTAATAGCAGAGGCTGCCTGAAGCACCAATCAGCTGGAGCTGCGCGCGCCAATCCAGTGCCTCAGCAGCGCCCTAGCAAAACCGCAGCTCCAGCTGAATCTCACCCAAAGACTGTGTGGGGCTGCCGGCCATCCCTGAGGCCACCGGAAGTGCCAATCAGCTTGAGCCATGTGTGCCGATCTTGGGCCCTCAGCAGAGCCCCAGCAACACCGCAGCTCCAGCTGACTCTTCCCCGGGGTTCTCTCGCACTGCCGCCACTTCAGCTCATCCTCCTGCTACACTTGTCTAGGTCGCATACCACCTGCCAAATGCCATAGTACCACCAGTGGTACACGTAGCACCAGTTGAAAAGCCCTGGACTAGAAGATCTCCAAGGTCCTTTCCAATTCTGTTATTCTGTTATTTTCTGGAGCTGGTCCTATTTTTAGGCAAAGTTGAGATGCTAGCCTCAAAATGAGATATTGAGGGCACAATACTGACAGCTTCCATATGTCTTCCTCTTTGGAAGAACAAATCTCCATGTCCTATTCAGCTTGTTTTCTATCTTCTAAACTATATTCCTATTTATAAATATGGCAATGGATATCTCCTGTTTTGTCAGTACTGTACTGATGTAAAATTCAATCAGCAGTTCTATCTGTTTCTATACAAGGAACTGAAGCAATATGCAACACAATCTTGTCCTTTCTCTTAGCAGGGAGAAGGGCGGCATATAAATTAAATAAAATAAATAAATAAATAAATAAATAAATAAATAAATAAATAAATAAATAAATAAATAAATAAATAAATAAAATAAAATAAATGGTCTTGAGCTTTTTTCCCCATGAAAATGCTTTATGTCCGAAGAATGCAATAGAGGAAACAGTCTGGAATTCACCACCCAGTCACATTTAAGTTCATTCCTGATAGAAACTATTGGATATAAAGGTTAGCAGGTCAGACTAAGGCTATGGAACTGTGGAAGTTGCCTCCAGATGGCAACTCCTAATGTTATCAAATCATTATTTTTTATCCAACAGCTACATATGGCTAGGATTTTCTACATTTTTGTAGGGGTAGGTGGAGGTGGAAGAATTCTTCTCTATTTACAGGTCTGCATGCTGCAATTACACAAGGGGCATTATGAGTGGAAACAAAACATTTTATCAGGTTATTAATCTTTTTTACGCTTAAATCTGTTTTAATATATATCATTTTTTTGCAAATGGTATTTTAAAATATTTTTGAAGTCTTTTAGAGCAAAGCAACAAATTTAAAGGACTCCTGCAACATTTTATTTTATATATATAGCTAAGGCTTGAAACAATGTGAGTTTTGCTCATTGATACATCAAAATACTTCAGCAACTTGGATACACTTGAGCAGAAATTTCAAATACAAATCACTGAAGTGCCTGAAGGCTACCACATTAAAACATTTTGTTACACTGATAAAAGATTTCTATTTAGTCAGAAGCAAAAAAAAGCATCATAGTATGTCATGAAATATGAATTTATTACCTTCATTATTATTGATTAAAAACCTTATGGTCAGCCCTTCCCCCGTGATGGCTTGCTAAATGGAGATTCTTTTTCTCCCACTGACGAACAGCTGATTTTGCTACCCAAGCTGGTTATTTGGTGGCTTTGAAAGAGAGTCTAGGAAGGACCCAAGACAATCTTCAGACGGAGAAGAGGGGGTCTAGATGCTGCAATTTTCAGTAAGGAGCGATCAGAAAGTCTGGTCTCTTGCCATCTTTTTCCTTTAGCTGCTCGTTTTTCTTAAGCATGCCTGGGTTTTAACTGCATTTTTGAAGCTTTACAATCTCTTGACTTCTGGCTATTTTATAGGCCCTTGCTGGAGTTTTACAACCATTTTTTCTAATTTTTTCATTGTTTATTATCAAATTTTAAATTATTTTTAGCTGTAATGAAGTTGCAATGGGACTTACATTTACACAGGTTTATATTATAAATTTTGCTCTTTCTAGCTTTTTTCTTTTAAAAAAAAAACAGCATTAATCTCTTAATTTTTGACTTTCTTTAAGCCTGGGGGGGGGGGAACAATCCTTTCCCTATTATATGTTTCTCTCATCCTTGAAAATGAAAGCATTTTTCATGCATCTAAAAAGAGAAAAAATATTTTGGGAGGCAACTAAAAAAAGAATGCTCTCCCAACTTACAGGTTTTATTTGAACACATAAACAAAAAATTGGATGGGTCAATAACAGATCTGCAGACACAAAATAATATCCAAAAGCAGGAAATAACAGCTGGATCTGATTTGCAATTTGAGGAATTGGAATGTGATATGTTGCTATCAGATCTGAAGAAAAAAGTGTTTGGTTTGAAAAATATAGACCTGCCAGAAAAGATTGAAAAGAATAAAAATATAAGAAATGTTGAGATAATGAATATTATAAAGGATGGGCTGGACTTTCTTGAGAAGAGGAATGTTTTATTGTCAAGGAAAATTATTCAACAATGGAGGTTGCAAAGATATTTACAATAGAGACTTATGATCTTTGGAAAGGAGATACAATTGTTGAGAAAATTCCCAATTAAAAACGTAAAGAAAGATTTCACTATTAAGAAGTGAACAAGGGTATTTGATCCTGGACTTAGAGATAACAATCAGAGTGAATTGTGGTAAATAAGAAACTGTGTAGACTTTCTACAAGTAAATGACAATAATAGACTGTTAATAGGGTGCTTTGAACTTTTATCTGCGCTGTTATTTAACCGGTTAACTATTTTTTCTTTTATATGTGTAATATATGACTAGTCAACTGGGTTGCAAATAGATGTAGAAGTTATTTTGGAACTGCTTTGCAAGGGGAGAAGCTATTGTTATTGCAATAGATTTGTCAGTGTTCAACTAGGAGGGGTAATATGTGTTTTTGTCCTTTTTTTTAATTCACAATTTTTTCAATCTTTTTGTTTAATTTTGTTTTGCCTCTGCTTAATTTTTTTATTTTGGTTTTTTATTTTAACTTTTTGAATAAAATAAAATTGTCACAGAAAAAAACCTCTATGGTCTGCTCATGCATGCTAGATAACTGAGAATTAAAATGATAATTTATTGGTTAGAGAAAGTCTTTCAATTATATCAACCATATCAAGCTGTGCAATGTAGTTAGAAAAAATGAGATGCCCAGACTATCTCATTGTCAGAATTAAGCAGGCAATGGTTTTCTTTGTGACACTCGATGGAAGCAAAAGTTGGACTGTTGAAGAAGCAGGTTAAAAAAAAAATTAACATATTTGAACTTTGGGATTGGAGAAGACTCTCAAGGATACTATGAGTAGCTAAGAAAACAAACAAAATGGATAACTAAACAAATCCGTTCTGAACTCTCATTCCAGGCACAAATGACTAGGCTCAAATTATCATATTATGGACACATTATGCAAAGACCTAGCACTCTTAAAAATATTTAATGCTGGGAAAGGTGGAAGGAAAGAAAAGAACAGGAAGATCAGCAGCAAGACTGATACTCTAATTGTAGTGTCAATGGGTACACTGTCTGAAGGACCAGAATGGAATAGATCATCCTGTAAAAAATCTACCTATCTGGTTGGTAGGAGTTGATACCAACCTGATAGCACATAATCAATAAACGATTTAGAAAAATACCAAAACTTTGATTCTGCATAAATTTGTGCCCTATGCAGAGAATTGTTAAAGCAAACATCCCACATCGGCTGACACATTTTGAAAAGTGTTGCTGAAGAAAGAAAAATAGGAAAAGTGCAAAATATATTTGTTCTCTGGCTGCAGTTATGCTTGAGATGGCAATAAACCAATGCTTAGTTTTTAAATATGAATTTAAACAGTGTGAGAAATGTCATCACTTCTGAAACTTCCTTTCTACATTTGAAGAATGGAAGATGTTGCCATTATTAAACAGTGAAGAAACTTATTCCTGCATATATTGCTATTTTTATTTTAAAATGTTTTGTTTAATAATTCTGTGGTATAGATTTTAAAATATTCTAATAGTTTGAATTATTAGAATTCTAAAATTCTAAAAATTGTCTAATTATTTGTTGTTTTCTATTGATATGTTTTGTAGCTATAAAACAGGCCCAGCTGTGCTATTACACTGTGAGCAGGTTTGTGCAATTTTTAAGTACAAAACCACCCTTAGGCTTTGAATGGCATTCTGCAAGAAGCATTATCTCAAAAGTGAACCAGACTAAGCAAAACTAAATACTTAGCCCACTTACTGCCCTGCTCTCTGCTGAGAGAGGAACTGATGGCCACAGCAGAATGGAGAGTACACGAGAAGACCACATCTTTGCGATTCCTCTTTGGACAAAAAAGAAGACTGGGATTGCCCACAAGTGCTCTAGAGAGCTGCTCCTTTTGAGGAGACCACAAAATAGCAGCATTTTGCATGTTTGGAGCACTGGGAGACAAGATAAGGCTATCATAACCCAAACCTCGGTTCAAAACCTTCAAAAAGTACACAAGGTTTGCATGCTTCTCTTTTAAACCACTTTTTGAAATTGTTAATTGTACTGCACTGTAGAGAGTGAAAATCTATAGTGGAGGCTCTCTATTTAAGAGGGAAAGTTCAAAATCTTCAGTTGGTAGAAAATGTCAGTAGATGGAGAAAGTCTCTATTGTACAGAAAAGGAAACACAAGGAGACGGAAAGTAGCCTGTGAATGAATCCTGTTTATATTTTCTGGCATAAGAACCATTGAACTCAATGGAAGTTAATACAGAATAAGCACACATTGCTTTCTTCTGCTTCTTAGCCCAGCACAAAGGTCTTTATCAAGACATTTCCTTGTTGCAGGCAAAATACCGGTAATCTATTCTTCAGTTTTCCCCAGTTTACATACAGTAAAACAGATTAATTGTGCAACCATCAATGAATATTTCCCTGGAAACTAGAAAGCCCTAGTAAGTTTGGCAGTTCTAAGAGGAGGCATGCATTGATTTTTATTTTCTGACCCCAGATTTCCAATCTTTCTGAGTATCTATTCTGTACTTATGTACACATGCAGATAAGAGACCAAGTAATTCTGCAAATGCGATGCCTATTTTACAGGCAATTAACTTCAATACTCTATGTTTTTGAGTTAGCTTTACTTCTTTTCAGGGCATTTACACACACACACACATACACAAAATCTTCAAGCATGGTTTTAATAGAATTGGCAACCCTGGTTTACAAAATAGAGAAGATGATCCTCATAAATGTTTTTTCTGTTTAATTTTTTAAGGAATATCTTTAGGGTCCCCTACTTTTTGGATAGGTATGACAAAATTGCTTTAAAAGTTATTTTTACATCTATCTTTATAGTTACATTTAATAGTTGTAATGTATTTAAATATTACTATAAACATGAGTTTCAGTCATTCACTTAAATAATATTTATGATCATAATTTCTTTATTCCTATTTTTTTTCAAATTACTTCAATATATTTGTCTTTTGGAGTTGTATCATTAATGCTTTAATAATTAAAAACAATGACTGAGGGGGAGAGAATTAAGAAAGTCATAATTTTTTTTTTTTTATCTTAGGCAGTTGCTAAGCAGAGTTAAACATTAGCTGCTGAAACCTGGCAAACAAGGGAATAGTTTAAAAAAGCAATGTATGATAGATTTTGGGTATTTTCTCTGTTGAATCAGTAATTATCTTCCATAAGGAAAACATAGTTCTGAAACCTACTAAAGTTTTTGCTACACATTTCTGAAGACTGCCATAAGTAAGTTAGTTAGCTACATAGACGCATATGAAATTTACATTTTCAGACCACAAAACAGATTTATGTCAAATACTAGGTTCAAAGTGGAGAAAATATTTTGTGAACTTTATTTGTTTTAGCTCTTGCCAATTTTACTGCATGCCTGAAAAAAACCCAATATCCTATATGAGATGAATATGAGGTCTAAATGCTAGACAAATGGAATGCTAGGAATTTCCCTCTGTAGGCATCAGTCCATAGCTATAAACCAAATGATGTGACCTTTGAGCTTTCCAGATGAAACCTCTGAAGAAGCAGAATTATAAAAGCTATTATGTGGAGAGGTATTCTAAGTAATTGAATATGTAATGCCATGCTACTTGTAATGTAAACAATAATAAATGTATTAAAATAATTATATTAAACAATGGACTCTTGAGCATTTGCAAAACTATATAATGAACAATCACACATTTTTAATTAAATATCAATGCATGTCCAAAGTGCTGTTTTTTTCTTGAAAATGCAGCTTTTGTTAATTTGTTTTTAGTATGATTTCTTAAGTAAAATTGATTTTTAGAATCACTATCCCAATGTTACGGTGCAATAAATCGTAGAAAAACAATATTATATCTGAGAGTCAGACAAATCCATTAAACATCCTCCAGTTTTGTGGAGAAGTATTCTTTCTCCTTTGGATTGTTTAAATTTTGATAACTACCTATTTACCATTAATGTTATTAAAACCTCATGTCGGTCATTGTGATATAGAAAGAACATGAGTATTCAACTGCAAATAAAGTCTCAGTTTCATTTATCTAATTAAAAAAATTATCCAATACACAATGTGAACAAAGGAAATGATAATCACTCCTCTCCCTCTCCCCCCCCCCGCAAATCTCCTTCAATCAATTCATTCAAAGAGGAATCTAGGGACAGTTGTGTATTTTCTTAAACAATCAGGACTGATTTAGGCCAGTACCATCCTACAAGTTGTTACCTATAAAGCCCTGTAAGGCATTGGGACTGAACAGAGGGAACACTTGCCATCCAGTATGTGTTGGCAGAGTGGATGTGCTCGAAAACTATTAAACATTGTCACCTTATGAAACCAAGGAAGCCTTGTCTACTGCATCCCCCCACCCCTGAGATGTGGATTTGTCCTAGATTTCCAGAGAGCTCAGAAAACCTGGCGTAGTGGTTGATGTATTATTGTTTGTGTAGGGCACCTGTTTTGTTTGATTTTTGTTGTATATAAGTTGTTGTTTTTTAGCCTGGGCCATCTGCTGGGTTTGATGGTTTCATCTGTTTTTAGGGTTTTTCTGGTTTTATATGCCACCCAGAATCAACTAGAGTTGGCAGTTAATAAATTATTTTTAAAAAATATATAAAGTTGCATGCAAATTATTAGACAATTGGTAAACTAATAGAAGGTGGCTACATAATACAAAGCTAACCATAATGACCATAATCGAGCCTGCCATTCAAGTCACCTACATGACTGACCCAGTTTTACAATCCGGGCAGGGGCACGGCATGTAAACATAATTACAATATAAGATGTTATTGTTACAAATGTTTTTTATTATGCATTTATCATATTATAGTGTATTCTGTATTATTGTTGCAATGAATAAAATGTTTCTTTTATTTACGATATTTTTTTCTTCAATTTATTTGTGTCCTCCTTTTCATTGTAAAAAAGTTGGTCACCTTAGAAAAATATCATGTTTAACTTTATACTATGTACAGGCTGGGTCAGCTTTGGTTCACTTAGGATTTCACTGTAGCAAACAACTGAGCAGTGATGCCTAAACGTTTATATGCAACTATATAAATTTCACATTCTCTCTGATTCCTCTTATCATAGTGAAGTTCCTACCACACAAATTCCAGACACATCATGCTTCACTCAAAATAAATTTCTAGATAGCTTAATAAAGAAATAATTGGTGCTTATCAATCTGGAAAAGGTTACAAAATTATTACCAAAGATCTGAATCCCCTCTGATCCACAATCACATACATAGTTTTAAAGTTAAGATTTGAGATAACTGTTAATCTTCCCATCCTGTCAAAATTATTCCAAATGTTAGGTTTACATGGAAATGAAAATTGTTTCTCCTTCACATGCTGTGAAAATGTTCACATATAAAAGATGCTTCAGCCCAAGAAAGGGAATGGCATGGGAAATGTTTCTGAAGGGATATTCCCCAATTAAAGGAGAAATACATTCAGTCTTGCAAGCGAAAGGACTGACATATGCCAAAAATCTAGCACAGGCGGCCCAAACTCTAGTTGCTATGAGGGATATAGGAGGAATCACATATAGTACCAAGGGCCCAGGTGCATTAATTCACTCATTAATGCAAAAACCTCTGGCAAGTAAAAAATGGAGAATATGAAGAGTATCACTCTATGTCATCAAACATAAATATATTAAATTAAAATCACTTTATTGTGAAATAGAACTATCTTTTACTATTTCAGTTTAACCATTTATTTGGCAGCATCTTTTATTAATCAGAACATCAAAATTTGTTTGATTATGAATAATAGTATAAGATAATACTAGAACATAATCAAGTGACTTCAGGCAAGTTTTATCTCATCAGAAGAGCAAACAAACCAGGAACTTATTTCCACAAAATAAAAATGCCATTGGCAGTTCTGAAAGGGACAAAAATAATATTTCGATTTTAAGTTCGTATATGATATCTTCTCATACAATATTATAATTTCTGCAGCTGTCACTGAATTTGAGATTATTTTGGACAGAACACAGGGTAAAAAAAATATTTCTGTTTACATTGATGAAACATAATTGCCATTTGGTGTTTTCTAAATATAATTAATGGAAGATCATGGATCATTTCTAATTAAGTTTTTAAGCCTCACATACCTTGTTGGGCTGTTGTGGGCAGAAAGCAGGACCATGCCCTTTGGTATGCACAGAAGGGAGGTTAACTGGTGACAGGAAAATCATAGATCCAGGAACAACTGTGTGTGGAAGGGCCTGTAGCAAAAGTTCTGTGGAAAACACAAGCTTCTTATTCACCCCCAAGTATCTGAACACTTCTGGCAGAGGCTGAATCAGGAACAAATTCCTGCAAATATAGCACACTGCTGCTTCCCAATTCTGTTCTCTTTTCCTGATCTCTTATATGTGTACCAACTAACAACTACTGTATCAATACAGAAACAACTATAATTTGTTCAGCACTGTCATGACTTTGAGCAGTTGATGAATGAACTGTCATTAAGGGAGGACTACTTATACTTGTCCAGGTCATAAGTATTTTTTCTTGTAACAAGTAAACATTCTCCTGCTTCTTATCTGAATCAAATGAATGCATCACAGAAGCTATGCTTTAATTTATAAATATCCCAAAATCAGAAATCAGTAAGGATATTTATCTTTGCTGTGTTTATCATTTGGAGTTAGGCTGCAAGACACATGTGCTTTTAGGACTGTAAGACTGCCATGACTATAATATATTGAAACATAAAGACACTGGCAAATAACTGTCTATATTATTAACACTCTAAGACAGGCATGTCAAACTGCTGGCCTGTGGGCCAGATGCATCATACTGAAACCACGCCCACCCCAATGCCGGCAATGGGGAAAAAGTCACGATACGTCACGCGACATCATGTGGCATCGCGAGTTTGACATGCCTGTTCTAAGATGTGTCTCACACTCTGTTGCCATACTTGTAGACAGATGCCATAAAAGCTTAGATCTTGATTGGTCCCAAACTGACCAAGTCATGAAACTCCCTAATCTCCCTCTTCCTCCTCTGTTATCTGAGGATAATGAAAATGTATACTTGACAGCTAACCATTGGCAAAGGAAATCTTCCCCATTAAGAGAATAGAAGCTAATTTGTTTAATGTTGACGCACTGCAGAAACTGAGGTGTTGTAGACATGATAGGTGCCTATAAGGAATATAACTAGGAGTTCCAGAAAATGAAATATTTTCGTGATTTACAAAATACGAACAGTTTAAAATAAATAAAAAAACAAGAATTATTACTGAAAGGATGAGTTCTCAAAAGAAAAGGAAAAGCTGGTTAGAAATATACTTTTGTAATACAAACATACCCCTTTTAATATATATATATATAAACTCTCAATTCATGCTAAAAATGAGCGGGTTTAATGTGATATAGTTAATCAGTAGTATTATTTCTGCTTCTTAAAAAGCTCATACATACCAAGAAATAGATCTCCCATGGTTATCAAAATATTGGCTTATATGCACTATAATTATTATTAACCAAAGCATATATGCTAAAATGAGTCTACTTATTTCAGATTTTATATGAAGAAACAGAGAAGTGGCCAAAACAAGCCATTTCATAACTTCTCAAGATTTTGTAAAAGTAGTTGAGAATGCTCAAAAAGTTGGCTTTGTAGGGTCACAGCAATCAAGAGCTCCTGCTTCAAGACTGAGGGAGTCCTCGGGCAAGATACTCTCATTAGGCTCCTATGAAAAAATTAGACATGCAGCTTGTGAACCTTCTTATACTGCCTCTGACCTTTTGTCTCCTCTGTGCAAAGTGAGACTGGAGGCATCCTTTGGGCAGATGAGCTTTTTAAAGCTTTATTTTGCATAAAGAAAGAAACATTTTACACTGTTTACAGGTTTCCAGTTTCTACTTTACATCTGTTTATCTTCTTTTGCCTTTTTCTCCAAATATTGTGTGAACACAAATTGATTCCTTAACAATAATCATCCCCACAGTATTACTGACTAACAGATTACCACTGCTTTAAGAGCAGCTTGCTGTAATTTTGGCAGCATTGAGCTTCAGAGTTTATTGGATGTGGTCTAGACCAGGGCTTTCAACCAGTGGTATGGGTACCACCTATGGTACATTGGCCCCTGGCAGGTGGTACGCGACCATCCTAGAAAAGTGGTAGCAGGGGAGGGGAATGAGCTGAACTGGTGGCAGCACCGCACAAGCCTGAGCGAGATATGGCTGGAGCTGCAGGGCTGTCAGGGCTCAGCAGAAGCGCCAGGATCAGTGCCGCTTTCCAGCTGATCGGTGCTTCTTCAGGGCTGTCAGGGCTCAGTGGAAGCACCAGGATCAGCGCCAGGCTCCAGCTGGAGCTCAGCACTGATCCTGGGGCTTCTGCTGAGCCCTGAAGAAGCACCAATCAGCTGGAATGTTGCAGCATCTCCAGGGTCTTGTGATTTACATTCAGATGCTTGGCAACTGATCCATATTTATGACGGTTACAGTGTCCCAGGGTCATGTGAAGTGACTAAAACC
>NW_015386356.1:2549082-2572950 GCF_001527695.2 Protobothrops mucrosquamatus
CAGCTCTTAAAAGAAATTTAGAAACCTGAGAAGTAATATAGGAGGAGCCATCCCCTAGACAATATAAAACCAAATTACTAACATTAGAACCAGAGGGATCAATTCCAAGGAGAGACAATAATTTAATTCTGCCTGTGTTATACATAGGGCAGTATGATAAGACATGCTCCACAGTTTCAACTTCGGCCCTATCACAGGGACATAGTCGCTCACTAAACAGGAGCCTCTTAAATCGCCCATCGAGTAGTGCTGAGGGCAAGACATTGAAACGGGCCAGGGAAAAGACTCTTCTATACTTGGGGATGGTTAGAGTATAGAAATATGAAGCCATCCTCAATCCATAATTATTAAAATGGCTGAAGATCAAAGGGGAGCAGGTTTTATTGGCTCTGGCTCTTAAATATTGCAAATCTATGTACACAAGCCGTTGGACTACCCTAAACTGGGCGTCCTTGAGACCATAATCTCCCAGAGCATCCCCCGTAAAACCTAGCAAGTGGAGTTTCTTCGTCAGCTCCCTCTCCCAACGAGAGGTATGAGAGTCAGCAAACACCAGGGAGAGGTAGCTACCAGGGACTGCCGAAAAGAGCACCCGAAACCACCATTTGAAGGTGTTAATCCATGCCATGCATTCGACTGAACACAGAGCAGAAGGAATAAACTGGCCTCCTTGGGTAAAAAAGAATCTTATAATCTGCTGATGGCTACAGGAGGCCGAATTCAGCACCTGGGTTCGATGTTTAGTCCAAGCACCAGTATTCTGAAATCGAATACCTAAATACTTAAAATGGAAAACCTGCCTAACAACATTACCATTGATAGCCCAGTTGTATGATTTCCGGGCTCTGGACAACACCAATACTTTGGATTTGTCATAATTAATAGACAAATGGTTCTCAGCACAGTAGGACCCAAATGCAGAAAGTAATCTTTTTAGACCGAGCCTTGATTGTGAAAGAAGGACCGCATCGTCAGCATAAAGAAGAAGCGGAATCTTTGTATTTAACAACTTTGGGGCATGGGACTCAATGCGTTCAATGTAAAAGGCCAGGTTGGATAAGAATAAATTAAACAGAAGAGGGGCCAGGACACAACCCTGCCTAACTCCGCTCTCAATCGGGATAGGATTTGAAAGTTCTCCCTGCAAGCCGCACCTAACCTGGCTAGAGGTCTGATTATACAAAGATCTAATTAGGAACAAAAGACGTCTGTCAACAGAACTTTTGTGCAATTTTGACCACAACAGTTCCCTAGGGACTGAATCAAACGCTGCCTTTAAATCGATAAAAGCAGTAAAAAGTTTGCCACCTGGTGTGATAGCGTATTTGTCAACCAGGTGTGCTAGAACAAAACAGTGATCCAATGTGGCACAGCCCGCTTTAAACCCAATCTGCTCTGCAACAATAATGTTAGACTCCTCAACCCAAATGAGGAGTCTACGTTGAAGATATTTAGCATACAATTTTCCAATGATGGAAAGCAGGCTTATAGGGCGATAATCGGCAGGGTTGTTCCTGTTTCCTCATTTAAAAACTGGAATAATAATTGCTAGACTCCAAGAGATAGGAATCCTACCAGAGGAATTAATATGGGTGAAAAGTGTTGCCAGAAGAGGAATCCACCACTTGGGATTAGATTTTAGCAAAATGGGGGTATAGCATCGGGGCCAGGGGAGAACAATTAATCAGTGGAACAACCTGCCTCCAGAAGCTGTGAATGCTCCAACACTGGAAGTTTTTAAGAAGGGACTGGACAGCCATTTGTCTGAAATGATATAGGGTTTCCTGCCTGAGCAGGGGGTTGGACTAGATGACCTCCAATGTCCCTTCCAACTTTATTATTATTATTATTGTTAAATATTTTGCCTGCCAGCATAGGTTAAACATGGAAATGGCAGGAATGGCAAGGGGTGAGGTCCTTCTCTTGTTCCCAAGACAATCCTCCCAACCAATAGTCAAACAAGTTTCAACTTCTCAAACATTTTAGGTGCATTTGCTTTATATATAGTGGATAGCCCATTTTAGGAAGATTACATGTCATGTTAATAATCTGGCTAGAATCCACTGATTTTTCCTTTTTTCCTTTATATCAAAGTCCTAATTTCATATGATTTATATATCTAAATCAATTTCTTTGGGGAATCATCAGCTTTAGAGTTAGAGGCGGGAGCTTGTGAACTGTAAGTAGTAAAAGCTTAAGTTAGCCAGTATAACAGAAGGATTAATCAGTGTTGGTTTTCTTGATACAGATTGGAATTTGTGTTGGCTATGGAGATAAGATTTATACTACTGCTTTAAATGTGTTTACATTTACATTTTAAATACCTAACACTTATATCATTTTATATTTATTTTGTAGTTTGCTTCCCATTTTTATTCTTTTTTAAAGATAGCATGAGCACAGAAGAGATGTTAAATTTTAAACCAGCAACAATTAACATATATGTACAGGCTGTAATTCACTATGATTTTTTAACCACTGCAATTTGCCACTTTCATATATTTTCTCTGTTCCTTTGAAAACAGAAAGATGAAGCATTTAGAATTTGTATACCAACATTAATTCCAATGCTTCAGTCTTTAAAAGGAAAAAACACATTTTGCTGAATTTAAAAGTTAGGCAAATTTCCCCCATCCCATAAAACCCTAGGATTTTAACTTGCAGTGTAAAAGTGGTACTTCGAAGAAGTGTATCCATTTGTGGTGCTGGTCATTCAATACCCAGCTTAATAAATAAATAACACATACAATGTTCTGACCCAAGTCATGCTGGCAACGCAGGGGTCAAGTAGAGTCCATTTATTGCACAAATAACACAGCATCAGACAACCCACCAATGGTGCTGATGAAGTTCCATCCCAGCCCACAGTTTTCCCTCAGTCCTGGTTCCACGAAGCAGGTGATCCACAAGGCAGAGAGGGAAGTCCCAATAGCCACAATTACCAAGTCTGCAACACAAAGTCCAAGGTTCCAAAAACTAAAGCACAGTCACAGAGTCTGAAGTCATAGAACCAGTCCAAAGTACACAAATGGAGTCCAAAGTTCAGACCCAAGAAACACAATCCAATATTCATGAGGTACCATCCACAAAAGCTGGGAAGCTGTGCATCAAAGCAAACAGGTATTCCTGACAAACACACCTTCCTCCAGCATCTAGCTAAATTGCCCCTTCTCAGGTGTTCCTTGTGAGGTGGGACAGGGCTGTTTCCTCACAAGCAACCTCAATAATCTCCTCTGTGCATCCTTCTGCACTGGTCTCTGCACCTGTGGATCAGGCAGGGGAGGCAGCTGTTCCTCATCAGGGGCTATCTGTAGCCTGTAGTCACTGCTGACCCTCCATAGCTGATCGTCTCCAGCAGGCAGCTCCTTATCTGGTCGGCCTCCCCTCCCAATGCTGGATGGGCCTGGGATTGCAGCCATGTCCTCAGCTATGGGACTCTCCAGACATTCCAGGAAGGGTGTGCCATCCACGTCAGATGGTCACTCCTCCTCCAAACTGGAGTCCAACAGGATCATCACATACTTTTAAAGAGACTTCACTTCGATTATTTTCCATTGCAAATAATTCCACATCGTTCCATCTCTCCATTTCAATTTCTTACACTTCAAGGAAATACTTAAATAAAATATTAAATATTTAATTTAATTTGGCTAGATTAATTTATTTAATTTAATATAAATTATTTAAATAATAAATTCAACAAATAAATGAATTTAAAAACATTCAATACTTAAATACTTAAAACATCATTATTTTGTGTTTGTAGTAATTTGTAAGTAGAGTTGTAACTTAAGCCAAACATTCAAACGCCAAATCATGCCAGTAATTAAAATGTAAAATTATATACTGAACAGAACTGTTTTCAAGTATGATCTCAATCTAAGAAATAATTTTTTCACCAAAAAATGTAATGAAATATGTGAAAAATGAATAGGTTTATGAACAACAGCCAAGAAAAATAGAATACAGAGAAAGACAAAAGATTTATATGATGAAAAACCACAGTGAGGCAAGCAGAATGAGAAAGCTGAAGACTAAAAAAAATATTCTGAGAAGAAGAGGAAGGAAAGATGAAGCTCTAATGGCTGGCAAGCCAAAATGAACCTTAGACAACAATGTATTCTGAAGATGGGGCAGAAAAGTCTGGGATAAAATTTTTGAAGTGCTGGTGGGAGATCCAAAGATCCACTGAAGAAAATAGGTGAGCATTGTGGGGCAAATCTATCCAGCACAGAGAACCCAAAAGACAGGGAAATTCTAAATAACTTAAAAAAATGCCAGCCATTGTATTTGACTTAAAATTTGGAATTTAGGAATAGCAATACTTATATTTAGTTCACATTAGGCTTCATCCATAGTCAGAGAGACTGAGCTTACCTGAAAATGCCTAGCAATACCTTAAGCCAAGCCTCTTTTTACTGTTTTATTGCTATTTATCATCTGCAGAGTGGCTGGAAGAAATTAGTGCCTGAAAACAAAATCAGTAGCATACTTTTTCTTGCTGGTAGTTAAAAAAAAAAAGGTGGGGGACCCAACGGAGGTATGGTGTGTACTGTTAATTGGAACAGGTCCCATAAAGCTTTTCAAGTCAGAAGCCTGAATTTTTATCCAGCTTTCTGCCAAAAGTAATCTGAATAGTAAATTTGCGGGAATTATAATCTCTCACTATGTACATGCCAAATGGGTCTGTTTCTTATATTTTTGATCTTGGATCAAAGGTTTCAGAATTATAATCTTCATATACTTCATTCAAGCTATAAAATTATTACTCATAGGATGTGGGTTTGTCTTATTGTCATGAAACAATATGTATACATATATTAATATATTACAGATATCAATATACTATAAATGGGAATGTAATATGAATTACATATGTAGTAAAAATGTAGAACTTATCAATACATGAAGAATTATCGGAATGAGGAACATGGGAATCACTTTTCAGTGTTGGAAAAATAGGGCAACCTAGATTTACAGTCTTGGATTACATTTATGTGATTTTTGCTTAAGAGCTGGACTTTAGCAATATCATAGGAACTTTTCCTCCTTTAGCATAGCCCTGGGTTCATATCCTTTGCTTTTTAATCACAGCAATTTCTACTACTTTCTGGCTTATTTCAACAAAACATACTATCCACTCTTGTTTGAAATATGGATTTCTGAGGCAATATATATAATATATCTAGCAATATATCTAGCCTTCATTATGTAAAGGTCTATCAAAATGATACTTGAAAACTGAGACAATTACTAATTTGATACAAAAGAAAATGTTTGCTTATAACATAAAATACAATGTGTAAGTTAGGTGACTTTCACATATATTGTACATGAAACCCTTCAAGTCTTTTTCTAATCATTCTAGTCCTGATCTATGACAGTTACCACCTAGTAAAGTCAAAATTATTATACTCAACTTTTCATATATATGTATGTCTCTTTGTAGTCTTTATGGTTAATGATTTTGATATATGTTAGTCTTCAGGTTACACAGATGGCTAAAATCATAGATAATATATCATTTTACATAACAGTGAATTATGAATAAATGTAAATGATTAATAGTTAACAGTAAAATAAGAATGATGGCTTGAAGTGAACTGAAATAAAAGAAATTGCGCGGTTGGTTAAAAAAAAAGTGTGACAAAAGATAGACCTTCCAGCCTGCAATTCAGGATGGCAGATATGCAGGCCAATGGAAAGCTATTGAAAAAAAAAATCAATCAACATGAGTTAGCAGACAATACAGTTGGATATGCTGTTTTCAGAAACAGAGAGAAAAACAGAGTGAACGTCTAAACACAACAGCAAATATTGGTAAGACTATGCCTATTTAGGGTAGATAAAATAGTACCTAACCCCTTCCATCATAATGTTCATTATAGCTGCTTGACCAATGAATCTATCAACTGCCAAAATAAAAAATTCAAAAGAATAATGAAAAAAAACTTCACCTACTCTACTGTCCAGAAAGAAAATATGTCTGAGGGGAAAAATAAGTATCAAATAGAATAGAATTTTAATAAAGAGTAGAATTTCAATAAAATTAAATATAAACATATATTCCTTTGTTCATTCTAAAACCTTGATTTACCATTTATTTTGTGTATAACAGTGATCTTAATGTAGAAAAGGGGACATCTTTGTTGGGAATACAGCTGACTCTAAGAAAAGAACTAATAATTAAAACCAGATATAGAGGACCCATTCTTTTTAATATACAGTCATTATATGCACTGGAAGGACTGAAACTACCCATTTAACATTTATCAGCCATTAACTCCTTCCATGATTTAATAATATCAAAAGTTAATTAATTCTTATATAAAGGGTTTAATCTCAGGCTTGTTTACAGTGGAACGAAAATCAAGATATATTAGCCATATATTTTTGCACAATCTTCTGAATCTTCTGAGGTAACCATGTGCCACTACTACTTCTGAATTGTCATATTTCCCAATCCCACAGTTAAACTTCTTCCATTGCCATCAGATATAATGATGACTATTTTTTATAATTGTAACAGAGGAATGAACAAATTCATAGATGGCAGCCTATCAATGATTATTAGTCTTAATGTCTGTTCTATGAATTATATTGCTTAATAAATCACATTAATCACATGAAGTGTATTTTTTAAATATTAACTGTTGGAGGGCAATAGAGCTGTTACACATCAGTTTGTGTTCTAAATATCCAGAAGGAGTCTAGTTTACTTTATGTGGCACAAAACACCAGTATACAGGTGCCTTTTGTATATGCAACCATGGGGATACTTCTGAAGCTCTTATTTTTGAATAGTTAAAGCAGCTGTTCCTTTACAGAGTGCATGTAACTGCTTTAGAAATTGTTTCAAGGTAGATTGCTGCATTATGTAGTTAAATGAAGCAAGAGAATATTTGTACTTGATAACTGTTCAACCTTTCCTTCCAAAATGGCACCTTCAGCTCTTAATACATTATCTCAAGTGACTTAGAAAAAAAGCAAAATAGTATAGCTGGTGTTATTTTTTTAAAAAAAATTAGAGAATTAGGGAAATTAGCTAGGAGAAAGCAAGAGAGGGAGAGGGAGAGGGAGGAAGAAAGAAAGAAAGAAAGAAAGAAAGAAAGAAAGAAAGAAAGAAAGAAAGAAAGAAAGAAAGAAAGAAAGAAAGAAAGAAAGAAAGAAAGAAAGAAAAACATACATCTTTCTACAGAGTTTTAAACCAGAAAGCTTCTCTATCCAAGGCAAATGCTAAAACCATTGTGCATTCCTGATGCAGGTCAAGTCATTAGAAACCAAAGGGACTATTGACTCAATTAATGGATGTTCCTACCTCTGCAAAGTAGCCAATGAAATGCAGAGGACAAGTCTGCAACAAAATAAAAAACACTAGCCAAGCAAATAAGAGCACTCAAGACAACATACAGGTAATCAGTGACTTAAAACTAGTGAGTTAACAACTGTTTGAAGTTCCAATGGACTAAAAAAAAGTTACCTGTACCCTGTTCTTTTTATGTGTGTATGTGTGTGTGTGTGTGTGTGTGTGTGTGTGTGTGTATAATTTTCTAGTTTTGCAATCATAAGTACTTAACAAACAATGTGTTGTCTGGGTCCATTAGTAATTCAGTGGTACATATTAACTTCCCCTATCTAGATCCAATACTACATCATCCAGTGCTTCCTCTCTTTTTCCAGTGGTATACATTTTTCCACACTAGGCAAATACAATTCTTATTGCTGTTAATATATATACAATTGAATATTAACATCTTTATCACATTTTTCTAATTTATACATAATATAAATAGTGTCAGTTTAAAATATCTTTTCTAACCAAAACATATCTCAATTGCATTTGCACTTAAAATCCATTCGTTCAATCAATATTCTGTTTTTCCCGCTTTTTAAAAATTTTGTTTTCCCATCAATGTTCAAAGTGTCTCTATCGCTTATAGTTTTCTCATAGTAAATTATATTTAGGTAACCAAAAGCTTCCCTTATTCAGATCCTCTTAGTATTTTCATATTTCCCTGCTCATACCAAAATATAGTATTCTAGTTGCAGATCCTATCTTTCTAGTTATAATAATACTTTTATTTGTAACAATTATCTATTCTCTTAGCCATGTTCAGACATCTATTTAATAATATAATATCCCATCTAATGGGTCAAAATCTCTATTTTCTTCAGACTTACTTTAGCTTTCTTCCTTTGCCAACTAAATTTCCAAATCAATGCATTTGAATCATCAAGTAGTTCTTTCTCTATTTTTGTGTATATTGTTTGGGATAAGAAAGACAATTTGATTAAAGTATTTTGGGAAGAATGCTCAGCTCATTTATATTCATTAAAAAGCCTCCCTTCTTCTTCCACAATTCTCCTAACAGCTTTATCTTCCGTTCGATTAGCTCTTCTTCCTTATCCTCAAATGTGTTCTGAGATCTTGACAAGTAAGATATCTTTTCCATTTCTTGTATTATCCCTATGTCTTCTAATTCTTCATTTGTCTGAGTCTGTCTGTTGCTTCCTTCCTTTAGGTCCTCCATCTTTGGATCCACTTCCTCCAATTTTCTTTCTATTTTCTGGGTTACTAGTTCCTTCTTTGTAGTCATTTTCTGAATTTGTAGATTTAGATTAGAAAATTGTTCTTTTATCTTCTTTGCATTATTTTTAGTCTCATCATGAGCTAAGGCAATTGTCTCTTGTATTGATTTCAACATAGAAAGAATTTCTTTCTGAGATTCATCAACATTTTAATCAACATTCATCAACATATGTCAAGCTGGGGGCTTTGAAGACAAGTGTTAGGGATGGTTTTTTACCATTTAAGGCTAAGTATGGAACATCCATTTTGTTTTTGTATGTGGTCTTTATAGTCCAATCCATTTAGGGATTTAAAAAGTTTCAGTCAGTTGTCATTTGAATTCCAAATTATTGAGCCAGCCTATCAGTCCATCCTTAAGCCTCCCCTAAACAAATATAAGTAAAATTCAAGTTTTTCTGTCCAGTGAAAAACATATCCTTTCTGTCCAGAGAGAAAAAAGCAATTAAAAGTTATTCATCAATCAAAGGTTTATAATCCAAAGTATTCCATCATCTCAATCTGTAATGCATGTTTCTTCTACAGGGAAATAGCTCCACGACACAGCTCTAAAAGTCAGTTAGTATTTGTATTCATAATCCAGACAGGCCAGTTTCAAAATAGTTTATCATCTCTGCCAGACAGATAAGGAGCCCAAGAGGTTTTTTTTCCCTTTTCCCAGCTACAGTCTTCAAAAGTAAAAGTTTCCAAGGACAACAAAAGTCTTATCTGAATCTGGGCTTCAAGCCAAGTTTCTTTTAAGCATAATAGATTGTAGTGCCATGGTTTGCCACTAGATGGCGTTGACGCCATCTTCCAGCTTTTTAAATCCAAACTTATATTGCAAGCTTTTCAAGTCTTTTTTCTAAAAAAGTCTCAAAAGCACTTTTAGTCCCGAATTTCAAAGCTATATATCTGTATTGATTCCAAATTAATATTGTAATTTTCTCTGTTTTCCCCAAGCAATTAGTTTGCCGCTTTTCTTTTCCTGAGGGAGTGGGGCAGAAATTCCCCTTCCCTTTGTCATCGGGGGGGATTCTTTGCTTTGGGCGTTTTTTTCCAGGAAAAAGTCTTAAAGTCATAAAGAGATGATAAAGTCTCACCCAGTTACATTCACGTTGCTCAAAAGTTGCTTGTTAGTGCTTATTTTCTTCACGAACGTGGCCAGTCTTTCCCCCGCTGCTTTGGAGGGCTTCCTCGGATCAAACGGAAGGGCCGATGCCCCTCTGCGATCAACAAGGGTCCCCTCCTTCTTCGTCGCCTCTCTGGGGTGACTTTCGACCCTTTTTAGGGTCTTCAGCAGGGTGAAATCGAACATGGAACACAGAGCCACGTCTTCCTGCACCCAATTCGCCACGATGCCTAACTATAAGTCCCCTGTTCTTAAAGTTTCTACTGCGCTGGACCGTCCCCTAGGATACATAATCACATTTTGGGTGCTTGGTAAATGGCTCGCATTTACAACAGTTGCAGTGTCCTGCGGTCAAAAACCAGCAAAAAAATTTCCATTGGATAAAATGGGTTCCCACTTGTAACCATGTAGTTCACTTAATAACCATCGAGAGTTAGTTAATGACTGTCATAAAAATGATCATAAAATCAAGTCTGGTTATGTGATGCCTTGACTTACAACTGCAATGACTTAAAACGAAAATTCTGATCACAACTATGATTGTAAGTCTAGGACTACCTGTGTAGGGAAAAGAATATTCAAAACCACAGCAAGAATATGCAAGATTGCATTTACAATGGGAAGAGTGAGCATAAAGGAACATCATCGTCCATTCTTGCCCTCCAAAAATCATTGCTGCTTCCTTTAGGAAATGGAGAAATTGGACAATGCAGTAAGGTAAGGCAAGGCAAGGCAAGGCAAGGCAAGGCAAGGCAAGGCAAGGCAAGGCAAGGCAAGGCAAGGCAAGGCAAGGCAAGGCAAGGCAAGGCAAGGCAAGGCAAGGCAAGGCAAGGCAAGGCAAGATAAGATAAGATAAGATAAGATGATAACCTTTCTTGTCATTTTTTTACTGTGGGTACAACGGCACACATCAAAAATGAAATTTAGTTGCCCGCTCTCAAAGTGAAACACATACATGACACACACCTAAACATACTATGAACAACATATGTACAGACCCACATCCCTATATATACATAGCAAATAAATATTAAATACTGTCCATAGAATAAACCCATAGAATTGAAATATTTATGTTTTCACATTCATATGTTGCCTATTTCTGCCACTCTAGACAGCTTACAATATATAAAATTTAAGGCATATATAAAAAGATGAAAACCATTAACAACAAAACTGTAAAAACTGTTCATTAAAAGCTGTTGCTACCATTAGATAAGAATGCCTGAATTGTTTCTGAAAGAAGACTAAATTTATTGTTTTTTCTAAAGCAAAAATATTGCAATGGTTGATGTATGATCTATGAGAGGGAACATCTTTTACGTTTCACTTCCTGTAAAAAAAAGTTTCAAAAGAAGCTTTATATAACTTGCTAAGGAAGAAATCTCTGAACCTAAGATACACTTCTCAGATTGGGTCACTCTTCCAACACTATCATGAACTAAGTACCTAGTAGCTACATTGAAGGAATAGACCAGTGATGGTAAACCTTTTAGAGACTGAGTGCCCAAACTGGAACCCAAACCCACTTATGTATCGTCGGGTGCCGGGTGGGCGTGGCCCATTGGGTGGGTGTGGTCAATTGGGTGGGCGTGGCTGCGGTAGTAACGGCAGACTGGGTGGGACTAAAAAGTTCAATCAATCAATTCCAACTTTGCAAGATCTTTTTTTCCTGCGAGAAGTTGAAATTGATTGATTGATTGAGCCTTTTTTTTTTTTTTTGCACATGGCGGCAGAAGCCTAAAGCGAAAAAGTTTTATAAAACCCAGCTGAAGGCCTAGGACTGGGGCGACGGTGCGCATGCCCACAGAGAGGGCTCTCCATGCCACCTGTGGCACGCGTGCCATAGGTTCGACACCACGGGAATAGACCATTTCTCATGCTGAGGGATTTCACACACCAGTTGCTCTTGGGGAGAAACTACAGCAGAAGCAGTTCAGGGACAAAGAAGCACCAGCAAATTGCATCAGTATTAGAGTTACCAGATCTGAGCTGCAAAAAATCCAGATAAATGTTAGATGTCAGCATGTTTTCAGTATCCCTTCACTGCAATTTGCTCTACACTAGTCAGTATGCAATGAGGCTGGCTACTGCTTCCCACCACTCATTGTGTGCTTTATGGATGCATGCCAACCATGCAATAGACCATGACTAGTTTTAGTCTGTTTTTTAAGATTGAAAACTTTTTTTTTAGATGTACAGGATCTTTATCCACAATTACCACAAAAGACATTTGCAACAGTACAGTTGCAAAGATTGAATAAAGTTATTCTTTTTAAATATTATTTATTATATTTATACTTCCCTCTCCTCACAGAAAGGTTTTTAATTTCACACAAATAATTAGATGTGCACAGTGTTAATCAATGTATTTTGTTCTCAAACTATGTAAGTAAAGAAATTATCTAATTAGTGAACAGATAATTACCAAAAGTGTTCTTGTAGCTCCTTGATTCCAGAAAGATTTTCTAGTGTTGAAAAAACTCAAGAGAAACAGCAAGCAAAAACGGGCAAATAAAATAACCAGTTACAGAATTGAAAGCTATTGCATTCTACACACATACCCTTGTCCATTTCAGATATGTCTCATAGATCAGGGCTTTTCAACCTTTTCACCCATTGTACCACTTTTAGGATATGGCAACATCCGAGTACCACCAGTCGCCTAGCAAGGTGTCAAAAACTTGATGACCNATGAAATTTGGAATAAATGTTATAATTGGCTAGAACAGAGAAAGAAAAAGATATAATTATTGATGTATATAAAATGTAAATAAGATGTAAAGAACATTTAAAATGTAAAGCACTGTTCTGTTAGAAGAAAAGAGTTATGTTTATGTAGTTTTGGTGTATGGTGTATGGTGAAAAATAAAAAAAATTTAAAAAAAAAAAAGAGGGAGAGATTTCAATTTCCAGAAGGTGGAGGCTGGGGATTTCTGGCAGTTGAAGTTGTCAAATTTTAGAAACATTGGTGTAGATCAATAATTTCAACCTTAAAATCAATCGCTAAATTAAGATGTGCAATGTATTGTCTTTGTAACCCCTCATGTTTTCTATACACAATTATAAAGGCTTCATTTATTATTTATGTCATTCTGGTTGAAGATTTTCACAAAAGAGCTTGGAATGCCTATTATTGATACTACTTCATAAGCAGGTTTAATTGATCCTGTGGTTTATTTATTTTTATAACTTTATTAAGCTGTTTAAGGCAATTAAAAAAAACTAACCAAAAGCTAAAAGTCAAAAAAGAAACTAGAAAGGGAGTCAGAATATAGTGAGAAGTATTAGACAGAAGTGCAAAAAATAAAAAATATAGAAAAAAATCCCAAAGAATGATTTCTTTTTCAGCAGATATAATAAAACATGAATTCAATTCTTGCTCTAGAATATCCAGAATGCTATTCCTTTTACAATCAATACCTATTTTGATTATGTATTCAAAGAATGGCAGAAAGAGATATCTAAATTTGTTTGGCAAGGTAAAAAAAAGCAAGAGTTAAGCATATAGTTCCACATTATGCTAAGGAAAGAGGAGGCTTAGCCTTACCAGACATAAGTGTGTTTTGTGGTTTGCTGCTTAGTTTGGTTAAAAGACTGGGAGATTTGGGTGTCATGCCTATTTATGGTATCACAAGGTTAAAATTAATGCAAATTTTAAAAATCATTTTACAGTATTAGAATTTGGAATAAATATAAACCTAAAATATGTCTTGTGACTATTCCCACAAGAAACATATTATAGAACAGAAATGGCAATTAATCAGAAATAGCCATGATATAGTGAATTGCTAGAATACTCACCAGATTCATTTAAAATAAAATTAAGAGAAGATTTGATATCAGAAGGATTTAAATGTCAATGGTTTACATATATGCAACTCTCAGAAAGATTGAAACATGATAATTTATGGTTTTGAATATGATAGAATTATATTTGAAATTTAATTACATATCAAAGATCAACATATTATTGCTAAAGTATATACATTTCAGTTAACACTGGAAACATAGCCTGAATAAGTTAAAGAGTGCATGATAAAGTGGGCTAAACATTTTGGATATAATGTACAAATGAAGCAAAGGGAAAATATGTGAACAAAGGGGATGAAATTTACAGTATGTTACAATCTGAAAGACAATTATATAAAATGATGTATAGACGGTATTTATCATCAGAGAGATTGTAGAAAATGTACAATGGGACTTATGTTGGAAAATCTAAGCACCAAGATGGGAATTTTCACCACCTTTAATTTTCACCTTTTTAATGAACATGTAAAAAAGCTAAACACAGATTAATTAAGAAAAGTTTTGAAGATCAAGATACAATTCAGACCAGAGACATTTTTGTTAAGGCTGATGGACAAAAATTTGGAAAAATTGCATGGTATTTTGTTCTTATATATGACAACAGCAGCAAGACTCTTATATGTCTTGGAAGGATCTGACAATGCCTACAATGGAAGAGTGGTTGGTAAACCTGATGGAACTGGACAGGATGGCAAAAATGATGGCTCTTATTACAGAAAAGACATTGGCTAAATTTAATACCAATTGGAAGCCCATTTTGGACTTTTTGTGCCAAACAGAAAAAAAAAATAAAATATGTATTTGAGTACTAATAGTATTTACAGACTGTAAAAGATGCCAGGTACATTGTAATTATAGATCCTGTCATTTGTGATTTAGTAGTGTTGATCCATTGCTTGCAACTGGAATTGATCAATCCTGGCTTGTCACTTGATGTCATGGGCTGAGAGAATGTGAGTGGCCCAAAGTCAAAGTATATCTTTCCTTTTGTCTAGGAGCAAAATGAGGTGTAAAGAGAGGTCCTTCCCTCACAACAGTGCTATAACTGGGAAGACTTTAAGATAGCAAGACCATTTTTTGAAAAAACAACTGGAAATTACTATCTGAAACTAAGCTATTTGTATAATTTATTTGTATAATTGTTCAACAGAAAATCTCAGACCACTTTATAAAGAACAAAAGAAGTTTGGAGGCAGGCAAAGCCAGGTAAAAATGATGGTTGATAACTCACAATATGCAACATGAGTATAAAAAATAAGCAACATATAGAAACTATCTTCATCTTATGGATTAGAAATTTTAACAGCCTAATTTATTTGAGGGGAAGAAGGCTTTTTTGGGATGATATTACTTAAGGGATAAAGCTTTTGCTTTTATTTAATGAAAGTTTTCCAATGATCTACTAATAAGACATGATATTCAGTCTATTCAGATGCTATGAATATCTGCTGACAACTTCAAAATCATCTGGGCCAAAACAGTGATGACAACAGACAGGAATGGAAAAAAACTGCCAAGGAAATAAGACTGGTACCCCACATTTATTATAATTTGTATACTGACTTTCTGCTAAAAAGTTGCTATATCTATGTTAAACTAAATGAACACAGTTAAGGTCATCCTGGAAGACTTAATGACGATGCTGAAAAATAAGAACAAGCCACACTTGAAAGAATGATCTTAAAAGCTTTAATAACAGAGAAAGTGGAGCCAACTGTAATAGAGAAAGAAGCTTGTAAATTTAAGGAGGAATGTGGAAGAAGTTTGGGTTTTTTTTCTCTGCAGGCCAACAGTTTTCTAGGTCTAGTTGTGTTTTCAAAAGAAACTTTCTTGCAGAACTTAAATCACATTGCATTGCTACTTAAAAAGTCCCTTGACAACCGAGATCATTGCAGATAGATAGTGGTTTGCAAACTTTGGATAAGAATTCAGTCTATCTTTACCATTTGCATGATTAAAGATTCCTTTTGAAAATTCAACATAGTGGATTTAGAAAAGAAGAGAAGGGAAGGGGGAAGGAGAGGTAAGATCCAGCAATAGGTATACTATTTTTTCCCTGTTAAGACTTATGAATATTATGTGACAAATTAGATGATTAAATCAAGTAAGCCTTTATCAAATTAAAGTCTCCAGTCTTTCAATTATTTCCTTTTCATTTATTTCTAAAATGTATTAGTCAATTAAAGAAAAGACAATGTATATTGATAAAAACAAAATAAACATTATTTAAAGTTCCTCTTTTATGTTCTTTGAGATTATTGTGTCTGTTCCAATTAAGAAAATAAACTGACAATTTTTATTATTATTAATAATGTTCAATGAATAACTGTGTAAATAATACTAGTATTAATTAACTTAAAAAATCAGAAACCAGCCACTCTTAGCATTTTGAATTTTCATTGAATTGAACAAGAGATATTTAAAATGTGCTCACCTTCCCCTTTGAAATCAATACTAACTGATCTTTCCCTATGTTTAAAACAATAAAAGTTTTGATCATTATTACACCCAATAGGACGTTCCACTGCAGCACGTTAAATTTAATAAAAATACACCTAATATTACTGTACTACATTAGCATTTAACCCTGTAATTTTAAATATGTACTTTCATTCTTCACTAAAAATATTGCAGAGGAGTAAAACTAGTAGTTTTGTTTTGTTGTGAGTTATAGTAAATGGCTTCCCAAAAAAACAATATGGGATGCTTCCATACTGTATATAGAAAAGTCAAAAGGTAGCATAATAGGAACTACATAGTAAGAAATTGTGATTATATTTAATAACAAATTATGTATAGAATTTAGATAAATGCTAGCAACAGAGATAGGTACAAATGTATACTTTATTCTTCAAAGTACTGTATGTAACAAAGTGTTTGGGTTTTGATGTCATCAGTATGCTGATGATACAGAATTATATTTTTCACCCTGAAGCAGCCAAGTGAGATTATGAAGGTTCTGCCTCAGTGCCCTGAAGTTGGGGTTGCGGAGGTCTTCCTGATTTTGCAGCTCCTGCTTGCCAAGCAGGACTCAGCAGTGGTCAGGAAGGCTTTGCACAACTCCATCTAATGTGTCAGTTGTACACGTTCCTAGATCAAAAAGCCCTTCAAGAAGTCACTCATATCTCAGTCAACCCCTCCCTCCCAGCTTGGCCACTGCAACACCTGCTACATGGGGCTGCACCTGAAGATCACACAGAAACTTCAACTGGTCCAGAATGCACCAGCATAAGCAAGCTGCACAGGTTGGTGCTTTGATTCCAGGTGCAATTCTAGATAAAGCCCTATGTGGCACAGGCAATGATTACATGAGGGAATGCCTGTCTCCCATCAAATCTGCCTGACAAATCTGATTCTACAGGGTTGATGTACTCCAGGTTTCTTCGGTTAATCATGCGATCTATCCAGAAATCTGCCTTGTCTAGAGCAGCACTTGGCTTCTGGATCAAGTTGTTTAGAACGGCCATGAGGGCCTGCTGCAATCTGTCATAAATGTGGGTCAGTTGCCAAGTACTACAATTACAATCCTGTGATCATGGGGCTAGTTTGACTGTTTGAAGTGCAAGTACAGGTCATTAGTCATGTGTTTCAAGGCTATCATAACTTTGAACCATCATTAAACTCATGGCTGTAAGCTGAGGACTAACTGTATACATTCAAATTATAGGTTCTGTGCCTAATATAACCAATTTTGAGAGGCTTAGATGCTCTATTGTATACAATAAGCCTTACATTATACACAAAAATCAAACAAGTAACAGAGAACTCATAATTCCAATAAATAATTCAAACCAAAGGCACAATCAACACATCTACCCCAATTCTTAGGAGGAATGCTGTTTCAAAGAACAGGAGCAGCACCTGAAATGGCCATCTTCAAGTCCCTGAAGATTATTTTATCTGAGTGAAGGGATTCTAAGGAAGTCTTTTTTACTTGGTATTTTGGATGGGCATAAATAATTGGAAAAAAGCAATTCCAAAGATATGTAAGTCGTAAGCTACAATAGCCATGATTTTAAAAGTAAAATAAGCACCTTGAATTTATTTCAAAGCAAACTAGTAACCAGTGCAGCTCTAGGAACAGAGTATAAGCAAATTACAATGCATCCATAATAGTCCAAGCTGTTGCAATGGTGTTGTTTCCACGTGGTTTACAAAGCAGCGTCAGATAGAATGGATTATAATAATCCAAATGACACTAGTGCAATTAAGACTACATCTAAAAGTATGCCAACTATGATCCAATATACCTATGTATAAGGGTTGAAATTAGATTCTTTACTTCTGTGTAACCATACAAAACAAACCTGCATGATGGTATATATTTGTGTATATTTTCTTGGGAGTAAGCCATATGGTAACTATAATAAGTTTAATTTCAAAGTTAATCACATAGAATTAAAATAGAAGTTTACCTGCTAAATAGACTGTATTATAGGATAATGAGAATCACACTATGTATATATTGAATTCAAATAAAAGGGCATGAATTAACTACTTTTCCCTCTTTTTGTACATAATTTTGTCTGAAGTCAAGACCTATACATTAGTTATCGATTATCTCAAGTACCAAGTACAACCTCTTTCTGTTTGTTTTGTAACAGTGAGTAAAGAGATTGACAGGCATTAATAGAGTTACTCCAAACACTGTCTCCTACACTATTTAAACAAGGACTTCACTTCATTAGCTTTTGTGAAAGAAAATACAGTCAAGCTAAGGACTGAAAATGTCTCAGGCCTTCTGAAATTAGGACATTAATTAAATAGTAGTCATCTCAAGCCTGATATTATCACAAAATATAAATTATATGTTTTTCCTTTATTTAAAAAAATGATTATAGATTATAGAACTATTTGTAGTTCTAAGTGAAAAGAAAAACCAAAAGTAGGATTAATTGTAGTCTCATTTTTAGGACAGCCAACATAACAAATCAGTATTTAGTTTTAGTCTGAATATCAAGAAATCTGAATGCACACCATGTACTGTATTTGTTTTCAGAAAAAAAATGCTTAGTCTGTAAAAAGTTATCGGATCAGCTAAAGTGAAACAATTGAAAATGCGGAATAAGTTAAAATACAAGGTACATGTATAGTTGAATACCCAATCATGTCAAGGATTGCCCTATTTTGTTTAAGAAGTTCTTCTAAGTTTTCAGAAACAATGTAATGGACAATGTACATTGTCCAATCAACATTTCTAAATATAAATACATTTTATTAACCTATTCATCAGGGAAGACATTCTGACACTTCAGCAAGGCATATAAAAACTTTCAGTTTCGAAGCACCATGACTCTGATACTATCAGAAATGTTACAGCTACCATTTCTTATTTTAATCAGGAAATTTAAAACAAGTCCTTCATTAATTATTCAATATAGTTTGTGTCATAAATTTCTAATGGCTTTTATTAGTGAAGTGATATTTGATTTTATTAGTTTAATAAAGACAAGCAGCACTAAAGTCTGAAAAGTGAGTGAAGAATTATTATGTATCTTAATGAATATTATAGTATATATTACTAGAGCAATATTTTTCTTAATTTAGTTAATTTCTTAGATTTCAGTATCACTTGATTGTGATGGTGGCAATTAAAAGAAAATTACTTTCATAAAAAAAATTAAATGAGGCATTCTATTGTAAAATTAAGATAGACTTTTCCCTCTATATTTAAAGAAATGTTTAAACGTCCTTATTTTAATAAATCTCTCTTCTTATAATCTGAGGAGAACAGGAGAGATAAAAGGATTCAGTTGAGGCCTACTTTTAAAAACTCAAGTGCCAGGCCTGATTAAGTTTCTCTCAATTTCATTACAAGGGCTTCACCTTTGAAAAGGATGAGATGGTACAAATCTGAGGCTCAGAACAAGGCAACATGCTTTTGTCTGGAGTAAGACAGGTTTTCAGAAACATAAAAACATTAAAACCCATTACAGTTCCAAGCTCCAGTTCCAAAAATAGATGAGCAAATGGCCTAACTAATTTCAGCCTTTTAATTATGTATCTAGAAGATTTGTTAAATATATTCTACCTTTTCATCAGGAAGATGGTTTATATTCTAACCAAACTTTCAAAACTCAGAATCCCAATATCTCTGAAGATCCAGCATCTTTTTTTTTATGCTTTAGTTTGTAAAGAGAAAACTATGTTTAAAAATCCTCTAACTTGACCCAATTCTTTTAATAGTCACAGAGACATTGCAAGTGGCTTCTGTGAAAATTAAATATTCCTTTTTTAAAAATAATAATCAGAACCTGTTTTTAAAAATCCTGTAACTTCACTTAGGAGTTTTATAAAAAGAAAGAGAACCTCAGTTTCCGTTCTATAGGTAAATCATAGTCTGCTGGGAAACATTTCAACACATAGCCATTACATAAAATCTGGGTTGGCGAATTGATCCGTGTTTTGTTCCAGTCACAAGAAAGAGCATGTTAACCGGAGTTCTTGCCTTTTCTTATGACTCTCTTCACTTTGCAGCCTACAGAGTCACTTTCCCTCTCTGTCTCCAATACACACCCTTGCCAGACAACGCATGCCAGAAATACACAAACTTGCACGCTACCACCCTCCTCTCTTTCCAAGATAATATTGGGGCGGAAGGGAACACTTCCCTTTTCTCCCTTGCAGGTTGTTGTTGTTGTTATCACTATCTTTATTATGTAACTACGTGAGACTCTCCCTTACACTGGGGAGGGGACTAGAGAGGTGGGGAAAAAAACAAACACAACTCCTCCTAAAGTGAGGACAAATGCGCCTGACGCCAATTTCCCCTCCCCCCCCGGGTTTAACCCCCTCCTCTTCGCGCATTGGGATTTGGAGAGGCGATCTACACCCACCTGTCTCTAGGGTCGATCCAGCTGGTCTGTTTGGTGTTGTGGTCGATGTAGAAGACTTTCCCATCGTAATCCCTCGCCTCCTCCCAGCCGTCGGGTAAGGGCAATTGCCCATTCCCCATTTTTCTAGGCATGGTCGAAGTCAGGGTATAGCTGCTCCATAGGGACAGCAAACAAGAAAGAAAGGAGGGAAGCGGGAAAAGACGCCCCCTCCTTCCCCTGGAGCTCTGGGTGGGTGGAGGGAGGCAGAATCGTGCAATGGGCCAGGAAACTCTCCTGAGTTTCAGTCCACCATGTCTGGACGGAGCCTCCGCCTTCGGGCCTTATTCCGTGTTGGCAGCAGGGGGTCAGGGGGTCCAGGCTAAGACGAGGCGCTGCTTATGTTCCGGGGGGAGGGGGAGAACCGGCTCAGTCCCGAGCGGCGGCGGCGGCGGCGGCAGCCACTCATTAACATGAGATTAGCATCCATCTCATCTGCATGCACATTCCTGGCGGGTGCATTCCTGAGCGTTAACCCTCTCCGTGCCACCCCGCTACTCGAAGGAAAGACTGGAAGTCCTGCAAGAATGTGCTGCGCGGGGAGGAAGAGGCACGCGCGAGCACGCACATCCAGGGGATTGGGGGGACCAGGAGTGGGACGGATTGGAAGAGACAGAAGGAGGGCAGAATTGAGCAGCGCAAGTTCTCCGAGTGACTTTTTTAAAAGTAGCAACTTTTTCAAAACAACAACGTATTTCTCCCATTCTAGAGTTTTTCCGTAAATTTGATCCTGAAAATCTAATAATTCTCGGCTCCAAGGATTTTTTCCCCCACATAACCCTGTGATTATAGTCGTGTGAGTGCTTTCCTGTCAATTCAGCACCTAAGGAGATAGTTTCTATTTTCCAGAAGACTTCACGTTTTTCCAAGTTGCTGCCGGAATAGTGAAATACTCATAGATCATCCTCAAACCAGAACTGTGAAAATTGTTTTTCTTCACCGCAATGTCTTTGTATTACTTTTGTTTACAGTCAGGGCAGTGAATTATTTATAGATGTGTTCTCAGCAAAGAAACATATTCCAGCATAAAGCTTAGCTTTAATAAGAAGACAAAGTTAGTAGTCCTGTAACAAACAGGTGGAATTCAGTACTTGAGACTAATAGACTGCATCATCCAGCTTGGCATTTCCCAGATGTATTGAGGTGCAATTTTCAGAACTTCAATCTGGGTATTCATGCTGGTAGTTGTGACGTCTACATATCTACTAGATCACAAATTGTAGCTCAAGATCCAAAAAGATCTTGACAGACTTGAACAATGGGCCCTATTCAACAAAATGAGTTTTAATGTGGAGAAAAGCAAGGTTTACACATAGGCAGGAAGAACCAGATTAGGCGAAACCTGGCTCAAAAAGAGTAACTGTGAGAGGGACCGTGGAATCCTAATGGACAATCATTTAAATAGGAGCTAGCAGTGTGCAGCAGTAACCAAAAATCTAATACAATCCTTGGTTGTATAAACAGGCATAGAAGCAAAATCACGTGAAGTATTAGTATCGCTTTATAAAACCTTAGTAAAACTTCACCTGCATCTAGTTTTGGTCATCACATTACAAAAAAAAAAAATATTGAGACTTTGGAAAAAATGCACAGAAGAGCAACTAAGATGATTAAAGACCCAGAGACAAAAACATATGAAAAACGGTTGCAGGATTTGGTTTGGCTAGTCTAGAGAAAAGAAGAATTAGAGGGGACATGATAGCAGTATTCCAATATTTGAGAGATTGCCACAAAGAGGAGGGAGTCAACTTTTTTCCCAAAGCACCAGAGGGCAGGACAAGAAACAATGGTTGTAAACTAATTATGGAGAGAATTAAGGAGAAACTTCCTAACAGTGAGAACAACCAGTGGAACAGCTTGCCGTCAGAAGTTGTGGGTGTTTCATCACTGGAGTTTTTTAAGAAGAGACTGGACAGTCACTTGTCTGAAATGGTATAGAGTCTCCTGCTTCAGCAGGGGATTGGACTAGAAGACCTGGAAGGTCCCTTTCAGTTCGAATCTGATTCTGATTCTCATTCTGATTTATTAATAGTGTATTAGGAGGCCTCTGTTTGCTTTCATCTTGCCCATACAGCTATTTTGCACATTTCTTTTCCTTACTTTTCTTTCTTTCCATGCTCAGTCTGACTTCCTTCTAGATTGCCATTCTTTCCTCTTTCTTTATGAATTATTTCTTTGTACATTTTTTGTAATTTGGTCTTCATTCATTCTGTGTGACCTTTGACCTCACATCTAAATTAAATCCACATTAATGCATCAAACATTCTTCATCTTAATACACTTCTTAATTTCTTTATTTTACTACATACACTCCATTCCACTGTGTTCAGGTTACTCTTTTGTTTATCCTATCATACACAACTTTCACTTCCATATAACAAAGTGGGCAGAATCATGTTTGTAACAAAAGACATTTTCACTTCTTTTAATATACATTACATCTTCTCATGTAATTATTGGCATGTTTTCCTAATCAAATGTCAAAATGATTGAATGTATGTTAAATTATTACAGCATACGTTTTGCATCTTTTATACTTGTGTCATATCATGCTTTGTGACATCATTTGCCACTCCCCCAAAGCCTGTACATGCTATGTACTATCTTTCTACCAGTATTTGATAATTTTCCATCTATTTTTTTAATAAATAAGTCTATCAAATCAATCTCTTGTTCTAGTTTTTCATCATCACTTTAAAGAGAGAAAAATGCAAAAAAAAAAGAAAAAGAAACAATGGATAACAATAAATATACTAAATAATGATATACTGAAACTTTTTTATTTCACTGAGGTGTTCCAATAATGTATCAGCATCCTCCATCTTATTTCTGAAAGAAATCGGGGAATATATATTTTCCTTTCTTTTTTTCAATATGACAATGCACAATATGATATGCACAAACTGTTTCCCATAATCTTTGTAATCTTATTTTATCAAAAGTAAGTTCCCAGTTTCTACTTTTTGCCTTTTCCACTGGGTTCAAAGGATTAGCTAGTGACATCACAGTTGTCTGGGCAATGTCCAGTTGGGGCTCTTTTCATGCCCCCGGCAGGAGCTGGAGCAAAGGACGAGAGCTCACCCTGCCCCAGTACAGCACTAGGGTTTCGAATGCAGGCTTGCTAACCTGCAATCCAGCGTCCTAACCACGAGAGCCACCATGCTTCTCACTTTTTGCCTCAATAAAGCAAAAATTAAGTATAGCCCAAAAACGTAAGTATAGCTATGTTCTTTAGATGGGAGATTTTATCTTTTTTTTTTTCAAAAATGCAATGCAGTAATTCCCCTTTTCTTAGAAATAAGGATATTGCTCAGGAATGAAGATTTTTATGATCAAGATGGATTTTTCCCCCAATATTACAATGCACACTGCCTTATTGAACTCTGCTAGGTATCCAGTAATCTTCCAGTCAGAGCTGAAGTGGTTGAAGTGGACCTGATGGGTCAACAAATGGGGCTCTATACTTTGTTCAGTACAGAAAGATT
>NW_015386356.1:2574600-2577149 GCF_001527695.2 Protobothrops mucrosquamatus
TGCCTGCAGTTCGGCAGTACGATTCTCACCTGCTTAAGGTTTACTCAGCCTTCCATCCTTCCAAGGTCAGTAAAATGAGGGCCCGGATTGTTGGGGGCAATAAGCTGACTCTGTAAACCATTTAAAGAGAGTTGTAGAGCACTGTGAAGCGGTATATATGTCCAAGTGCTATTGCTATATCAGCTCAGCTGTTTAATTTACAGCATTTGTAGCTAATCAAGCATCAATCAAAACCGTACAAGCCATAATTTCAGTCATGAACTTTTAATGAGAGTATTTATCATATTATCTGTCATTTTACTTTCAAGAGGAAGTGATAAGAAACCCGGTCCTTTGCACCATACAGATGCATGATATCACTATTTGATGGATTTTATTGAGTTCAGAAGCTAAGCAGAATCAGTTAATATTTGAAAGGGAAATCTCCAGGAAATATCGCGGCTTTAGGCTAGAATAATTTCTCTTTCTCCAGGAACAATGTCAAGCTCCTTCCTTACTATTAGCCAGATAGCGAAATTAAAATGTCCATGAAACTTGCAAAAGTTTCATCTTGAAGAAGACTCCTTTTTAATACAGAATGAGTTTTCCAAAAAATCAGGAACTTAAGGATAGGGATAGAAGATGAATAAAGTCTATGGCCTCTCTCTTCAATTGTCCCCATTTCAATCATATGAGCTGTGCTAAGGGATCTTCAGCAAAAGCACTGAGTGGGAGACTTTGTTCATCTAAGTCCATCACCCTCTCCCCTTTTTTTTCTCAATGCAAGGAACTCATGTTCTGAGTCAAAGCAAGTGGAAGATAATGGGGATGTGAGACTTCCTGTTCATTTAAGAGAACCTTAGCCATCTCTGTATTTATAGCCAAGAAAAGGAGTTCTGTTAAGTATACTGGAATGTCTCACATGTAGAGCTACAACCATAAGAGACTGGATTAAATCCTCTGCTGTTCCCTTTTATTTCCATTTCAGCATTAAGAATTCAGCATTACTATGCACTCCACAGCCAGAATAATATATGTTAAAAGTGTCTTTGCAGCCGTGCCTTAAGATACATTAGATTTTTTTTCAATAGGAATGGTTCTTTAATCTACTGCTTTTGAACATTGTTTAATATTATAGCACTTATATTGCACACAGTTTTTGCATTTTACTATTTATGCAATAAATATAATTATTTGCAGGAAAAACTTGTCAAATACACTTAATATTCCCACTGAATAAACCCTTAGGTAATAGATCCCAGAATAGCAGTTATATCTTGAGAGTTTATATTTTGTTATTGTTTTCTTCAGGGAAAACCTTTAATAATATTTAGTAGTATTTTTTCTCCTGAAAAGCACTTTCCAGAACTGTTGCTAATTAAAACCTTTATATCTTTTAGACAGCAAGAGTGGCTTTTCAGATCTGAAACTATTATGTAACTTACTTTATTAGGGGTTCAGTTGCAAAGCTAGATAAACCTGTGATTTAATAATTGACACTCACTGACTACATTTCCCCCATTTCAAGCAGTTTGCAAACATTAATTAACTAATTAATCCTTGAAGGACTCCTATAATTTAGATAAGTACATCTCCACACATTTCCCTGTAATTTAGGTAAATAAGTATTGTCTCATGCATTTTATAGAGAAAACAATTAAATAGGCACAAGGAGAAAAAGAGAGACCAGGACCAAGTCATTATTCTAATAAGTGGCTTATATTTTGATTATCCAATTATAATGCAAGATCTTTATTTTATGTTCTTTATAAAGTAGAATCTAACAAATTCTCTAGTGGCTTGATAGCAGTTTCTAATTTAGTAAAATTGGTGTTATGAAGTTAAAAGATATGGTTTGGTATTTCCTAACAAATTTAAAATGAAAAAGGAGAACCATTATTTATCATCTTTCATAGTCATTTTTTTCCCTGTAAAACTAGTTTTTTTAAAAAAAAAACCCATAGTAATACATGTTCTGGCTAGTTCATCATAAATAATAAGTGCAATAAAGCTTCTTTTCTCTACATGTAATGTGGACAATTCTTCCAAAATGCACAAATATTCACCATTGCAAGTTAGTGCAAGTTGTCCAGTGTGCACAAAGATACTGCTTTCTTAAAATTCAGGGGTGAATATGTTATCCCATAACACAACCTACAGAGAGACTGTCAGAAATTACTTGAGCAGGAATCAGTTGTGAATCATCCTATCAGATAGGCTGTGTATTGCCATGGGCTTCCTAGAAGGCAGACTGATAACTTTTTGGAATGTGGTGTTTTGGAATCAGTTCTCTTTCTGGAAGAAATAGCTATTTATATATTAAGCATAAATTGAGACAGTTTAATATTCTGATGTCATAGATTTATTGTTCTCATACTGTTTTTTTTTAACACAGTACTTTAAAATGTTTTTATGGTCCTAAAATGTAGTATGCCTCCAAAATCGCTCTTCTGTCTTTCAGAACTATGGCTAAGCAATTTGCAAACCATTCTAGCCACAAAATTTGATGGCAAACTTATAAACTGAAGTGGTTCCTCCCTTTTTAAAAAATAAGCAATAAATTAGAGGTA
>NW_015386356.1:2577944-2588848 GCF_001527695.2 Protobothrops mucrosquamatus
GAGGAATCTTTGTGTCATGATTCTCATGATTTTAAAACATTTTAATAATGGAATATGTTTTTTAAATCATTGAGAAATGATTTAGCTTAATCCCTACTGGGAAGTTGCAGGATTTTTTTTTGACTGAAGATTTGACTACAGATAGCTTCTTGAAGATCACCTGAAACAAATCAGACTGATCAACAACCTAATTGCTTCTGCATTTCTACATTACATATTGGCTTCCTTTTAGCTCTAAATTCAGTCTTTAAATTTTCAGTTTGAATAGTATGCCATAACAGCATTAGTTTTGGGTTAGGGTCATCTTCCAATAAATTTCTTCCAGTTGATTTTCCCTATTAGAGTCACTTTATCAGTGAGATAGGCAGCATATAAAGTAAGTAAGGTAAGTTGAACTGAGAGAGAGCGATTAGCTCAAAATCATCCAGTGAACTTCTATGGTTGCATAAAATGTTCCTAGTCCACCATCTTAATCATTATTCTGTATTGGGGGACATTACATAAATATTTTAAAATTTTTAAGTAATACCGTGTTTTCCCGAAAGTAAGGCCTACACCAACAATAAGCCCTAGCTTGATTTTGGGGAGTGGGCCTAATTTAAGCTCTATCCCAAAAATAAGCCCTAGTTTTGGGGCGAGGCACACACCTAAAAATTAAGCTAGGGTGGGGATGGGGGTGGGGAGTTGCCCCACCGCCCTGCACCCACTTACCTTGCAGCCAGGCCCCTCCTTGCCGGCCCATTTCTTCTTCTGAGGCCTCTTCTGCAGCCAGGCCTGCATTTCTCAGTCACAGGGCTTTCCGGAAGGCCTGTGCAGCCAAGAACCGAGCTACAGATTCAATCCATAGCTCGGTTCTGCAAGACCTCAGCAGCCGAGCACCAAGCTATAGATTCAATCCATAGCTTGGTACTCGGCTGCTTAGGCCTTCTGGAAAGGCCTGACTGCAAAATGCAAGCCCAAATGCAGCTGCAGAACTTCAGCCCCAAAGAAGTGGACTGGCTGGGTGGGGCTGTCAGTGCTGGAGGGAGGTAAGGCCTCCCCTGAAAATAAGACATGGTGCCTCTTTTGGAGGCAAAAAAAAAAAGACCTGGTCTTATTTTCAGGGTAACACGGTATATATTGAAAAGCTAAATCGGATCACCTCAGGGTAGTACTTAGATATGGAAATCAGAGCTGCAGGCAAGACTGGGAAGTTGAAAAATATCCAGGAACAAAGCACTGATAAACCATATTAATAAACTACTTCCATATTGTTGCTGAAAAGAAATCTTTTAAAATAGTCACAATGAGTTCAGCTTAACTTGAAGAAGGCTTTACTTTTATTTTCTGTCTACTATCCCTTTAGGTTTTTATTTTCAACTATAAGGTTTATTGAAATAAATAAATAGGATTTGGAAGATGCAGATTTAAGTCCATTCTCAGACACAGCTCATTCAGGAATAGTCTCAGTTCAGCTTACCCCACCACAGAAAAATTTGAGAGAAATCCTATGTAAACCATCTTTGGCTCCTACATGTACATGTTAAAATTAAATAAATACAGATAATATTCTGATATGTAGTTAACCCTATCAACACAAATAGAATTGCTCCTTTTGTTGCAATGAAGAGAGAAGAACACTGGTACCTGTACAAAAAAAAATCTAGGTTCAATACATTATGCAAAGAACATGGAGCTTCTAAGGTTTAGAACAGACAAGGCCCGCGGGCCAGATCCGGCCCATGATGTGTTTAGATATGGCCTGTGGGGGCACCCTGGAGACGGTGAGGGGCCAGCCCCTGCTACCTCAGCCATGGCCCACCCCAGCCTGGCATTCCCCTTGGGTGCGTGCACAGGAGGCATTGAGCATAAACAGGCGGCAGCAAGTGTGCAGGGGCTGGTGGTGCCTGGCAGCAGCTGCAGCTTGTTAGCCCCTCAACAGCTCATTGGCCAGCGGCAACGGACAGCTGGATGTGAGCCCAGGGCGTCCGATAAGCCACGCTCTGCCCCGCCCTACCTGCATTGCACTCATGCACCCCGGGGCCCCGCAGCCAGGCCACCCCCACCTGTCTTGCCTCACCGCGGTGGCAACAGAGCAGCAGCAACAGCCTCGTCCAGCAGGAGCCTTGCCACCCCTACACTCTCCTCTAGCCCAGGAAGCTCGCAAGCCCAGAGGGAAAGCTGCTGTCACAGTCCACCGGGCGAAGCAGACACCTCAGACCAGCGCCTAGCCGTGCTTACCTCCTCCTCGAGGCTGCTGCTGCTGTGCTCGCTCTCCTTGGCCAGGTTGCTCATGGTGGGTGTAGGAGGGTGGCGGGGGGATGATGCTCACAGGTGCCACTCCGTGGTGGCTGATTTGCCTGGCAGGCTGTGATGGCGACTTCTCTTCTGGGCTCACAAGCTTCCTGGGCTCTAGAAGAATGGAGGGGCAGCAGGGCTTCTGCTGGACAGGGCTGATGCTGCCAGTGCCACCACCGTGGGGATGAGGTGAAGCGAAACAAGGCAAGGTAGGTGGCAGAGCGGGAGTGTCCTGGCTGCGGGACCCCGAGGTGCGTAAGTGCAGTGCGGGTGGGGCGGGGCCGAGCACGGCTTATTGGATGCCCCAGGTTCATATCCAACTTTGGCATGCTGTGCATACACACACACGCACACACCATTCCAAGCTTGGAGAGTTTTATTCACATTTGAGTTGGCAAGCTACCAATCATGCATGGGCTTGGGGAGAAGGACCTCTTCTTCCTCTGTGGATAAAAATCCCCAAATGTGAAATACGGTGTGTGTGTTTATTTGTCTGAGTGACCGCACGCACGCACGGATGCATGCACTTGGCTACCCAATGTTAGCTGGTGCAACTTGTTCCATTCTGACCCAACCGTCCCAAGTCAGTGAAGTTGCGCCAGCGCCTATCCAGCCAGCGCCTATCCAGCCACACCTGTCCAGCCATGCCCACCTGGACATACTGGCTCAGCCTCACCGAGTGAGCCATATTGAGCTGGCCAGTTGAGCCGGTCACACCCATCCATCACGCCTACCTAGTCACAGCAACCTGGCTGTGACTATACAGCCACGCCTACCCAGCCACCCCCATCTGGCCCTTTGAGGGCAACCCTAATGCTGATGCGGCCCTCAATGAAATTGAGTTTGAAACGCCTGGTTTAGAAGAAAACAATCCTTGAAGATTATGGAAAGAAAAAAAGTCATGATTTAGTTTGTGTCATCAGAACTTAGGACTAGTGGAAAACAACAGGCTTCATGATTTTGTATCTTGCCTTCCAAATTCAATTTCTCTATAGGCCTGAGCAGATTTTGGGAGGAATAATTTGTTCTTTTATTGTATTTATAATTAGTCTTCTGCAAAGATAAATACTCTTTTTCTTTCAGCAGTGATGCACTGACTCTTTCATTATAGCAAAAATCCATGACCCCCAGTGTTTGACTGTAAACAATGGTAGTTATTGGCCTCATTAGGCAACTAGCAGATGGCTTATGAAGTTCTCATTGGAGCTTTTATCCATTTGTGATTTGCCATGTGCAAATGTTTGCCTTTTCTACAGAATGAAGCCATGCCAAATGGGACTCTTGTTTTCTCTTTTTATTAGTGTTAATATTTTCAGTTCATAAATGTGGAAGGATTTTTTAAAATTATATATTCAGTCTGCTCCTGTTCCATCCAGGTGAACTGCTAGTTAAGCTTTTAAGGATGTTACTTTGAAAGATATGAAAAGAATAGCTGGCCAAAATGTTCCCAAACTGCAGGCATTCCATTCAGAGGGATTTGATTCCAAATTCCAGTCTCCATAAGCTCCAAGCTTGTTTAGATCCTTCCCAAAGTCTGCATACTTGCCAGTCTTTCTCTACATGTGGCTATTATGTCAATCTTGCAGCATTGGGGCCATTATTTTTGCAGAGATAAATGCAATTACTTGTTATTGATACTCTCAGATCTTTCTACTGCCGATAATTAGGTGTTAATAGCACTGTTCCATTAAAATCGCATTTAGTTTGTTACTTATTAGTTAAGACCGTTTTAGTTTTCTACTTGAAATTTATTTCATGCTCCCCCTTCCTGCCCCAGCTTTTTCTTCATTTTCATTATTTTTTGTTATGGCCAGTAGCAATATCCACCATCTGGCAGCCATAATTTTTATTTTCTCTGGAATGTTTCTGAATTTGATACATTCCATTGTTCCTCTGTACTCAAAAGAATGGTCCCGCCATTGTTTTAATTCCACTCCACCACCATGCCCCTTACATGTGCAGTATGCATCTTTACAAGATAAAATCTGAATTATCTGCCTTGCCACAGATTTTCTACGTATCAGTATTAAAGTGCTGCTGATCAACATAGGAGCAAGGAGATTGCATTTTCAACCCTTATTCCGTCTTAACAGTGAAGAAGGTGTTCTGTCCAAACCACAGGAAGGGAGGGGAGGAACAGACACAGGGTAGGGAATACCTCCAGTGAATACTCCATTTGTGGCATTGGTGAACTGGCAGTAAAGGAGACATTTTCACTCTTGATCAGGCTGGATGAATGGAGAAGCCCTCATGGAGAAGTCCTTATTGCTGCTTTTGAGTTTTAAGATGCTAGCAATCTAAGTTTCCCCAATTCTTTGTTTTATGACAATGATACAGTAGGATAATTATTCTCCCTGGACAGCATTGAGAGGTTTAATAATTTCAGTGCCCAAAGAGTCAAGACTTGGTCTCTTTCCCGATTATTATTTTCCATTTTGTAAATGAAACACAAGTGGCCAATAGTAGCTATTATTAATACAGAATAATATATAAACACAGACATGCATAATGCAATCATCTTTGCAAATATAATAACTTGTCCGTGGGGAGTTTAGGAGAGTGGGAAAGGTTTTTCAGAAAGGAAAATGACTCTACTAGGATTTTCATAGGGAAAATGGAGAGGACTCATGAGTCACAAGCAGTCTGCTATCTGCAACTCACTATGGAGTTGTAGTTTTAATTTCCTCCAATACTCTGTGTGATAACTACAATGTGGTTATTGCAGAGAACAAAAATACCACTACCATGGAACATTACATATTTCCAGTATTCCAGTTTTCCTGTTACTATTACTTTGACCAAGGTTATCATAAATGAGTTACAAACATTTGGATGACAAGCAGTGAGGACCAAAAAATATGATAGCCTAATTTTGACTAACAGAAAAGCTTGTCAAATAGATAAGACCTATCTGCCCCCACCAGTACCTTGTTAATAACTTAGAATATGCTTGAGTGTATTTGGCCCAAGTCTTTATCTCAAAGAAGATATTTTATTAAACCAGTATCTGTATGTTTGTAAGCTTAATAGAATTCTTTGGATTCTAGTTTTGAATTTTTTAAAAAAAAAAATAAAAGGAATATTTTCACCAGTGGGACTGAGGCCAATAAAAGTCATAATCCTTCCTACTTCATTCCTCTCCAGAGTCTCATATGCCTTTGATATTATACTGTGCTTTTATGTTTTATTCTTTGTTTTAAATTTTAACACTCCGCACTGAGATTGCTCTTGTGAGACACCATTGTCTCTTTTAAAAATGCCATTACTTTCTGTGGAATGTATTTTCTGTTTTTATCTTCACCTGCTTTTATTAGAACTAAATTTGCATTCAAAAAGATCTTTGTTTCTTAAGAGCACATCTGTTCCTTCTCCTTATTGCTCACCTGAAAATATACCATTCTGCTTGTGACAAGTTCAGAAGCAGATGAGCTCCTAAGAAACAAAGATTCCACTTTCATGTAAATGTCCAATTAATTAAAAGCCAAGGGGAGGGGAGAGGAGAAAAAAATCATAAAATGTGATGTCAGCAAAATTTTAATCATGCAGTGCAACCATACCCTTGTCTTAGCACCTATCCAAGGGAGACAGGATTTCCGCAGTCCTAAATTCTCTTCTCCTGGCAATCCTACACGAACAGAAAAATTATGCTTGTTTTGCAGTTCCTTTCTGCTGATATGAATTGCTCATCAGTTTTGAAAACAGGTGGCTTAACTTTTAAGTACTCCCACTGAAGTTACTGCTGTATCTCAGATCATTTTTCCAGATGCTTATATCCCAAAACAGCCCAAAGACCCACAGGATTCCACTGACTCCAAAGCCAATTGTGGCTCAGCACCAAGAATACTTAAAACCAAACAAGAGATCTTAAGTGGCATGGGGCAACATCATACTGCTCCTGTGCATTAGAACTCCTCATTAGTTCTCCTGCTTGAGCAGGGGGCTGGACTAGAAGACCTTCAAGGTCCCTTCCAGCTCTATTCTATTCTATTCCTAACATGGAAGTAGCGAGTGATAGGAAAAATGCTAAAACACCTGATAACCAAAGAATAAATACCATATGTATGTATATAACATTAAAAGTCTTTAGCAATGCCTATATGAAGACAATTATGATGGCACTAATAATAATTAGTCCCTCACAACTTGATTGTGTCAACAGGCTCAGGAGTGTCAAGGAAATTGTGATTTAATGAGGTGGTTACATTGTATGTAATATTTAATGCTCTCTCTTATTCTTTTAATAATAATATTAATGATTTAATTGTGGAATGTTTTTTTATCTTGTCATTTTATAGTTTTTTATTGTATGCTGTCCAGAGTCATGTTTTGTGAGATGGGTGGCCATATAAATATGATAAAAATAGACTATTTGGAGAAGAAGGAAAACGTTAAACTGAATGTCTATGAAGAAAAAAAAGCACCTTTGGGACATTAAACTGAATGTATTTCTCTTTAGACTTATGGGAATTAACCATACACTCATTTTTTTTTTCAAATTTATAGAATCATATTTAAGACCTAAGTATGTTTCATTTGTTTAAGCACAGTTGGGGGAGAAGTGACAATTCTTTTTCACTGAGATTTGTGATGCATTGAATTTATGAACGAACTAAATTTGAAATTACTATTAGCAGAACTGAAAATGTCATAAAAGTATTACACTTGCAAGATAAGCCTTACCATTTATTAGCCAAAATGGAACTACAAGAGAAAGAACAGAAAGTAAGGAGATCAACAGCGTTTTAGTAACTGGGGTCCTATGGCAGCCAAATTAATCCAAAGTAGTGCTTATGAACAGGAGCCAAAAAGAGAGGAAATGACACTAGTTTCCTTCTTAGGTACCAAGACTGATATGTAGGGAAACCTCTAAGAGGTTAAAGATTATAATCATGAAAGAAAGAATAGGATATACCAATTAATATCTACATTTAAGGTATCCAATATCTGTGCCACTTTAGCTTAGAAGAGATGCACAAGTGATATGTATAAAAATTGGCATTCTTGTGGCCAACATGAATAGGTAGAAGACTTTCTTTCCCTCCCTTCCTCCTTCTCATATAATACTAAAAGGTGAGATAATTCAGTTAAAATCAATAAGAAAATTTCAGAACAGAAAAAAAGGTTACTGTATGTACCATACCAAGGATTTAGAAATGGCCAGCAAGATTGAATACATAAAACTACCAATAGCTGCTAATTTTGATGGACACCGTATTATACAAGTTGCATCTGAGCATGAATTGGGCATTTACTGTGTTCATTTATGCAATATGGCATTTAGTTACTTAGGGAACAAATAGTTAGACTAGATTAAGTCTTTCTTCTCATCAGGAACATTGGGATGTTCTCATCTGAAGGAATTCTGAAAAAAAATGGGATTGAATTTCCAGGAACTATAGTGAAATAAAATGGCTTGAATAGAACTACTCCTAACCTGGGAACCTATCAGGAATATTGTGAATTCTGAGGACTGAAGGCAGCCAAATTAAGCAAGACTGATCTAGATCTGTTTGCATAGCCATGGACTAAATTAACAGTTAATGCTATACATAAAAATAGAATAGAGCTGGAAGGGACCTTGGAGCTCTTCTAGTCCAGCCCCCCCTAAGCAGGAGAACCTATACCATCTCAGACAAGTGACTGTCTAGCCTCTTCTTAAAAATCTCCAGTGATGGCGCGCCCACGATTTCTGGAGGCAAGCTGTTCCACTGGTTAATTGTCCTGTCAGGAAGTTTCTCCTTAATTCTAGGTTGCTTCTCTCTTTGTTCAGTTTCCAGCCATTGTTTTTTGTCCTGCCCTCTGATGTTTTGGAGAAAACGTGACCCCTTGTCTTTGTGGCAGCCCCTCAAATACTGGAATACTGCTATCATGTTGCCTATTTCTTCTTTTCTTTAGCCAAACCAAGTCTTGCAGCCATTCTTCAAATGTTTTAGTCTCCAGGCCTTTGATCATCTTAGTTGCTCTTCTCTGAATTTTTTCCAAACTCTCAACATCTTTTTTGTGATATGGTGACCAAAATTGGCTGCAGTATTCCAGGTGTGGTCTTACTAAGGTTTTATAAAACGCTACTAATACTTCACATGATCTTGATTTTATGCCTGTTTATACAACCCAGGACCGTATTAACTTTTTGGCTGCTGCTGCACACTTCTGGCTCATGGTTAAGTGATTGTCCACTAGGACTCCAAGGTCCCTCTCACAGTTACTGTTTTTAAGCCAGGTCTCGCCCAGTCTGTACTTGTACCTTTGATTTTTCCTGCCTAAATGTAAAACTTTGCTTTTCTCCACATTGAAGCTCACTTTGTTGTATAGGGCCCATTGTTCAAGTTTGTCAAGATCTTTTTGGATCCTGAGTTTGTCTTCTGAGGTGTTGGCTACTCCTGCCAGTTTGGTGTCATCTGCAAATTTGATGAGTTCCCCTTCAATTCCCTCGTCTAAGTCATTTATGAAGTTATTGAAGAGTACTGGGCCTAAGATGGAACCTTGTGGTACCCCACTGCTTATTTCTCTCCATGTGGATGTAGTGCTCTTGAGGACTACTTGTTGAGTACAGTTTGCCAGCCAATTACAGATCCATCTTGCGGTGAGTTTGTCTATTCTACCTTTTTCTAGCTTATCAAGGAGTAGGTTGTGGTCTACCTTATCAAATGCCTTACTGAAGTCTAAGTATACATATATGAGTGATGTAAGCAGAGGACAGCGATTCTCAATAAAATGAAGACAGTTAGGTCAACAAGCAACTTCTTGGCATCAAAACAATGTCTTTATTGCATTTATATTCTACGGTAATTTATTTCATTCTTAGCACCTTATGTGGCATAAACAAACACTTTGAAACCTCTACAATGAGGATAAAAATAAACCCAAATCTTAATAATTGTAAAATAGCAATGCAAGAAAAATAAACAGAAGATGGCCAATCTGGTTAGAATGCTCTCTGGAACAACTCAATCTTCAGCATCTTCCTGAATGTAATCAGACTATGAAACACAAATCTGTTCCATGGAAAAAGTAATGAATTATGCTGCCATGAATTCAAGGGGGAATTGCATCCTCTCACTGACAGAGGACAATCAACTCTTTAACATGACTTCATTGTAGCTTGCAATAAAGATTCTATGTCCTGTGAAGAGTATAAAACAGGGGTGTCAAACTCACCACGTCACGTGACGTGTCACGAAATATTGTGACTTTCCCCCTATTGCCGGAGCTAGGGTGGGCACGGTTTTGGCATGATGTATCCGGCCCACGGGCCAGCAGTTTGACACCCCTGGTATAAAACATTTCTACCAAACCTAGTTAAGCCAGATAAAGTCAGGTGTCTGATTTACAGACAAATTCTGATTTGGAGTGATTGGTAATGTATGTGGCAATAATTGTATTTCAAAGTCAAATAGAATTCTTTGCTTACTGATTTCTCTTCAGTACTAACCCCTAATCTAAGACAACAGCAATGAGCTCTGCTAGAAACACAAGAAAATTTCTTTTTTAGGAAAAAACAGCCCATAAACTTACTAGTATTTCACTGAAAACATCTAGTGTAACTTAAGAGTTTGAAGCCACATCCATTCTCTCAAAATTCAGCATTAAGAGCTACAGCATGAAGATAATATATTAAACATTTTTATTTGGGCACAATAGTGCAAGCTAATGCAGTGTTGCCTAGATTTTGAGAATAGATACTTAAGGCAGCTTCTAGATCTTGTTGCTTATTATAGTATTATATACACATATACAATATGTTTGCATTTGTTTTATTTTTTCTTCCTAAAAACATTCAAAGATGTTATTTCAAATTGGGTTCATCTGAGTTACAGACACTGAAATTGAAACTTTTTCAAATTTTGAAAAAAATATAATTTTATGACATGAAGTGGACAATTATAAAATTAGTAAACACTTGAAATTTTCTCGGCAATGCCAATTTCTGACTTGAATGGCATTGAAATTAAATATATAAGAAATACCGATAATTATTTAAACAGGGATTTATTTGTGCTCAGACTAAAATGTTACGCTAGATTGGGGTGCCAAACGGGCGGCCCATGGGCTGGATGCATCACGCGTAGGCCACACCCACCCGGGCTCTGAAAAGGCAAAAAAACATTGTGATACATCATGATATGTCACGTGACACAATCAAGTTTGACAGCTGTGTGCTAGATAGAAATCCCCACATTTTGTCCACAGCACTGGAATATACAGCAATTCAGGGTATATCCCCACATATCATTTAAATTGTTTTTGCCCTGTGCTCATGCCAGCTTAACTCTAAGTTAAAGAAAATTCTGTTGAGACTTAAGATACTTTAGCAACAACTTGCAAGGTATTCAGCCTGGATTACAGATTAGCATGTTTTCACATTGGCAGTTCTCCTTCTTCTCTGCCTTCCCATCTTTTTGTTTCAGAAAATCAACTGTGAATGAATCTTTCTACAGCATGTGAGATGTAGCCTCCACCGGTGGGTTATCAATGCCTCCTTGCTCAGTATAGACTAAGATCAAACTTTGGCCACGCCTCCCTGGGCTGTCCTTCCCCAGTTTGTTCTTAGTCTCGCTCAGTTAGGACACACTTTGATACTCCTCCGATAGACAATTAGATTTAGGATTTAGTAGAGAGATTTATTT
>NW_015386357.1:0-2496 GCF_001527695.2 Protobothrops mucrosquamatus
ATGGCTACTCATTCTGATGTTTCATTGGGGAAATCCTCCATTTCAATGTTAAAAAAATGAAACATTTTTAAAATAGCAATATACTATTTTACTTAGTAGAAAAAAGTTTGTGGAGTGAATATATTGAGGGTGGGGGTCCTTAATTCAGGGGCTCACTGACAAAGTTGTAAAAATAATGTTTGCCATTTTTGCTCCAGCCATTATTAGAGCCTTTAATGGACACACAGTTCACACTTTCTTTGCTAACCTCCTTGAGAAATTGCCTATAAGCTGCTTTAAAGTTAGACACCTACAAAAGAAAAATATCAGGTGAATGCCTTCAGTTCTTAATATAAGAAAATGAAGCTGTGCCTTTACCAGTTTTAAGAACTCAAAAGAGCAAATAGTAAGACAAGGATTTGGCTATAGAAAGTTTTAATCTGATTAAGGGCTCAGAAAATTTGATTTTGAATATAAAGATTTTGAAACTAATTTTTAAGAATAGGTGCATTTTCAGGGAAACAAAAAATATTTTTGATGTTGGAGACATAACAAGATAAGTAACTTATAATGGCATTCAGAGATATTGTGGAGGAATGGCAATGGGACTTTGAATCAACAGTATCAGTTATGTCGTGTGTTTTTATGAATATCCTGTTCCCAGAAGAAGCTGTTACACCAGAAGCTGTTGTTACAGAAAACAATTTGGAACAAAACCTGTTTGATGCGATTATGGAGAACAACAAGAATTTATCACTGGATATGCATTAAAAAATTGGATGAGGCTCTAAAACTTAAGAAGGAAATAAAATGTCAGTTCAAGAGAGTAACTGGAATAATTTCCTGCCGGACTTACAAAAGAGGTACCAGTAAAGGAGAATATATATAGCTCAGGGTTGAAATTACAAAATAGCTTTGTTAAAGTTCTGAACAAATTTGAAACAAGTGATAATGATTATTTGAATGGATTAAAGAGCAAGATTGTTTTCTGTAAAAAGAAGGAACATAAAGTTGGATTATTTGATCAGGGATAAAATGGGATATGTTGTGTTTTTTTTGGGGGGGGGTTCTTTCTAGACTTGCTGACATCTGAATTGAAAAGACACTGTGTACTGGTTTTGCTGATAGTTATGAGTCAAGATATGGAATGATGAGTTTTAAATTTCTTAATGAGTTATTTTAGAGCTCCATTTGGATTTTCTACTGACCCTAGATTGGAAAAGATGTTGTTTATTGGATTTGCCCATAATTAAGAATTGAGTTATGGAATAAAGAGGGGTTTTAATAAAATATTTGTTACTATGAAGTGATAGTAAAAATAGTAAGAGATAGTAAAAAAATTTCATACTTATCATGAGTCTGGGAAGGTGTTTTTTTTTTCTCTTTCTATTTTTCATTCCGTTTTGCATTCTTGTATCTTTTATTCTCTCTTTCCATTTTTCTTTTCTTTAAATTTGAATTATCTTTTATTGGTATAATTAAAATTTTAATTAAAATATTATAAAAATACTGAATTCATAAGATAAAAATATTAGAATATTTAAGATATAAACCTGGTTATCAGTCATATGATCAGTCACTTTATTACAATTACAGGCCAATTTAAAATTGCACAAAACAATATAAGTTCTCATAATCTTTACCTTACTTTATTTTGTGCTCTTCCTTGTATCTGTCATACTCAACATGCTCCCAAACACAATTTTGCTGCTACTGTGAAATATTAGAATCTGTGTTTGTAGGTGGATAAAATTCATGCAAATGAGAGTTTTTGTATTGGAGACTATCAAGATTCTGTTATTGTCTTTATAAAGAAGATGGTAGAGTAGGACATGGGCAGTGCTTCTAAACTCCAGCCCCATATGGGGTAAGTCGTTGTGTTTTCATATCTGCCCTCAAGGATTAGTGAAGGAAAGATGTTAAAAGCACAATACTTTGAAGGAAAGTCTGACTGCCTAGAGAAACAGACAACCAACTCCCAGCTATTACACAACCCAGACTGCATCCTTGTGTTCTTAAAAGATTGTTATCTCAGTAGCTCTATTCAGCATATCTCTAGGTCAGACATATCCCATTCCCCTTAGCAATCGTGGTGAAAGCCCATACTGCAGCATTTTCTGCTGTACTTTCTGTTTCCAAGCAGTGGAATTAATCTATCAAAGTTAGCAAGGCCAGACCATAGGGTGATGAATTCAGCTTGGTTCTACTTACACCTGTGTGAGAACTGGGAGCAGTATTTTGAATAAAATTGTTTCCATATGGAACCATGGTTTTAAGAGTTGGGCCTTTTGCTCAGTGGGGGAATCGATGATTATACAACAGTATAAGATATATCGACATTTTACTTACCCAAATTCAGTTGTACAATAAATTACATGGAATATTAATTGATAATAGCTGGTAACAAGCTTGTTGTAGCTCTGTTGCAACATTAAGATGTCTGCTATCCTATATCCTCTATTTCTATATCCAATATATTTATGAGGCATTAATGAATATTTGTGAATATTAGAGATG
>NW_015386357.1:3347-11411 GCF_001527695.2 Protobothrops mucrosquamatus
CCTGAGGAGGCCCGCTCTGTGGGAGCGTACCGGTCTGTGGGAGGGAATCTGTGGCAGAAGGCGGTCTCGTAAATATCCAGGTCCTATGCCATGGAGCGCTTTAAAGGTGGTAACTAACACCTTAAAGCGTACCCGGAAGGCCACTGGTAGCCAGTGCAGCTCGCGCAGCAGTCATATATAAAATATATGCACTCATATATAAAATATTTTCTTTCATCTACAAGGTTCCGGATTCAATCAGTGACCAGTGCATCCAATTGAACAATTATGTAATAGAGCTAGCAAAAACTTATATTGGGATTTATCAGTTGACAGTTATGGGAAGCAACCCATAACTGAACCAGGTGCACCAATGGTTTCTTTCAGTATAATGCAGTTTCATGTGCAACATTTGCCTCCATTAAAATATAGACATGTATGGTTTAAAATAAATATGCACAAGTAGACAATAATGTCCTTAAGTTCATCCTCAGCCATGAAACCTCACGGCTTGATCTTGGATCATTTTTTTTCCTCCCTCTCTCTGCTGTGTAGGTCAGAGATACTTCTATTGAAGGAAATGAAAAAGTGCTACAGACGGCCCTTTGAGTTTCTGAATTAAAGACAAAAATATATTACCTGAAGAAAAACAAATGTATGAAAAATACAATAACTTACCAAATAAACTAATTCAATGCTATAATTATTATAGCAATTAATAATATTCACAAATGGAATTATTTTGATTGAGGGTTCAGGTAGTCCTCAACGTACGACCACAACTGAGCCCAAAATTTATGTTGCTAAGTGAAACATATGTTAAGTGAGTTCTGCCCCATTTTATGACCTTTCTTACCATAGTTGTTAAGTGAATCATTGTAGTTGTTAAGTTGGTAACATGGTTGTTAAGTGAATCTGGCTTGCCCATGGACTTTGCTTGTCAGAAGGTGTCAAAAGTTGATCACATAACCCAGGGACACTGCAGGTGTCATAAATATGAACCAGTTGCCAAGCGTCTGAATTTTCATCATGTGACCACGGGAATGCTGTGTGAAAAAACGGTCATACGTCACTTTTTTCAGTGCCATTATAACTTTGAACGGTAAGTGAACTGTTGTAAGTCAAGGACTACCTGTATTCTATTATATAGCCCAGGATGGCTGACTGAAACAGTTTAACACAGATGCACAATTGGGTTAATTAGATTAACAGATAATTACATAAATGAGGTTCCAAAGAGCAGTTGTTGTGGCAGAAAAAAACTCTTCCTAGTCACATCAGATGATAATAGTTAATAGAGACATGCCCCTTCTGCTGGGCCTGATGAAATGAGACTTGCTTGAACAGAATTAGTTATTAGTTATGACCAAATAAAATATTAATAATAATTTATTAAATGTATTTGCTGTCTGACTCCCAGTGAATTTGGGTGGTTTACAATTTGCTAATGAGGCAGCGTAGCAGTATTTGGGGAGAGGAGGGTTCACATAGGCTGCAGGGAAATTTATCCAAATCAGGAGAGAATTATAATTCTTAATACATGGAACCCTCCAAGATACTTATTCCAGAAGAGTCTGTAGGACACATTGTGTCTACAGTTTTTCAGTACTTCATTCTCTAGCACCTGAGGCCACTGCTAGTCCCATTCATTGCTTTGTGACATTTATTTGGTGCTTATAAGGTTATTTTCTGAGACAGGCTTAAAAATTATTTTTCATATGGATAAAAGGACTTATTAACTTATCAGAAGAAGACTAAAATTAAGGCCATAATTCCTGAATAGGGTGCTGTCAATCACTCAGCTGAACATGCAAAACCAGCCATTAGTGGTATGAGCTGAATTGGGCCAGATTCCAAATCTTAGATGAAATGGCCCACTTGGAACAGATTCTGTAAACTCCATGAGATAAGGCAGGATTTCTATGAAATAATTAGACATGAATGACAATTGTCATGTACAATTCAGTGTTTAGAGTATTATAAAAAAGACAGATACCTTATCTGCCAAAACATAAGGAGGAACAAAATTCTGCTCTTTCTGTAGGAAAACCAATGAGGTATTAATGGAAAAGTTGATCTAGGATTAGACAAAGTGAGTTTCAGGTCTGTCCTTTAGTGGTAGAAATTTATTGGGTGATCAACCAAACTTCCATTCAACATTGTAGGGGGAAATAGAGGAGGATATAAAGTTGTCTCTTGTATCCTTCACTAATTCTGTAATTTTTTTCACAATCAAATCAATCATCCTTTTAGATTTATAACTATTTCTTTTTCAGCATAGATTTTTAGTTAAATCACATATTTAAACCAAACATATCTATTTCCTTTTGTATCACAGCTTTGAGATTCATTGGAGTAAGAAAAGAATCACAGAGAAGAATTATGTAGCACATGAAAAGAGAAAAATGCAACTTCTTTTTCTGTTATTGTTATCTTACCATCAATGTGTTTCTTTGCTTGTTTTTGGCCTATTCTGAATTTCTCTCTAGAAAAGTCAGAAACTGTCCCAGCCTTAAATGGGCTCACTTCTTGATATATGACAGCCCAGAAGAGAGAGAAAAATTGGTGTATTGCCATATTTGGATATTGGTTCATAATAATTAAAATATGATTGTATTGTATTGTATTATATTGTATTGTATTGTATTGTATTGTATTTAATATAATGGATTTTGCAAGTCAGTCAGAGTCATCTTGAATTGTGAAGTGGGAGACAAATAAAATTAATAATAAATAAAGTATTCTGAGTCTCAGTAGTAGGCATTCCTCCTGAGGTTAGATTAGCCCTGATCCTATTGGCCTTCTGGAAGTCCCTGAATATATTTGCCATTGTGCCTGGGGATCCAATGGCACTATGGATCCTGTAAATGGCTTCCCAGTTTGTAAGATGAATGTCATACTTCTATAAATTATGTTTTTAGGATTTTAATGATTTAAATGCCTTTCGTTGTTGTTTGATCATTTATGTAGTTTTTGATTTTTATCTGGGCAAACAATCCAGAGTCATCCATGTGATATGGGTGATTATATAAATTGATCAAATAAAAATAGAATAACAGAATTAGAAGGGACCTTGGAGGTCTTCCAGCCCAACTCCCTGTTCAAGCAGAGACCCTATACCAGAGATGTCAAACTGCTGGCCCACAGGCCAGATGCGTCATGCCAAAACCGTGCCCACCCCATTGCCAACAATGGAGAAAAAGTTGCAATACATCATGACGCATCATGTGATGTTGCGAGTTTGACACCCCTGCCCTATACCATTTCAGACAAATGGTTGTCCAATCCTTCTTAAAAACCTCCAGTTTTGGAGCACCTACAACTTCTGGAGGAAAGTTGGTCCACTGATTAATTGTTCTAATTGTCAGGAAATTTCTCCTCAATTCTCGGTTGGTTATCACCTTAATTAGTTTCCATCTGTGGGAAGAATCCAGAGAAAGAAATATTTTGGGGAATATTAAAAAGGCAGAATATATTTCTCCAAAGGAATAATAGAAAAGATCTTTAAAAAGACAGAAACCAGCCCCAGCCCCTCTCTCCCAAGCAGAAAACTCAGCAGAGGCCAGCTTTTAGAAATGCAAATTCAATAATCCTTTCAGAAAGAATGGAGCCTTCCAGCTATAAACTGAAGAGATTAGGAAGACAAAGACCCCTAAAATCTACATACCCCCATCCAAACTCTAAAAGACATGACCTTTGAGGACTTAATAGGATTAACCCACCAATATCAAAAGGGCACACTCAGACTCAGGTCAAAGTACATGACACAGGAAATACAAAGCCTCATACAGGAACAGGAAACATCTCAAAAGCCCCAGAAGGTATAAAAACCCACCACTCCCAGCTACATGTCATCAGCTTTTCCAGAGCCATCTTTCTGTCTGGCTCTGCTCTTCAATAAACTACTACCTTCTTTCTAAAGCAGTCTCCATTTTGTTTATTCCTAGCTTGGACTGGACCCTGATGAAGATTTTTCTTTTAACACATCCATTGCTTCTTGTTGTGACTTTGGAGAATAGGTTAACCCCCTCTTCTTTGTGGCAGCCCCTTAGATATTGGAAAATAAATAAACCTGAATGCATTGGGGTTTTTCCTTATTTCTTTCCTTTAAATTAGAATATTTCTTATCTAGATATGGGATAGTTTCAATTAAATGCATCCAAAAGATTAATACAAAACAAAGCTTTATGTCAAAATATTGCATCTGAGTTTCCTAAGTATATATATGAAGGTTTGCTTGACTTTGATTTGCTTCACTTATAGAAATCCTATTATTTTTTTCCATACCCCATATATTGTGCTCTCAATTTTTAAGAGTTCTTTCTCTTCTAAAAAAAACCAGCTGCCTTCCTACATACAATATCAAAATATAAATATAAAAGTATTTGAAAGCCTCTGGAAGTCTCAAGGCAACCTATTAACATTCTTTCATTCATACTCATTAAAGTAAAGACCAAACCTTTCCATCAAAACATAGCTATAGAGTTAAATATCTAGTAAATTAAATTTTGCCACATCTAATCCAGCATCATATTAATAATGCATCACTGAAGAGTCCTCCTTCTGTTAATGTTCTGTCCAGCCGCCAAATATTGGTAAAACAGGCTAGAAAATATGTTAGTCATGTGGCACAATGACCTTGCATTTAATTTAACATTTATTCCCTTTCTCAAAAATAATTTTATAATCTAAGTTGCAAAGGACCTGTGACTGATAACATGTTAACAGTGAAGATTGAAAATGTTAAATATTCCTTAGCATTTTATTTCCTACCTGAGAAAATCCCAAATCTCGTTGGAAAAAAAAAAACAGTACTTGCTTTGCATTTTTATAAATATGGTGGACAAAATAATTTTGCACACTCACTATAATGACCTCAGCATTGTCTATTTTATTCTTCCAACAACTTTGTGAAGTAGCATACACTATTGGATGATGACTAAACCAGGTCAATGGCCAAATATAGGCCTAATCTCAGATTTTGCCAGTCTTCTGCTCTAACCAGAACAATAATCAAAGCTCAATAGTCAGCTGGTGTAGTGAGTAATTAAAGGTGGACTGGAGGCTAGAACATATGAAAAATGGTTGCAGGAATTGGGTATGTCTAGTCTAATGAATGAAGGACATGATAGTAGTGTTCCAATATTTGAGACCCATCACAAAGAAGAGGGGGTCAACCTATTCTCCAAAGCACCTGAAGGCAGGACAAGAAGCAATGACGGTCAACTAAAACCTTCTAGAATTCACATACTAGACGCAGTGTTTCTCAACCTTGACAATTTTAAGGCATGTGGACTTCAACTCCCAGAATTCCACAGCCAGCATTGCTGGCTGTGGAATTCTGGGAGTTGAAGTCCACATGCCTTAAAATTGTCAAGGTTGAGAAACACTGTACTAGAGCAAGACAAACATTTCTACTTTATCATGTATTGTTTCTTTATCGTCAAAGAAAACAATACTTTGTTCACTGTTTTTCTGATCGTTCCCCAAAGGATGATGATATCTCCCATGTATAAACAGAATAGGCCTTCTGGGATTCAATTGGCATTTTTGTTAGGTTTTTTTTGGGGGGGGGTTGTTTCCACAACACAAACACACCTTTTTCCATTTGATTAAAAAGAAAGGGAGGGAAGGAAAAGACCTGTCTATGTTCTGGGATCATGACTCTAAAAGGCCTGAACTACAACAGTCTGCAATCTTTTCCTCCCGCTGTTCTGTCAAACTGAGAATCCGTTGATCCAAAGAGAAATCCCTGCTACTTTTATTTCAAAGCTAAACAAAGCGTATGGAGTGCCGGCTTTAGTAAATGTTAGTCAGATGTGAAAATGCAGTGGCTCACACTGAACAGCACAAATGAGTTTAGCTACAGGTTGTGTCAGGATAATTACCATAGAAACTCTCTCAAAGCGCTCTCTGTAACGCCTTCAGTTCTATACCTAATGGAGGTACACAACTTATTATTTTTCAAAGGAAAAGCCATCCCTTTTATATCTCCTTGCCAAATATATATATATCTGCCATCAGGCTTTGCAATTCAGTTTGATTTTTCCTCATGTCGTTCAGTGTAGAGTTGTCAACATATAGCTATGTCAGGTTCTTCTTTCTCAAGAGTTGGTTTCNAAGAACTCAGGGATGCTTTCTAAATTGTTTGTTTGTTAAATTTATTTGCCGTCCATCTTGCTGTGGTGCTACTCTCGTCGACTTACAACAGTAAAATGGAAAAAATAATAAATTATGCAGCAATGTATTTTAAAAATCACTAGCCTCCAAAATGAGAAATATAAAAATAATTAATCAGATTGTATCAAAAATTAAACAAATCACAATGCCATTAAAATAAGACATAATCATCTAAAGTTGCAAATAAATGATTCTTTTTCATCATCATACTATCACAAATTCAGTATATATTCTCTAAACACGGCAATTCAACTAAACGTAAATTGAAACCTTTGAGATACATAGCTTAGTATGACCAATATTGAAAATACCGATAAAAATATTCCAGGTAAGAATTCTCTTTGAGCAGAATAGTTCTTGATAATAAAAGATTAAAAAAATGATCCTAGTTGCTTTCTTCCAAGAACTAAAAACAAAATAAATTTACATGTCTCTTGAATGTGGATGGTGAAACATAGCTGCTTAGAAATATTTATTTGCCTTCTTTAACATTCTCTCTTTTTAATTTTGCTGATTCAGTATAAGTAGTTCTCGACTTATAACCATTTGTTTAGTGATCATTCAAAATTACAGTGGCATTGAAAACAGTGACTTATGACCATATTTCACACTTATAACCACTGCAGAATCCCCATGGTCATGTGATCAAAATTCAGGCACTTGGCAACTGGCATGTATTTATGACAGTTTCATCATCCCAGGATCATGTGATCATTATTTGTAACCTCGCCAGCTGGCTTCTAGCAACAAAGTCAATGAAAGAAGCTGGATTCACTTAATGACTGCAGTGTTTCACTTAACTGTGGCAAAAGGTCATAAATTGGGGGGAAACTCACTTAACAACTGCCTTGCTTAGAATGGAAATATTGGGCTCAGTTGTGGATGTAAGTTGAGGACTAGCTCTATACAACTAGATCAGGCATGTTAACTGCCAGCCCGTGGGCCATATGCGTCACGCCGAAACCGCGCCCACCCCATGGTGGCAATGTGGAAAAAGTCCCGATACGTCACGTGACGTCATGTGACATTGTGAGTTTGACATGCCTGAACTAGATGATTAAATATTTTTAAAGGTTTTTCTAGTTGAGTCATAAACTGCAATCCTAAATTCATGGGTCAGTTTTCAGTTTGGAACTGGAATGATCTAAAACAATTTTAGGCCTAGAATCCTACTCCGTTAAATACTACAAAAATTAGGGAGATGCTTTTATCCACACACCACAATTATGCACATCAAATTCTAGTACAAAAATAAAAATCAATTGAAAATATATTATTTTCCATAAGGTATAACCTCATATATTACCTGCTGCCCCTGGGTAAGCTGCCTATCAAGAAAACCTATAATATGATCCCATAATATGATATAAGCTCTGGTTTTACTTGTACATGTGAAGACTGATTTATCTCAGATATGCTCTGGACTTTCCTTCTCAGTCTTCCCAGATAAATCAACTTTTCCAGAAAGAAAATAAAGAAAAAAAGAAAAGAAAGAGGGGAAAAAATTTTTTGGCTTAGGTATATCACAGGTAACAATTTTTTACCAGACCAAGCTGACAAGATCCCCATCCATACTTAAAAGTTGGTTTTTATACAGCTATGAATTGCATATCTTCTGCCAGCCAGATCTGAATCACACTGATCTTCACCACAACCTTCTGAACTAAGTTTAAGCTGGGAACTAGTTAGATTTGCCCAAGACTGGAAAATTTTGGGAACTGTATTCTTCCAGAAAACCTGGAGAGTATAATGGAAAAAACCCTGAGTTATAAAATTAGAAAAACCTTTGCTTTATTTTGATTTTACAGGGATACAATATCACAATCTTGGCTGGGAGTTCCCCATCATAGCGGCCCTTTGTTTAAGTGCTTCCTTGAAAACAAGGCTTAACAGATTTAATTTCAG
>NW_015386357.1:13170-21614 GCF_001527695.2 Protobothrops mucrosquamatus
AAATTTTGGGAACTGTATTCTTCCAGAAAACCTGGAGAGTATAATGGAAAAAACCCTGAGTTATAAAATTAGAAAAACCTTTGCTTTATTTTGATTTTACAGGGATACAATATCACAATCTTGGCTGGGAGTTCCCCATCATAGCGGCCCTTTGTTTAAGTGCTTCCTTGAAAACAAGGCTTAACAGATTTAATTTCAGAATGAATCTGCCTTTCCATGTTGATATATTTTGTTCATGCCAGGATTGGACTTTGAATAGAGCAACAAAGATGTGTGTCTCAATATGCCTGTCAGCTGAATTGAATTACTTAATATTTACTTATAGTAAATACATATCAAAAACACAAACAATACTTCCGAAGGATAAACTACCCATTTGGTCCTCATTGAGATGGATTATTGTCATATAATCATAGATCCCCCCCTGAGCAAAAGCCCCAACTCTTAAAACCATGATTCCATATGGAAACAATTTTATTCAAGTTACTGCTCCCAGTTCTGTAAGTGCAGACTGATTGCCCTCTTGGAAAAGAAGATAAAGGGGCTAGAGACAAAATTGTTTACCCTTCAGCTTATCAGGGAAGATAAAGAATTCCTGGATAGGATACAGAAAACACTTGAGGAAGGACAATGCAAGAATCACCCCCAGAAACAGAAGAAAACCAGATTGGAGGGGAGGAGAACAAGCTTGTTGAGAACAGCTCTTTTTTCTATCAACCTTCAAGTAGGTTCTAGAGCAGGAGTCTCAAACTGCCGGCCCATGGGCCAGATGCATCATGCCGAAACCGTGCCCACCCCATTACCGGCAATGGAAAAAAAGTCGCAATATGTCGCAACACGTCCCATGACATTGCGAGTTTGACATCCCTGTTCTAGAGCCTTCCCATGAATAGTAAGTCTGGATTTTTGGATAAAGAGCATCTGCAGCATGGAAAATTATTCTCCAACTCTATTAAGGAAAAGATACCTGCCTCTGACCTAGAAACAATGGCTAGTAGTGATTGGAGACAATCTTGGTCTAATAATCCATCAAGTTAAGTGTGCTGTTTTAGTAGGACTAACATTCAGGATGTGATAGTTGCTTCCTTTTGGGATTTTCATTACTTTAACATTTTCAGCTATTCCACTCTCATCCCCCCCATCCCCAACTGATTATGAACTTATCTAGGAAAGTTGTTTCCTTATCTCTATTTCAGCGTTTGGAAAAATAAAGAAGTTTTGAAGTACAGAGAGGAGATGGCAATCTAGCTGAAAGTGATTATAGGTAGTCCTAGCTTAAAGTAATTGGGACTGGAATTTCCATCACTAAGTAGTGAGGTCATAAAATGGGATGTCACATGACTGCATTGCTTAGCACAGGGGCGTCAAACTGCTGGCCCGCAGGCTGGATGCATCATAGCGAAACTGCGCCCACCCCATTGCCGGCAATGGCAAAAAAGTTGCGATATGTCATGACACGTCATGTGACGTTGTGAGTTTGAGACCCCTGGCTTAGCAGCATCAATCCCACTAGTCCTCATAGCTCATTGTTAAATGCAGAGTGCAGATCATTGAACAGAGGTCTCCAGTCTTCTCATCAGTTGCCATGTTTGGAATTAGGAGAGCACATCATGATCATTCTTACAAACTTGCATCAATGGGAGGGAGAGACTTGCCATTTAACAAAATGGCTAACCAGAAGCAGTAACTACTTGAAAAGCTAATTTGTTGGAAGTGAAGCCAGTTAGAACATCTTTTCAACTGCCTCTAGTTATACTGGATGCTCCCTATTCACCCCCAGTTGTAGTTGGTCATTATTTCTAGCCAAGTGACCATATTTTTAAGCAAAATATGGGTTACAACAACCTATCATTTGTGTTTTATGTCTATTCTTGGAAACATTTTTTAAATAAACAATTCTGGTAAGCACCCAGATGTGAACCATCTTGGCCATTCATTACTGCCAGGGGTATAATGTAATGTATTTTGGTAGTCAAAGTGTCCCTATGGGTAGTTTATTCACGAAGCTGTTGGTAAATCTATGAAAACTCAACCCAAAGCTTGAATGTTTGAATTAAAATTTGAAGAGCTTTGATATCTACCATAAACATTTGCATACTATGGCAATTAAATAAATTCATATGTGTTTAAATATTAACTATAACTCTAAATAGTTACAGCTTCCACATGAAGAAAATGTAATGCAGATATACGCAAAAAAAAAAAATTCTGTGTTTTTTCTGAGTAAAGGTTCACTTTTTTCTGGTTATAATACTAAATTACAGATCAGTCTTATATCAGTGATGCTTTGCAATCTTCACACTGAGATACTTCCACGCATCTCTTTCCATCACTAGGGCCAAGAGAAGAAAATGAGACAATTTTGTTTCCATTATTATTAAAGTAACCAGAGTTGCCTCATTATAACTAAATTAGACTGGTATAAATTGGAGAAATGCACAGATGACAAAAATCAGTCTCTGATCCCAATACAGAGATTTATAGCTACTCATAACAGCTTTTTTTTAAAGAAAATGTCCAGTTGTTTTCATAATTGGATTATAACCAATTGCCTATCAATAGTATATGTCTTCAATGTGTTTGAATGTACAAACTCTCAGTCCTGTAAGAATAGGACATAAGACTAAACCTGTTAACAAACAACTTTTGCAACGTGTCTTTTCTCGATTGTTTTGACGTTCTAAGGTCTTCCGGTCTATACCACTAAAAACACTTTTCTCTTGGAGGTTAAAAACTTGTCAAATAAAAGGGGGGGTAAGGGGGCCATACACACTTTTTTAGCAATTGCTATGAAAATGATATACATTTCTGTGAAAAATTATTCACCCCTTTTCAATTTTTGTACTGAATGGTATGGAGCTTTATGTGAGCCCTACTGATATATAAAGGGTAGTGGAATGAACAAAGAACATTCAGGTTGAATCATTTATTTCATAAACAAAGTTGTCCAGCATATGTAAGTTTGAAATGTGAAAAGGTAACTGATTATGCCATCTTTAATTATAAAACTACAATGTAACGTCCTACAATTGGTGATCAGTTTTTAATAGTTCTGTTGCTGAATAGTGGCCAGTTCCTCCTTCAGCTTAATAAAATTTGAGAGTCTTAATCATAAACTATTCATTTCAGCCACTGCCACATCGTTTTATTTAGGTCTGGACATTGACTTTGCCATTCCAGAACATACATACATACATACATACATACATACATACATGCATGCATGCATTCATTCATTCATTCATTCATTCATTCATTCATTCATTCATTCATTCATTCAGTTGTTTACTGTTACATTTAGACATCACCCATCTCCCTCACAGAGTGACTCAGGGCATTGTCCAAGTGAATGTTCAACAGCCATTCTGCTATGGACTTGCCTGAATGTTTTGTATCACATTTTTACCCAGTGGGTTTTTTCTTTTTTTTCTTTTTGCTTTTTCCTCCCTTTTTGTAATAGTAAAGTCATGAACACTGACTTTAGCCAATGTGAGAAAGCCCTGAAGATCACTGGATGTTGTTCTGGAGATCTTCCTGATTATCTGGATGATTTTATGCCGCTCTTTGCAATCTTTTAGACAGCAAGCCCATCCTGGAGCGGTTCATTATTGTCCCAAAATTTCACCATTGCAAGACTATATCTCTAAATGCAAATGGGGGAAGCCCTAGAACTTTAGAAATAGTGTTTTTAGACTTTTAGGCATCAGTTACGTCGTCTTCTTCTTCTTCTTCTTCTTCTTCTTCTTCTTCTTCTTCTTCTTCTTCTTCTTCTTCTTCTTCTTCTTCTTCTTCTTCTTCTTCTTCTTCTTCTTCTTCTTCCTCCTCCTCCTCCTCCTCCTCCTCTTTCTCCTCTTTCTCCTCTTCCTTCTCCCCCTCCCCAAATTTCTTTCCAGGAGGGGCATGATGTATCTCTAGAATCTTTCTGGCAAGAATTTCACAGTGATGAGGGAAGCAAACATTGTGTAATACGAGGATTGGCTGGTCCAACTCACCCTATAACCTGCAAAAAAACCACAACTGGCCCTAGTTACTCCTTAACTAGGAGAGAAATTCCTTTTTCACACTGTCACATCACATTTTTGATAACTTTGATGTTATTTATTCAGTCAGATTCTTTACGTATCTATAAGACTCAAATGAAGCTCTGATAATATTCAGTTTCAAAGATCTGCAAAAGGAAAAAGCCTAAAGGATTTCAGAAGGATAGATGCATTGGCTAGGGACCAATGATGAATGAAAAACAATAGAAAGCTTCTTTTGTTCTAATGAATTGAAGACAATGTCACAGAAAGAGAAACAGGCCAAGAAAAGGGATGGATACTTTTAGGGTTTTCAAAGCAAGCAAGCCAGCAAGCAATATATTACTATCTAGATCCTTCAGATGTTATGTTTCTTTAAAATTTCCATTCCTTGCAGACTAGACTATAAAAGGACATCATGGGTCTATATATTATTTACTCATTCTTCCCTCAAAGATTTATAATTTGAATATAATCTAGTACTGTCAGTTACAGAATTATAGCTTTCACCTTTCCTAGGATCTTCCTTATGTAGAGAGCTTGAAAATTATCCATATTTGTGGAGAATATTTTTTGCACACAAGACACTGTGCCATGGCTTTGTGGACTAATCAAAAAGCCTGGGTTTGTCCAACACACATCCTTTGATTGCAGTATTTTTCAATAGTCCCAAAGGTGTTTTTTCACGAGGCAACTGTTCTTTCTTTTTTCTCTTTAAAAGACAAAGGCCACTCTTTCAAAGACAGCGAAGTCCACATTTTGGACAGAGAGGACCGCTGGTTTGAAAGAGGGGTCAAAGAGGCCATCTATGTCAAAACTGAACAGCCTTCTCTCAACAGAGGGGGAGGGATACGACATCATCTATCTTCAGTCTACAACACAGTCCTTTCAACAGTTGCAAGAGGGCTCCGCACCCATTTACACTACTTAGGTGACCCTGAAGACACAGGTAAGCCTCCAGGTAGCATTAATGACTCGCTAAAAGAATGCAAATGAATAGCTGTTTGCAGGAGTATAATTCTTCCCATTCCCCACCATCCCGTCAGAGCTGAAGAAGCTTCTTGGATGCAAAGAGAAATGTCTTCAAAGAGAAAAAAGAAAGTCCAGTTGCCTCATGAAAAGGCATCTTTGGGATAACCATGGAGGACTGAGAATCTCCATAAAATCAAATTAATAGGAATTGGATTGTGACAAAAAAACCCTTTTAAATTCACACACATATAAAGAAAATACTGTTATTCCCCAGTCTTGTTTGCCATATGAGCATGAATCTAAATGAAACAAACCACAGCATTGTTTCTGTATATGCACATTAATAAAACAAGATCTGCTCATAAAGGAGTAGTTATACATTTCAAACTACATAATACTATCGATACGTATACAAAATCTATACATATCTACGTACAATACATGTGCACAGATTCCTCCCTGGTCTGCTCTGAAGGCTATGCCAACTACCTGAAGCAAATCAGGGGGACTAGAAACTTCAAGGTATAAAGTCTTCCGTTGAAGAAATATTATCTAGTCGGTCCATCCAAACTGACATTTAAACCATGGACTTTCTATGTTATATTTCTTTTTACACTTGCTTAATATGGCAGTGGTATTAGTTGAAGTAATGGTGGAAAATGAGTCACCAGCTGGTGGCACATGAGTTCATCTTTGATTAATCCACTTTTTATCCAGAACTATCTATTATATAATATACTCACCAATAATAATATTACAGTAATAAACTTGTTCAGCACCCTGCATGTAGTTCTCAAGTGATTTAGGCAACAACTCCTTAAAAGCACATTGCAAGGATAGGGGAAGATGTTTGCAGTTCTTGGTGGATTGGATTCATCTGTATTTATATTTACCTGAATCTTTTTGAAGCAGAAAACTGTTCTTAATAGTTCATGATACTACTATGACTTTATTTTGGTCAAGTTTTCCTTTACTAAACAGGTTTATCTCTGTGCAAAACAAAATGAATGTAAAATTCTCAACAAAGCAATTTTTAAAAGTATCTTTTTTCTAAGCACTACTTACTTATATCTTAGTACGTGCACTCAAAGAAAACTTGTTGAATAAAATACGAATTACATTATAGCTAATCCATTTAGTCAACAGTTTATTCTCTCACCTCAAAGATGAAACTGGATGTCAGTGTGGGAGATAATACTGACATGAGCTTGTCTATCAGGCAAGATGACAAATACCAGTGAAATTGTTTTTAATCCTTTAAAGCTGTGACTGAAGAATAGCACTTGGACTGAATTTAAATCTGGTCTGGCCAAGAAATAATGATCCATTATAGCAAACCACTAGAGAAAGTTTCTATGAAAATAAATGCAAGCTGACAATGTCATGATTCTGAAGACATGTATTTACAAATAAAAAATATTCATTGCTTATCAGAAACTCTCCCATCATAAATTAAAATATTAAAAACTATGCCACTGATTAAAACAACATAAAATATTGCCCTTAGGGCTGTTCTGCCTTGGCAAAGTCAACTTAGTCTAAGATTATAACAGGATTTTTTTAATATGGTTTTGGAAATGGAGAATTCACACGGATTTGTATATATAGCCTAAGTTTAGCTGCAATGCTAATGAAATTACACACTATCACCCACTGCCACACCCTACTATTTCTCTACTCTGTTGGAAACTAATAGCAAGCACAATTCTACATATATTTACTCATTCTTATTGAATTCCATGACCTTTATTGCCACATAAATGGGAATAGGTTTTGATGTAAAAGTGCTTTAAAATTATTGTGTTAATATTGAGAAAATTCATAGGAACTAAGGGAAGGAAAAGAAAATAATTGTTTATAATGTTTTTAGTTGCCCCCATCCCAAAGGACACAGGGTGGCATCCAAAATATAAAACAGAAAGCAATTTAAGTAGTATAAAAATAATACAACAATAATAAAAACAACAGTCTAAATAGAGAATTAAGAACACAGCAAAATAAAAGTCAAGCTATATTAATGACTGAAAAATCCTTATAGTAGGTTTCCACAAAATTCACCTAGAAAGGCCAACTTCATATTGATTTTATCATGAAAAGCAGTCTTGTGTGCCAGATTTTGTAAGGCTTGTAGTTTAAGATTTGCTATATAAATTCCTTTCCACTTCCTTTTCTAAAAAAAAATGCATTGTACTGTGTACTATTTTTTGTACCGTGTTTGATTTTATACAACAGAAGAGATGCTACAGTGAGTTGGTTTATAAATATAATAAATATTTCTCAGTGTAGATTACCTTAAACAATTAAATATCAAATCACTTTACTACCTGAGTGTGCAGTCAGAAATTTTGAACTATGACCCCAAAATACTATTCATCCAGTACAATTTGCCATGCAAGCTAGGGCTCATGGGAGTTGAAATCTAAAACTCCCAGAGCTTACCAGTTTGACTACCCATTTGTTGGTGAGTATATATTAGAATCAATATCAATCAGACAGTTTGTAAGTGCCAAAAGCTAAGTGAAATAGGAATGTTTTAAATTGCCTGGATGAATCAATTAATATGTACATTAATGTATATCTAAAAAGTCATAATAGTGAATAAAAGTTGGACAAGTGCTCTTATTTTATACTATAATCTTAAGAATATTGCATTGAGCTCAAATTAGCCATACCCAGGCCAGAACAAATGAAATTAATGTAAATCTCATTGATTTCAGTGAGATCACTTCAATGGATCCAAACTACACTATGGGAATAAGTGCCGAGTACCATACTGTAAGACAATATGATACATTATTTCCTGTGCCAAGTCACACAGAAATTCCGAATCTAATTCTTTTCTCCAATATTTCTTCTAGAAAAATATAGTCTTAATAATACCTGCAGTACACACTGTACAAGGTGACATTTACTTTTATAGCAATAATTGTCCTACATTGATTTAAAAGCCAGGAGATTTATTTTTCCTTTGGTTAACCAAACAACTGAAAAATATATTGTAGTTCTAAACTTACTGAGTTCTTGCCTAACTTTAGTCTTATCCACAAAAGCTTATAATGGAAAGGGAGCAGGATATGATAGATGCTCCATCATTTATGTTCCTACTCAGACACTGTAACAGGTTCATCAAGAAAGTCTGAAGAGGTTTTCTAAGTGTAATCAGAATTCATGAGGTTTTACAGCTTACTTCTCAAACTGTAGTCCTCAGATTTCATTTTTTTATTTAAAAAACCAATCTTTTTCTTCATCTAGGCTTCATTGAATTTCAGTCCCTGAGGACATGGTAAAAAAACATTGTCCAGATCTCAGAATTATTCACTGAAAAAGTAGTAAACCAAGAATACCAGTTTCTCAAGGTCAGGCCCATGTTTCACAATAGACACCCAGCCAACAGAACTACTAGAGATTTTACATATTTTCTGAAATGATTGGGTCTTTATTATTATTATTATT
>NW_015386357.1:22064-120728 GCF_001527695.2 Protobothrops mucrosquamatus
TTCATTGAATTTCAGTCCCTGAGGACATGGTAAAAAAACATTGTCCAGATCTCAGAATTATTCACTGAAAAAGTAGTAAACCAAGAATACCAGTTTCTCAAGGTCAGGCCCATGTTTCACAATAGACACCCAGCCAACAGAACTACTAGAGATTTTACATATTTTCTGAAATGATTGGGTCTTTATTATTATTATTATTATTGTTGTTGTTAGTGCAAAATCTGTTGTTCCATGAACATAACATTCCAAAAGCATTGGTGTAATATAAAATTCGATCAATGCAAAAAGTATATTAGTTGCTTTTTAAAAGCAACTGGCAACAGGGAGTTCTAAATCCCAACCAGGTATATCCATTTTTCCCTATCTTTGTAACATTTCTTGCAGACTTCGCATATTTCCAAGAGAAAGGCTTTCAGGTTAATGAAAGACTCTCTTGCATATAGAAGGAGTCAGATTTAATCTGTAGCTTCTGTAGATAGAGCTGGGGGAAACCAAAAAAACTCAGAAAGCCTCTCCTACTCAGTGTAGAAAACCCTGAGCTAGATGAAGAAGTTTTAATTTTGGTTTCCTTTTTTTATTTAGAATATATTACCATTTCTCTGTCAAATATCTGAAGATGTCAAATTTGTGAACAAGCTCCAATGGCACACATATTAGGAAAATAAATAGGTATGGTTCTAGCCATGCATGTAAGTTACAAATTACAATAATATCATATACTTTAGGCTTGTAATCACCCTCTTCATGAAAAAAAAATCTGGTTGACATCCATTTTAGAATTTATAGCTGCACCGATGTTTCTAAATCCGATCAGACAAATATGCTAGTAAAGACTTTTCCAAGGAGTCCTCACATATGGAGCATGTGAGACAATGCTTTTGTACATGCCTGTTCCAAACTTCAAGTCCCCCTATAATTGGAGGAATATCTGAGCAAGGCACACAAAAGGTATAATGGCTACAAAAAAGAAGGCTTCAAAATTAAAAGTAGAGAATTTCATAAAGAATATACAGTAGCTACAACTAATAATGCTGTGCCAACATTTGCTTTTACAATTTTTTCAAAAACGTCTGTTCTTCTGCCTCAGGATCTGTGAGAATTTCTCATGGTGTTGTGTCTAATTTATTTCTGGGGACCAACAGATAATGCTACTATTAGCAGCAGTGTTTTCTGTGACTCTGCTGTTTCCATCGAAGAAAGAGGGTCCTTAACAGCCTCCATGTCATCCTTTGAATAATTCCACTGGAAGGAGATCCTTCCTGGTGTCGTCTCTTGAGATTTAATGGGGGGCATAAGAGGCCAGGAAAGCTGCAAAGTTTGTTGCTAATGAAGGACAGAATATTCACATGCAGTCTGTAACTAAATAGTTGCAGGATCACCACATTCCACTGCTAGGATGCATCAGAAATGTCTCCTTTGAGAAAAACTTGAAAAATGAAAACTTTCATCAAATTGCATGAGGACTGATAAAATAAGTGTGTGTGTGTGTGAGAGAGAGAGAGATTGCTCAGTATTTATTTGCATCTTGTCTCCAGAATACTCATACCTATATCTTTATTAATATATATATAAAGACATTTTCAAAAAGTGAGCAAAACTATTTAACAAGTAAATTGTGGTATATTCTGTTTCTAAATTTAAGTTCAGGAAACATTAGGTGAAAGTAATGAAATATTTGGTTTTATTCACAAATTTTCACTAGGACTTTTGGCTGGTCTTCTCCTTTTCAAGAACCTATGGCCACCTAATGAGAAGGAAAGACTCACTGGAGAAGAGCCTAATGCTGGGAAAGATTGAGGGCAATAGAAGAAGGGGACGACAGAGAATTAGGTGGCTGGATGGAGTCACTGAAGCAGTAGGCGTGAGCTTAAATGGACTCCAGAAGATGGTAGAGGACAGGAAGGCCTGGAGGAACGTTGTCCATGGGGTTGCGATGGGTTGGACACAACTTTGCAACTAACAACAACAACAATGTACAAATTATTGTTTTCTATGATCAGACAGATAAAATTTTAAAAGTGAACTCTGCTTATTATATTATTGATATGCACGAAATTTTGCATTGTATGGTAACTGTGTATTTACGGATATAGACATAATTATACGGTACTCTTTCATTAATAGTATAATGAAAGGTTCTTTCAAACGAAATTTTTAGAGTGTTACCGTAATTCTTTTTCTCATTCTCCTTCTTCTGATGGGAGAGTATTCACTGGGATAAGCTGGCACAGCTTTAATAGTTGTGTATCACCCACCACATAAGTTCACCTCTGGTATCTGTTACAATTAGGCAGCAAAAAGATAAGAAACTAATAACTCTGAAGCAAATATTTTGGTATCCCAGGTAGAGATGAAAAATAATTGCTTGGAATGAATTTGGGCATGGTCACATGATCCTTCCTGGAAATGCTAAACACCAATCAAAACCTCTGAATGAGATGTTCATATTGTTGATGGCACATCGGAAATCTTACAATCCGAAAGTGATATTTTAGATTCCCAGATACTTTCAACTATAAGACAGTACATTTATCTCCTCCTTTTTCTGGATTGCTCATCAAAAACCTGGGAAAATTTGCTCAAAATATTGGGCAGAGGGAATGGAGACAGCTTATCTGCATCTGCTCTACTTTTCTCCTGCAATGCACAAAATCACACACACATGAAGACAAACTGTGGGTATACATGCATACACACCCATATACACACAATGCACACTCATACAGACATATACACATATACACCCATTGTAAACATTTGAGAACATGGTAGAATGCTATACTCTGTAGTGAAAAGAGCATTTTCAAGAAGGACGCAAGAGTTATTGGTTCCATTAAAATCAACACTATCCTGTCATCAATATTCATATAATTCAGACAAAGCATCTACTGTAGCTGCTCATAAATCAAACAGAAAAAGTAGAGAAAAGAGAAAAGAAAAGGACTAATATAAAGGAAGGAATAGCATGGGGATAAGATGATCACGAGAGGGGACTCCATTCATTCAGCCTAACATCTGCTGTGCATGAAGTGAAACCACCTGTTAGTTTATTAAATTGTACAATTAATTTGGGTGGAAGGAGGGAAAGACCTTATCTCATCAAAATATTCCATTTTATCTTTATCATCTAAAAATAAAGCTTTTAGAGGCTAGCAATTTATGCAGTACTGAGAGCATAGCCTTCTTTTATATTTGAAATTATGGAATCATTCCAGACTTATAGTCAAATCACTTTAGTACCCAGCAGAATACTTGTGGTCCATTTATTTTGTACCACAGAATATCAGTGTCCTTGGAGTGCCATTCTGGTTATTGTAAAGTCGCAGCTCTCATTTGTATAGATTCTGTATTTTTTTCCTTCTTTTTAGTTAGAGCAAGAACTTTGTTATCAACCCTCTGGATGGCATTTCCTTAATGAAAATGAAAAATAATTTATTTTTCCTTTGCCAACTTTGTGCATTTTTTTAATACGTTTACTTTCCAATGTGAAAAAAAGACATTGGAGTTGCAGAACTAAATAAGCAGTCTAGGGAATCATCTTAAATATGTTTATTTATATTGGAAGATATAAATTCTTCCAATGGGGTTTAGTCATTAGTAAGTTTGTGATGATTTTATCCCAGTTTGACTACTATGTTTTCTTGATGGAGGCATGGAATCCAAGAACCTCATCAATCAAATTTCCTATCACAACAGCACTAAGCTTACCTGCAGATGATTTGACACAAATTTTAAGGAATTCATTCCAGAATCCCATCTGGTCTATCCTCCATCTTCCATACTAGTTATTCTTGCAGGAAATTAGAACTTTGGCAGGCCCTAAAGTGATTTTGGCGAAAAACTAAATCAATATGGGCAATTACCAAAATCAAGGTTGCAACAGGATTTGTTTTCTTTTTCTTCTCAGAGGCATGAGAATGAGACAGTGTAATGCCTCATTGAACTAAGGATTGATTTTTTTCCAGTAACAACTATTCAAGCTTAGGTAGTCTTTCCCAAATGCCCTTTAAATGTTTTATAGTTCCAAAAGCAGAGAATCAGCCATTATTTGCTTGCTTGCTTTTCTCTTAAAATTTAGGACACTTGCATCTGAAATAACACTATATGGGGTTTGGTTTGATTGGGATTAACATTATCAATAAAGAATTGTAGAGACTCTTCAGATGGCCATACAAACTGGGGATAATGGGAGTTCTAGTCCAGAGGGCAATGGGTTCACAAAAGCTGCTGGAAAAGAATCGCCTTATTTTAGACATGTTCTGTTTTACAAAATATTGCCATTCAGTTGGGAATCAGATCAAATGACTGGAATAAATGAATAAGGTGTGGAAAGTTTAATTCATTTTGCAGTGGCACTTAAGAGCTGGTGAGATATCAAAAAAAATCAAAGTTCTTTTCACATACAGAACATAAATGCATTCTTCTGATTTGCCTGGTGTGATTTTTACCAATCATAAATGGGAAACTATTGCTGTTCATGGGGCAACAGTTCAAATGTGCCTTTTTGGATTCTGAACTTTTGAGAGAGGGAAAAAAAGAAACACATATAGCTTGACTTGAACTTTTCTTCTTGAATCTCCTGACATAAATGTTCAACTCTCTTTTTCCCCCAACACCATATTTAATGGCGTGTGTTGCACAATAAATAAAGGAATAGGGTGATGGGATAACTTGTTCACTCGACCTTTCCTTGCTTCAGTATCGTATATTCCCTTTCACATTGTACTGTAAACAATAAGTTGCCATTATAGGTTCCTATCAGTGGGGGGTCTCTTTGTCCTTGCAGGAGGCCCTCTCTCTCCCTCGTTTATTGAATTGTGTTCTATGATACTAAGATCAAGGGACGGACATTAGGACTGGAGTAGCTCTTTGGCTGGAAGTTAGCTTTAGAAATTGTTGCTATGGGTGCTATTGTATAAGCTTTTACCCCCTCTTGCTATGTATTATCTCTGCTTTGCTTCTCCACAAAGTGAATAATGTTAACTTTCTGTGTATCTAGTCTAGCAAGGGCCTTTTTGCCAAACTCCTTTTTAATAGTTGATTTTCCTTCTTTCTGCCAAAAATTGAAGCACTTAGATGGCTTTCAAATAATTTTTAATCACATGATCACTCCATCATTTAGCAGAGTTGTATTCAACCTGGCTTGTAAGTACAAGGTGTCAAAGAGAATCAGAGTCCATCATGTGCCAAAACCTGTATTATTTTATTTTGTTTTATTATTTATTTTATTTTGTTTTAATTTATTTATTTTTGCTGGGTTTCTTCTGCTTAATGGTTTAGACTTTCAAAGAGAATAGAGAGAAAATTATGTTATTTTCCATAGGAAAAAAATGTGTATCAGTTTCTATGCCTTCTCTTAAAATGAAGTTTAATTTTAATAATAATTTCTTTCAAAAACCTCTTGCTCTCCTCTCTGCATTTCTTGTGCAGCCAAACAAATCTGAAAGATAGGTAGGTATTCGTGTGGGAGAGAAAATTTCATTAAGAGATATTCTTATCTTTAGAGTAATCCTTTATTATTTTAGTGGAACAAAATGGTTAGGAAATTCATAATTTTTATTCTCCTTTTTAAAACAAATGTAGTCATATTGTATTTGTAGGATGTTAATCTTCTATTTCAGAAATTTACTCATAGTGTGTTCTATAATCATCTACCATTGGTATACCCAATAGTACATCAATCATGACTTAGTGGTCCCATGAAAATCTTCTAGCCAAGGAAATGGTCTTAAAACAATCAGTGCATAAAATAAAAACAAGACCTTTGGTTGCTATTTTACATGGTGGCATTTGAAAAACAATGTGCTATTTAAATTTTTTACAAATTTTACAAAATTTTTACAAATATTTTTATGGGTGTATTTGTATATAACTGCCAAGAAAATGATACAGACATGTCAACCAATATTCTAGCATAAGTATCAAGTTCAATTGGGCAATTTTACTTTTTATTTTACCTTGTAATTTGTTTATAGCTCTCCTTGATAAAGAAACCATCTGAAATATGTAGGTGAAAAAATAGAAGTGCCCTATTTTGTAAAAAGTGTCCATACTTTTTATTCCATCAGTGGAAACTGTTTCTGTAACAGAAATAAATCAAAGTATCTGGAATTCATCTTTCAAAACAGCATAACATCAAATCATATCTCTTCTCAACTTCCTTTGCCCAGTTATGCATTGTATTTAGAACATTTGTATCTCAGAGAGTACTTTAACTTGAGGTTCACACAACTCATATTGCATTATCTATACCCCCTACAGCATCTCTTATTTTTTGGGCATTTCAAAATCAATACTACAGTCTTAGAAAAAGAATACCCCACATAGTCCTTTTTTAAAAAATGTCTAGATTTTCTATGGTTTATTTCCTTTAAGATTTGACTCTATTATTTTTGACATAACTATAATAAAATACCTTCAGCTTGACTTATTCAATTTTTATTATATTTAAATCAGTCCTAAATACAATAGTAATTTTCCTATTAACATTTTTCATTATTATGTATATATGTCCTCTTTATTAATTTTAATTCTATTGCATTCCTGAGTTGTCCCATAATAAGGGAGCTCATGATGTGTACAACTCAAACACATTTTCTGAAAACCACTTGTAAAACATAAGCTTGAGGAATGTAGTATTTGCAGTACAGATTAAAATACTAAAACAAATCCATCAATTCTATAAATCAAGGATTTAAAGCATTTTACAGGGTAAAACATTGACATAGCAGAAATTGTGATGATTAATAAATGATATGAAATTAAAATATAACCATTAAACAGCTGGATTTTCACCAAATAAGAATAAGTATTAACATCATTCTATAATAAATATAATTATAAAGAAATGCATAATTCTAGGAAAAAAGGATAACCAGTAGCAGGGGAGATGGACTCAATTTCACCAATCATCAGTGCTCTGCTGGAAGACCTGAAAGACCAGGTTGGATACATCAACTTAAAGAAAAGCTATCTATCTGGTAATTAAGAGTTGATATCTATTTGATGCCATGTCATTCATTGATCCATCAATTAAAATCAATCAACTTTTCTAGGCTGCACATTCCATAGTTGAGAGGTTACAATATCAGTACTTTGGAAGACTTCTATTCTTGAATGTCAAAAATTAGACCTTTTACCATATGAACATATGCCTAGAGGTTCTTCTTACATGCAATATTTTTTGTCTTGCCAAGGATGAGCTTCAGTTTCCTAAACCCCATCCAAATCATTTCTTCAGCCAAGCAGTGTTGGAGATTTAAGGATCTTAAAGATTTAAGATTTAAATCCTAGATTCTGCTAGGAAGGATTATATTAGCAACTAACAGAGAGAAAGTGAAAAGGAAGGATTTTATAAGAAGGTGTGAGTAGATGTAACAAGGTTTGGTTAGAAAGAGGACAACAGGTTGGAATAATCAGTGGCACATACAGTATACTTTGCAAACAGAAACAACCATATTCAGTCTCTAATATTTCCAATTAAAATTACCAGAATATAGCTAATAATGAATATTTTTGCCTAACAGCCCAATCGTTAATTAATCTCATTGGGTTCTATCAATTTATTTTAAAAAAAAACACAGGATAGGTTTGCAGAATAAATTGCTCCCAGTCAAAATAGAAAGTATCAGCTTACATATCCTCATATAGTACAAGGTAGTTTTGTCTACATCAAATGTTTATATTTTCCAATTATGTAAATAAATTTCAAAGAAGCAACTTCACATTAATATATTTCAGTAGGGACCACTATTTACATACATTTCATATTTTTGATGGACTAGAATAGCAGTAGACTAGATGACTGGCTACATTTTGTTAGTCACATCTACATTCTGGGTAAATATTTCAAGATTTAAAATATTTTATAGCAGAAAGAAAAAAAATTAAGGACCCCAAATTATTTGACTTATGGGGTTCTTGAAACAAATGTTAAAATTTGGATAATTCTAATTAGGTGAATATAAAAAGTGTTTCTATTTGAATGACAGAGTCCCGTCACTTCTTTACCTAATGTTATGTTTGAACAAATATGTAATAAACATATGAGACAATTTTCCAAAAAGAAACATAAGTATATCTTAAAACCTGAGGTCTTTATTTTATCAGTAAGTCCCAAAATGAAGTAGTCAGCATGGTTTTTATATACCCCCCCAAAAAAATTAAAATTAAAATGCACATGTGGATATTCACTTAAATATCCAAGTGAACTCAAATGGTAATTGCTTCTACATAAATTTTCCCAGAATCATTTAGTGCTATTTATAAGTATTTACAGCAATGTTTATTATCAGGCAGTCTTGGAATAGATTTTCTTGCTTTCTTCAGTGTCTCCTTTTATTTAAACACATCTACATATATTTAAAGATTTCTTGTTCTTTTAACCATGATAAATGGAGTTGCAGGTTGAACTGTTTTTCCTTTTAACAGCAGAATTTTCAGCCAAATATCTTGAAAAACTTGAGCTTCTTCCTGCAACAAAATGATATTTGGGGGTGGAGGTAAATGAAATTTTGTATGGGAATATCATAGGGCTATCTTGAAAACATCCCCCCCCCACCTGAAATAAGTATAATAGGAGTAAGGGCCAATGTTTCTTTTTCCATGTAACTCATTTGATTTACAGTAGTATGTCATTAGTAGTTTTAAACAAGATTCTCTGTGTTCCTTGCATTTTAGTGGTTGGGCAAATCAAAATGCAGGGGCAGCTTAGCAGAGATCCACCACGCTGCTCCCAACCTCCCTTTCTGCTTGCTCTTCCAGTTATCTGCTATAATGCAATTGTCACGTAGTGGAACAGTTTTCAGGAAAATGGCTTGACAAGAAAAACCCTGTCATTTTGTAAACAAGGCTTAAATGTTGTAATTGGATCTTAATTACACAATTATCTAAGAGGTGATTTTTATTTTCTATGTTTGTTCATGTAATTATTTGGCTTCCCTATTTTCGCCTTGACCTTGCAGGAAGTGGGCATTTTCCAGTCAGCATAATGCTTTATCTTTGAAAGCTACAATCAATAAAGATAATTAATGATGCCGGCTGCAGTGATAGCCTCAGCAATCATTATCCCACATTAATCCCTGCAGTCAGACTGGGGTCAAGGCCATCTAAATCATTCACCTAGGGGTGGAGAAATTCAAATAATTTACCAATTTAAATCCTAGGGAAACAAATCCAACTGCAGTTTTTCAAAGCCATTCAAATGGCACCGTTTCCTCCACCTTATGACAACCTGTGCCTCATTAAGTCATACATACTGGAGATACATCTCACATTATAAACATGGTTTGAATTTTATGCGTGGGTTTTCATTGTGAAATTCTAATGTGCATTCCTGCAAAAACAGCAAAGGATCACTTGGACTTTGGTCCCTGAACTACCTGGTCCAGGGTTCAACATATGCTATGGATTATATTTGTTCGGTGCTCCTAATAAGGGTTCAGTAAGGAAGGAAATGAGTTTCAGTAATGTTCAAACATTAATTTGTAAATTAAACCAAAGTTCACGTATTTCAAAAGCATGTGTTCTGGTTAATACATACAGAAAACATTTGTATGACTGCCCAACTCAACCAAGATGATTCTGGGTATTCTACAGAAAAATATAAGACATCAGAAAAAATGAAAAACCACAATGGATAAACTGATAAACACTAACCACATAATAACATGGTAATGCAAGCAGAAATGGCACTATCGCTTCTTGCATGCTTATTATTATTGCAACATGATTGCAATTAACAACCATCACTTTTTTATATAAATCAGATAATGTCTTTTTTTCTTTGGAATGAATAATGTCTATATGGATCATTTAATTATCTGGAATAAATAACAGTTCCATGTATATGTATCAAGATGGAACTTGAAATATTTTTATACAAATATAATAACCCCTCTGGACAATGTTGCAACCCCTTGTAAATATTTTCCATATGGAAATATCACTGTGGCAGCACAAGGAAACAACAGCCAATGACTTAATCACCAGCCATCAACACCCAATCTACATCTAAAAAAGCTACACACAACAGCCACCATATAAATACCACACACAGAACAGCCCAGAGTACACAAAGAAGTTCCCTGAGGATGGGCTCCAGCATGAGTCCAAAAGCTTGGAAGACTAAACCTCTGGTTCCGGTGACTGACCCAGATTGGATCCTGCAACATTATCCTAGGACATGTATATTTGTCTTCATTTGTGAATTATCACTGTGTCGGTTGTGGTATGGTGTGAGATGTAGCATGAGCTTCTGCCACATTGATGCAGCTATTGTGCTATTAGGAGTATGAATGATCAGAAGCTGATTTCCTCTTGAATAATTAGCTCTAGTCTAAAACATGCATGGGTCCTCCATAAGAGTTACTCGTCATATTGAACAATGTTACTGTGCATAATGTACCTAGGAAAATTACAGGGTATGAGTATTTCTATTCCTGCTTCAACAGTAATTTTAATAAATACTATTGAAACCAGATTTTTGTATTTATTCTGTCCCGACAACCAATAGATCCTGAATCCTCATTTTTCCCCCTTTGTTTTGAGCAGTATGGATCATGATCTAGAACACTGGAAGATCTTCAGTTATATGCACATGCCAAGAAGTCTTCTTCACATGTAGAGTTTCAGAGTTCATTACAAATAATCATCCATACCAATACTTTCCATTGCAGTATCTCCAAATTATACTTAAGAGTATTTGTAGGGGAGATCAAAAAGTCAAATTGTTGGCCATGATTATGTGGTCGAAGTTCTGATTCTTTTTGTGTGTATCACACACAACACATGTAAAAAAAAAAGGTAGGGCTTCAATTACAAAATTGTGGTGCCATCTTAACTTTTTTACTACCCCTATTTGAAATGCAGACATCCTATAGAATAATTCAAACCAATGATAACAGGCAAAAAGGCCAGTGCTTGTGCAACTTGTCACTGTGGTTCTTTAAAATCAAATCTAATAAAATATTTAATATGCTGCAACATTATTGCAAACATCCAAGAAAAAAATGAAATAGCATGCATGCTTCCCAAATGTGAATTTATTGTCTTTTTCATTTAAATTGTTAATTTGTTCACTATTTTTTAAAATGCTGTATTTTTTAGAGTAGGGAGTGAATTATGTCTCTCTCACCAAAGGTTAATGATTTAGATAGCCTTGACCTCTACTTCACTTCTAGGATTCATGTGGGATTGATGATTGCTTTAGCTACAATATATTAAGCATCATTCCTTTAATTAAGTTCCTAGAAGTTAAGAATAGGAAATGTTGCTTAGCAAATTCTATGCTCTTTAATTCTCAATGTATTTTCTTTGTATAGAGGACTTACTGCACATTCTAGAGCAGCCAAATCAGATGGTTTTAAACTGGGGCTAGAGTAAAGAAGAGCCGTTGCAAATGCATCCTACTATCCTTTGTATGATTGGTTCTAGGGAACCCCTATCCTGGCAGAGATGTCAGAAACATTCAAGAAAAAATATAGATATCAATCCTTCTCTCAGAGAAGGATGGACATAACTTTATTCATAGTCTACTGCTACCACTTTATATTGTCCTCCTCAAGGATATTTCTCTTGGTGATAATTACACATGCAGCATCTCTGCAAAGCAGTTGAATTTGCTTTGTTAACAGTTCAGTACAGAAGTAGTTGTACCAGGCCAACTGAGTTAAATTAGATCTAGTGCAGTGATGGTGAACCTTTTAGAGACCGAGTGCCCAAACTGCAACCCAAAACCCACTTATGCATCATCGGGTGCCGGGTGGGTGTGGCCCATTGGGTGGGCGTGGCTGCAGTGGTAACAGCAGACTGGGTGGGACTAAAAAGTTCAATCAATCAATTCCAACTTTGCAAGATCTTTTTTTCCCGCAAGAAGTTGAAATTGATTGATTGATTGAACCTTTTTTTTTTTGTACATGGCAGCAGAGGCCTAAAGCGAAAAGGTTTTATAAAACCCAGCTGAAGGCCTAGGACTGGGGCGACGGTGCGCGTGCCCACAGAGAGGGCTCTGAGTGCCGCCTCTGGCACCCGTGCCATAGGTTCATCACTACTGATCTAGTGAAATCAATGGAACACATTAAGACAGGGTCTCCAACCCCCGGGCCGTGGCCTATTCAGAACCAGGCTGCACAAGCAGTGGGCGATCACATGCGCAGCTCCATTCATGCAAGCAGTGGGCTATCATGTGTGCAGCTCCACTTGCGCAAGCAGCAGGCAATCGTGCTTATGAGTGCATCCCCTCTCCTCCCCCCCCCCCGCTGGTCCGCCAAGCCAGAAAGGTTCTTCGGCATTAAGACTAATGCCTAATGATAAGTCTAACATAGTTTTGGCTATGACGGCACTTTCTTTAAATTGAAGCACAGTTATTTCTGTCCAAGAGAGAGAAAGAGAGAAAGAATCTATGGCCATTGATGGAACATTCACCATGACATATGATTCCAATGCCAGATTTTACATACTTGCCACGGACATCAGGACAATTGTACAAATTGCAGCATTTATGCAATGACATAATCACACATCATTTAGTATTATTGTGGTTTGCAGTAGATGCTGCTATGCCTGGCTATGGTTTTCTTAGATAATAACATTTCTAAACCTATTGGAATATGTGACACTATTTCAGAAGACATTATTCATGTAGCCGCTCCTGAAAAGCGTGTCTTAGTCTCAATTGCTCAGTTTTGCTCCTTGCAAGATTGCATTTGTATAGTTTTATCCATAAAAACTAATACCATTTTTTGCATTCTCTCCTTGGCAAGGAGCAATTCAGGATGTATTTAAAACTGAACTCTTATCATATCATTGTCATTAAGGGGTGGTCAAGCTTGTGAGGAACAAGATTAATGTATTCCAGAGGCCTTGCTGCCTAATTTTTCCCAAGCTCAGCCCCATCATGCTCATCCTGTAACCCTCTAAAACCAAAAAGACCACCAGAAAAAGAAGGGGGCTGGGGTTTCTCTGCCCCCCTCCCCCGTAAACCAAACGCAGCAATTAAGTATCAGAAGCTGAAAGAGACTATCATAAAGTGTCTTGCATATCATGAACAACCTTTGCTGTAGATTACAAAGCTATATGTTGATTCAGATATGGAACCAAGCTCCCCCTTCTTCATCTTATCAATTCAGTAGCTGAAATCTATGACTCATTTTACATGATTATTTTTAACTGAGACATAAGCTTATAAATATATACATATATCCAGCAAGGTGTTTTGCGATTGTTACTGATTGTGCTGAAAAGGTTATGAATGTGTTGGTGTTTAATTATATCAGGAAGCTTATGGGAAATGCTATGGGTTTCTCTATGAATACTGTATTTCCCCCCCCATTCCCAACTTTCCTCTATCTACCAATTACATTAAGCATGAAATTTCAAGTTGTTAAAGGATATATTGGAATTAATGGATAAAGATGATAGGGAGAAATGAACTCAGCAACAAAAAGGAAAAAGGAAATATTTCTTTCCCATTCTGTCAGTATTTATTTATTTTGGAGAAAGGATTTGGATCATTCTAAGTCCAGGGTAGCAATTCCATTTGCCATGCATAGCCTTGCTTTAAATCATAATTAATGGATTTAAAAACAATGTTGAGCCAAAGTCAAGCAAGTTACATTACACTTTAGGATTATGTATGAACCACGTCATAGGCATGAAAATTATAGCAATAGCAAAAGCACTTAGGCATACGTACCACTTCATAATGCTTCACAGCATTGTCTAAGTCAGTGGTTCTCAACCTTCCTAATGCCATGACCCTTTAATACAGTTCTTCATGTTGTGGTGACCTCCAACCATAAAATTATTTTCGTTGCTACGTCATAACTGTCATTTTGCTACTGTTATGAATCGTAATGTAAATATCTGATATGCAGGATGTATTTTCATTGTTACAAATGTTACAAATGTTAAAACATTATATGTAATTATGTGTTTTCCGATGGTCTTAGGCGACCCCTGTGAAAGGGTCGTTCGACCCCCAAAGGGGTCACGACCCACAGGTTGAGAACTGCTGGTCTAAGTGGCTTACAGAGTTAGCATATTACCCTCAACAATCTGGATCCTCATTTTACCGATCTCAGAAGGATGGAAAGTTGAGTCAACCTTGAGCGGGTCAGGATCAAATTCCTGGCAGTGAGCTGAATTAGCCTGCAATACTGTATTCTAATCACTGCACCACCATGGCTAACATTATATTTCAGTAATTTGATTTTATTTGTTTTTAAAAAATAAAGAGATATGTCTATTTGGGGTCTAAACACTTTGAGAAGGATAATTTCTGCTAAAAGGCAAATCAGAACCTTTGTCTAACTAAAATAGCAAGCCTTTTCCACTCAATATGAGCTCAAGAAAAGTTGTAGATAAAGGACCACAGTAGCCACAATAGGCAGCCTGCCTAAAGTGAGGTGTCCAGAAGGAACCACTAAACCAAAATAATGATAACTGTAGCTTGTAGGAAACTAAGATAATAATAACTTACCAAGAATTATCTTTAATTCAGGCCTGCCTAAGAATAGTTTCCTTCTGGCCATCTCTCTTTTGTGAAAAAAAAACTCTTGTGAAGAAGAGATGTCATTTCTTTTGATAGAAGTTAAACCACCTTACAGCCTGTCTTCTCTTGAAGAGTATAACTGGGAAGCTGCTAGCCCTGTGATATCTCCTGATATCCTGAAATGCATTTTGACAGGTCTCAGGAAAAGATCACAAGGTTGGCAACTTTCCAAAGCAGATATTCAGTGCAAAGTATCACAGAGTTTATGCCCTTCACCTCATTCCTAAACACTGAGTTTAAAATAAACCAATTCCTTCTTGTCCCCAATACATTCAGAAGCTTGATCACAAATTGTAAACTTGGCCTACAATACTAAATAGTCTTCTTAAGGGGTGAAGTCAGTTGAATGCAGTGAGTTTTCCTCCAGGTAAGATTGTGATTCCAGGTAAGAAATACAGAGTGAATTCTTATGGTCATATAATGGTGGGCTCATTAATCACATGGCTATTCGGCATCAAAGGAATAAGATTTGCACACAGGAAGTTATGACAATCATATTCAATTTTATATCAAAGTGTAGAAGAGCCTTTCAAATAATACAGTAGATTTTCTTCACTACTTTCATTCAAACATGTAACTTTAAGAGTAAAACATTGTTGAAGAAATAGTTTTTCAATTTGCCAAAGAAATGGTCAAGATGATAACAACTGCTATAGTTGATATAGAGTTTATTTAAAAGTGCATCAGCTGGACATCAGCTATAATTTATATCTTAATATTTAGTGAAAATAAATGATGAGATTATACTAAAGCGGGGGTGGGTACCACATATAAAAACAAGGTGGAGTATTAATCATGTGAAGTGACAGTACTGCTTTATACTGCACTAGTAAGACCAGATTTGGAATACTGCATCCAATTCTGGTCACCACATTACCCAAAAGACATTGAGATCCTAGAAATAGTGCAAAGAAGAATAACAAAGGTATAAGGGGTATCATGGCTAAACTATATAATGAACGACTGAAGGAACTAGGTATGACTAGTCTAACAAAGAGAAGGACTAGAGGTTATAAGATAGCATTCTTCCAGTGCTTGAGGGACTGTCACAGAGAAGGGGTCAGCGTCAACCTATTTTGCAAAGCACCTGAGAACAGGACAAGAAATAACAGGTAGAAGATCTTTAAAGAGAGAGCCAACCTAGAACTCATTTCCTGACAGTGAGAACAATTAATCAATGGAATGGCTTACCTCCAGAAATTGTGGGTGCTACATTACTAGAGGTTTTCAAGAAGAGACTGGACATCCATTTGTCTGGAATGGTAGAAGGTCACCTGCAATCATCCTGACTTTTTTTTTACATGTGTACACACATACACACCTTGGACCACTTATTTCTAAAGAGCATTTGGACATATGTGTTTACAGCTACTTCTCTCCAACTTTCACCCACAATGATAAAATGTTCCAACCTGAATTAGATAAGTACTGTATATATAGATGGGTTTTCCCAATCCATTTTTTCCTATTCTTTTGCTGCTTTATGTCTCCAATCACTATTTCTGAATATAAGAGTAGCAATAAGAGGAAAGTTTAGGAACAAAAGCTTGGGTTGGAAGGAAATTCTAGCATATTTTGAGCTTTTGAGAGAAAGAGGCATGGTTGGATATATTCTTAGTTTGACTTTCGGATCCTTTAAAAAATAACTTTGGGGTTTTGTATATTTCTTCTTTGGAGAGATCACTAGAGCCAGAGTTAGTGGAAGAGATGGAGGGAGGAAACAATTATAAATATATAAGATTTACATGGAATGATTATCTTTGACAATGTATTTACAATAGTATGTATTTACATAATGCTCTTATAATTCAACGTTTTGAAATGTTACCTAAATAATAAAACAATAGATTTTGAGGTTAGCTTAAATGGATTCACTGTTGAAAAAAGCACAGAATCACTCTGTAATTATCCTCAAAATCTAAACTTCAGTTGTGATATAAACAGAACTTATGTCAGTTATAAGAAATGCCAGCTGCTAACTCACACCTTTGGAATAGGGGCATAAAATCAACTTGGCCTGAGCATATCTCAGTGATGACCTGAGTGGAATGACCTTCCACTGGGCAGGAAGATAGGTTCCAGATTCCAGGTATGTTTTTGTAGCACAGTTAAGAGGGCTTTTAGAGCTAGGACAGGACTGTCGCTAAAACATTGGTGCTATTAATGGAAGGATCAAGATTATTATTGGGTTATTTTATTTGTAAACTCTACCATTTCATCTATACTTAAGACTAACAGGAATTACAAGCTGATGCGAGTGATGTACAACAACATACCCTTATTCCAGGGCATATTTTGCATATATATGTTTATTAAAAAGTATGCTAAAACACTGATCACCGGGACAGTTGGGGGTTGCATGACAGACATATTCAACTGGTGGAGCAGGCTGGGGGAGATAGAATGTTGAGAACGAGGTGGATGTTGGCCAGTATAATCGAATCAGGGGTGATACATCCAATTGGAGGCGGGCAGTGGAAGAATGGACCTATAACGCGGTCAATGACTAAATTACCAGCAATTAAAGGAACTATAAAGGCGAAGCCACCCCAATGTCAGCCTATACTTTGATAATGAAAGCTTAGTATTTTAATAAAACTTTTTTGTCCCGGTGATCAGTGTTTTAGCATACTTTTATATGTTAAATTTGGATTGCTAACAAATATTTGGGCCGACCGGGTGCATCATAAAAAAAACACATACTTTTATTATATATATATATATACTGTATGCATATATATTTCAGATGTGGGAAGCAGAAGGGAGGAGACAAAGTAGATCTAGTTTAAAGCTGTACTTTTTCTTCTATTGGTTTGACTAATATTCAACGTTAGAAAAGCAGCAAGGAAAAAAATACAATGCAACTCATCGAAGTAAAGGATTCAATTCACATTTACCAAAATTTATTGTGTTCCTTCAGTGGTTGTGTCAATAGTAATCTCATTTATCTTAGCATCTCATTTCAGTTGATGGATGCTCTCTTTGCCATTCAAATAGAGTTGTATTATACTTCCCTTATTGTGCACCGAAGGAACAATAGACTGAATCTGCCTTTTAGACAGATGAGGAACTCTTTTTTTCTTTCGTTCAGTTGGAATGCATATTGCCCGTGATATATGCATGCCGAGAAAAAAGATACACTTTCCTTTGCATCAAGTTTAACTCCTGGTAACTGAATGAAAACATCTATCTAGATTTCTTGGTAATGGGACAACTATTGTTTGCCATTGTCTTCTTCTGCAAGACTTTTCTTTTTCTTTTACACTTTCCTGTCAATCCTACAGCCTTTGATTTCCTCATGGTCTCCTATCCAAGTACTAATCAGGTCCAATCCTGTTTGTCTTTTCAAGATTAGATAAGATCGACCATGTTTAGTCATATATTGTATATTTAGTCATGAACTAAATATGCAATATATGTTTTGTAGACAAGGTTTGTTCTTGTGTTTTGTGCATGCCTTCCAGACTGCAACTAAACAAAACATGGATTTAGGTTCCATCTATATGATGCTGTGTGATTTAGTAAAGCCTGCTCTAATGGGTGCCCTAGGCCAGGGCTTTTCAACCTGTTCACCCATTGTATCACTTTTAGGATGTGGCAACATCCGAGTACCACCAGTCGCCTAGCAAGGTGTCAAAAACTTGATGACCCCCCAAAAAAGGAAAAAAGGTGATAAAGTACAGGTAGTCCTCGACTTACAACAGTTCGCTTAGTGGCTGTTCAAAGTTACAATGGCACTGAAAAAAGTGCCCCCCAAGCCATAGCTGAGCAAGACACCCGCCTGCCCGTCCGGCCGCGCTCTTCCTCCTGTCCGAGGTTTTCATTGTTGTGAGCATTTCTGTTGAGGATTGGCAGTGGGGGTGGGGTGGGGGGTGTTTGGTTTTTATTCCCCCCCAGTCTGCTGGGTGGTTGCAGCAGGTTTTGGTCACTTCACATGAACCTGGGACACTGTGACCGTCATAAATATGAATCAGTGGCCAAGCATCTGAATGTAAATCACAAGACCCTGGAGAGGCTACAACATTCCAGCTGATCGGCGCTTCTTCTGGGCTCAGCAGAAGCGCCAGGATCAGCGCTGAGCTCCAGCTGGAGCCTGGGACTGATCCTGGTGCTTCCGCTGAGCCCTGACAGCCCCAAAGAAGCGCAGATCAGCTGGAAAGTGGCACTGATCCTGGCACTTCCGCTGAACCCTGACAGCCCTGCAGCTCCAGCCGTCTCTCGCTCAGGCTTGTGCGGTGCTGCCACCAGTTCAGCTCATTCCCCTCCCCTGCTACCACTTTTCTAGGATGGTCGTGTACCACCTGCCAGGAGCCAATGTACCACAGGTGGTATCCGTACCACTGGTTGAAAAGCCCTGCCCTAGGCTTCTTGATTCTCTATGCACAATGAACCAAGAATATATCCTCTTGAAAGTAAGATTAGAAAAGCATGTTGGATAAAACTGTAAGGCTAATCTTGTTCAGCATCCTGCTTTCTACTGACCAACCAGATATGTTTGGGAACTTCATACTTACAGCAAACAATATAAGCTAAATATGTCTTGTCAATTGATGGTCAGTGGTATAATACCTCAGAACTGAAAGCTCTGAGATATTGTGATAAATATCAGTTGAACAATATAGCTTACTTAATCAAGTTTAAAGCCATTTCAGCTAACAGTCATTTTAATCTCCTTTTCATATTAGATAGAAAAATACAGTTCATTCTTAGAACATCCCAAATAAAATAAGATTCCTCGTCCTCTTTCCCCAAAGCAATGAAAAATAGAATTAGCACCCATTTACAGCTGTATTATAAACCATTTCATATTTTCAATAAAGTCGTTCCCCTTGCCTTTATTAAATTAATTTATAATGGAATAAAGTGCAATTTCTACTTTGACACATATAATAAATTATGCTCCAACTATATAATTCTACATGTATAATTAATTATATTAAGTATCCACAGTTTAAACCTACAATTAGATAACCCTAAGAGACAATCCTGTTAGCATTTTTAATAAATACTTGTGTTAGAAGCTGTTTAACAGAGCACCTGATAACTGATATTGCAGTGTGAACATCTGTTCCATTATTTCCAGAGAATGCTAGTTTTTAACATAATGCTGCTTGCATAAAATATGCATTTGTTCTTCACTGTCAAGTGCCTCTATTATTTTATTAAAAAGTTTTTTTTAAAAAAAGAATATAATCAGACTTCATAATTTACGTCTGACATTTTCATTACAGAAAACTTTATGCAAAATTGAATTCTAAAATTTAATTTCCTGTGATGTTTAAATTACTTATTGTCTGGCTCCTTTCCAAACATTGTGATCATTTGAGGCCCATTTGAATTTGATTAAGGATACATTTAACTGCTGCCAAAATGTACAAGGGAGGGGTTTTTTTGTGTGTAATTCCACGTTTATTTTGTGTTGGTTTCAATAGTATTTTCTTATGGCAAAAAAAACTTAAAATGATTTTGTAAAGGATGGTCTTTATTCATTCTTGGGGGGTCTTCTCCTATCTGCTTCTGACATAATAGACTTACATCAGTTCAACTATTTATCATTTGAGTACATAATCTACTGACCCCATGCCTCTTCTATGCAAATTTTCTGCTCATGATCACATACACTTTTCCTCCAAAGCAGTAAGGTTTAATACCTGAGTAAAGAAGGCAAAGAATGAGCAGGTTTTTTCCATTGCTATGAAGTATTCATATTTAGTACAGATAGAAGAGAATATTTGTAGCTTCAGGTTAAACTGTGGGATCCTTTGTGCTCTCTGAGTTTGGGGCTTTCTTGCAGACGTTTCATTATCAAACTAGGTAACATCAATAGTGCACTATATAATCAGACTTGGTGCTGCATTTTACGCAATATTTCCCACTCTTGAGCATTATTTATTTATTAAATTTATATGCCACCCATCTCACCATCAAGCATCTCTGGGCATCTTACAAAAATTAGGCTGTATGGAGTCTGGTGCAGAATTCCAAATTTATGTATAATCCCTCCAGACTAGAATTCTGAAATAGCAAATGTAAAAATAACTTGTTGACATGCAATCTACATCCATTTTGTTTTCCTGTCTCTCACTCTCCAGCTGTCAGAGGAGATCAGGAAACTGCCCTCATAAGACCAGAACCACACCTTATTGAAATAGGCTATAATAAGAGAATCTTGCAAGTTTGCCTAGGCTTTTTCTTCCCTCTCTCTTTCTTGAAGGAATTGGGGAAATGTAGGAAGAAGAGCAGGCTGATCTGGAAGGCAGAGTTAAACATGTTATCAGTTTGGAGTCATTGCATTGCCACAAGAGACCTAGATCCAGCCCCCTGTGAATTCCCTTGACCTTTACCTAGCGCCAATTTAGCTTTGATCTTTAATTGACTAGATTCTTGTATTAGAGGTAACAATAATAAACTTTCTGTGCTTTGAACTCAACAAATGATCCTGGTTATTTGTGCCAGACAGGAAATTAGTCTCCAATATTTCCTAACTCTCTGAACTGAATATATACTTTTGCACCTGTTGTGTTAAGGTTTCTGGATGGCTTCTTACACTAGCATGGTAGGTCTTTATCATACTACAAACTGTTACTGTTTTTTTGTCAGGGAAATAAGATATAAGTAAAGACACCCTTGAATCAAACTCAGCTCCTGGCTAATTTCATAATCACATCCATATAGTTATCTTGACAACGGTATGAAAGTGATTTCCCATTACCTTCTTCTGAGGCCTTATGACTTCTCAATGTAGCCTATCTCTGCGAGATTTCCTGGTGATTTTCCCTCTAGTTACTAAACAATGGAGCCAAACTTCTTCAAGGTCACTGCCAAATGAGTTAGGATAAATAAATATAAATATGTATAAATATACAGAAGCAATGTTTTAATTATACCTTAGCTCAATGTTTCTCAACTTGGCAACTTTATGACATGTGGACTTCAACTCCCAGAATGGCTGGCTGGGGAATTCTGGGAGTTGAAGTCTACACACATCTCAAAGTCATCAAGTTGAGACACTCCCTTAGAGAAAATACATTATTAGATAAAGTGTGAAAAAAATGGGTTCAGATTATTGTGGCAATCTTTTTTAAGGTACAATGAGCCTAAACCGCAGAACTACTGGTATAAAATAGGCCAGTGAAGCATTGGAAAAGCAATGTCAGAATTACAGAATCAATAAAGTCCACATTTCATAGAAAGATTTGAAGCATATTTTGGAGAGAGTGAAAAAGTACATTTGCTTTCATATCACTTCCCATAGATTTTCATTCCTGATCTTTGTTTTCCCAAGCATTTCCTTCTTTGTATCTCCTTCTCTGCAGTTTCATTTCTATTGCAGATGAAAAGATCCCAGGATCTGCTGGCCTGCTGTGCTAAATTGCTAGTATTGAATTTGATGCTGAAGTGGGCTGATTCTCAGCACGGCTAAGAAATTTAAGATGGATTAAGAGTATTTGAAACTAAATGAACTGGAGGGAACTTTAGGAGAAAAGATGCGTAGTAATTCAATGAAAAATCACATGATTTTATTCTCATTAAAATTGCTTTTATAACTGCTTAGGCAATTACTCTTAAATCTTTTGTGACAACTTCTCTGTCACCTTTTGTGAAATCTCCCGAGACCTTTTTGATTGTGCAGCTGAATTTTGGGGAAGCAATTGTCAAAAACTAGAACAGGATTTCCTGCCTTTCTGAGACAGAAAATACATAGAAACTTTCAACTGTTTAAAATCATTGCAGTTTTAAAACAGTGACATGAATCTATCCCTTGCATTATTGCCTCATCCTCTGTTGAAGGTAACTTGCCATCACTAATTGGCCACCTCTGCTTGATATCATTTATGATATTTTATTTACACTACAGTGTCATGATTATTATTGAGTCACACTGTATTTTTAAATGGCCTTGGTAGAAGTTTCTTTGTGGTCGTTTAAATTTATATTGTATTGTATTATATTGAACACTGTGTATCAATCAGTTATCTTGCTTGAATTACAGTCTTGAGTTTCCGGTTTAGCTTTAGTCGAGGGGTGTTACTTTAAGCTCAGAGCTTATTTTCACTGTTTCTTTCTGCTTTGGTATTGGGAAAGAAAACAAACACTGACTATTAGGGGACAAACTACTCTATTTTACTTTAGACAACTTTTGAACTTTTTGAAGCACTGGTTTGCTCCCCTAATAGTTAATATTTCCCTCCATTTTCCATAACAGTTTCCCATTTTATGCATATTTATCTATTTGCAAGAAACATTTGCATGCATTTTGAAGCCATTTCTCTTATCAGAGATCTATATGTAAAATCAACCCCCTTTTCCCCACATCATACACTAAAAGAAATACACAGAAAAACACAAATGTGAAAATTCAGTTCAGCCAACTAATGATGATCACATGGACTTGTCTATATAGTTTTCTTTCTAACAGTATATTGATTTATAAAAATACTTTGAATTTCTCATAAAGTACATTGTCCTATATAAATTTATCTTAACCAGTTCAAAATTAGGTTCTCCTTCGATTTAGCTATGTGGGTATTTTCTGTAGATATGTTTTCCTGGGAGAATTTCATCCTCCAATCCACATTTATAGAAAACTTCATGATAATTGCATTCTGCTTCCCATATTAGTTTAGGAAGTGCATTAGGGTCAGTTTGCATTCAAATGCAAACCAAATTATTTTCATCTGTGAGTCATATTGGCTCGCAGAGTCTACTCTTTATATTTTATAGAATGTGGATGTGATTATTACTGCAGCAAGATCTATACTTTCAGCTCAGCTTTATTCTACAATTAACAAGGGGCCAAGCCAAAAGGAACTGCTACTTAACAGAGGGGGAGCGACAGAAAATGTGTAAAATGTTTGGTGGGTGACCTAAGTGTTTGTCTTATCTTAACTTCAGTGAGATGGCAAGGTGTCTTTTTCTGTTTTTAATTATCAGAAATAGTCTCTTGCTGATGCCTCCAAAAGGGGAAAGGAAACTGAAACTACCCAAGGCTACCAGTTGTCAGAAAGCTCGGTGTTCAGTCTTCCAGTGTTCACAATTCCTGGAGCAAAAAAAAAATAGTCTCCAGCTGGAACATCTGGATGGAATTAGATGGAAGATCTCTTCAAATTTTAGTTGGTTTGTGGTAGAGAAATCCATCCTCAATCCCCAGGTCTACAACTGACTTATTAAAGTCTCAGTATCAAGGATGAAACTTTGGCAGCTATGTGCCTCTGTGTTTCAACTTGCTTTTAGATTAAGGGGGGGAGGTGTTACTTTCAAGTGGGTATTTGAATTCTCAAGCTGGATGTTGACACTTAGCTACACGGCCACAGCAGCTTTCAAATCTGTTATCAAAATATACATTTGAATATAGGGAAGAAAATCATTAAAACGTATTTATAGTGCAATAATATTTCAAATTAATTTAATGTAATTAATTGAAAAATCATATTTTTCCCAAAGCACCAGAAGGCAGGACAAGAAGCAATGGATAGAAACTAATCAAGGAGAAAACCAACCTAGAGCTAAGGAAAAAAATTCCTGACAATGAGAACAATTAACCAGTGGAACTGCTTGCCTCCAGAAGTTGTGGCTGCTCCGTCACTGAGGTTTTTAAAAAGAAATTGGACAGCTACTTGTCTGAAATGGTATAGGGCAGGGGTGTCAAACTCACAACGTCATGTGACATGTCACGACATACCGTGACTTTTTCTCCATTGCCAGCAATGGGGTGGGCGCAGTTTCAGCATGACACATCCAGCCCGCAGGCCAGCAGTTTGACACCCCTGGTATAGGTTCTCTGCTTGAGCAGGGGATTGGATTACAAGACCTCTAAAGTCCCTTCTGATTCTTTTGTTCTGTTTTTGTTGTTTGTTTTTGCCATGGTTCTGTCCCCTGTTTTTGGAAAGAGAGCTCCTGACATACCCCAAATACAGCCTTTGGCCTAGAAACAGCTGTGGATACCTTTTAGCAAAAAAGCAGTTTTACTATTAGCCATAGTGAAGTAACTGTCTCAAGCAGCTGATACTGCTGAATAAAGCACTAAAATGTTGGGCTGATAAGCAATTTGACTTTGTATCATCTAAGCTACCCTACTGCCTCAAATTGCTGTGGTCACTATCCCAGTTTTAAAGATGAAATAAGCTTTGATGGCAGCCAAATCATCTCTAAGGATCCATATAAATAATTACATTACCTCCCTCCTATCACTAAACAACATTAGTGAACTAATCATCCTTTCAGTACTATCAGAACTATAAAGTCATAACATTAACCTTTTCAGTCCACATCATTATTTTGTTTCTACATCCATATCTTCCAATCTAGCTCCACTTCGGCCTACACATTTTAGTAGTTTTCTCTTGAGCAAGTCTATATTAGCAACAAACTTTTCCTCAGATGTTCCTGCTGTTGTTTTGTGTGGAATATAATTATTGTGGTATGTGGAAATAAGCAGGGTAGATTTGGTAGAGTATTCCGGTTGTGATACCTTTTCCAGATGTTCCAAACCTTCCCATCTTCAGTGTAGACAAGTCAAAAAAAGATTTTGGTCATTGCAAAAAAAAATAATAATAATGCTGTTTAATGCTATAACTATGTGTGTACAGTATATTCCTATAGTTAATTGCCTACAATATTTTTAGCAATATATATATCAACTTGAAAACTTTGAAACAGCATTCCTCGGCTGCATACAGGTAGTCCTCAATTTACAACCATTTGTTTAGTAGCCAAAGTTACAATGGGATTTTATGACCATGTTTCACACTTATGACCATTGCAGGATCCCCATGGTCACATGATCAAAATTCAGATACTTGGCAACTGGAATGTGTTTATGGTTGCAGTGTCCTGGAGTCATGTGACCATACCTTTTACGATCTGATAAGCAAGGTCAATGAGGAAGCCAGATCCATTTAATAACCATGGTTATTAACTTAACAACTGCAGTGTTCACTTAACAACTGTGGCAAGAAAGATCATAAAATGGAGTGGAATTCCCTTGGCAACTGTCTTGCTTAGCCATGGAAACTTTTGGCTCAGTTCTGATCATAAGTCTGGGACAACCTGCACTCTTCTGGTTTTTTTTAAAATCAATGCTGCTATTAAGTTCTCTTATAGATAACTCATTTACTGCCTCTCGAGCACAAGGACCCAGAAGTACAGCATAAATATCACATGAAAAAGCACAGTAGCTTGCTAAGCTTTTGATGTCCTGTGAGGCACACAGTACTTTGCCATTAGAATCTTTAGTAATTTGGTCTTCCAGTTTCTCTTGTCAGAGTAAACTGCTGAAAAGGTTTCTTCAAAAACCGATGGAACATTTTATCTTCCCATTTATTTTTATGTAATAAGGAGAAACACAGATGTGTTTAAGGCCACGCAACTTGAGTGCAACCGAGTCATATGGCAACCAACAATCTGTTGAATACTGTCAGTAGCTATCTCCAAATACATGAATAAATAACCCAACTGAGCTAAAATATCTAACAAATTATTAGTAATATTTTGAGATGAAATGCTTGGCTGTATAGCCTTTTTTTCAGTGACAGAAAGTGTGGGGCTCTGTTGTAGAGATCTCATAATATCAATGCTTGATTTCATGCAAGGATGGGGGGGATGCTAAAAAGAACAATAGGGCTGAATCTCAAGTGGCAGATTAGTTCTCAGATAGTGGCAGCCAAGCAGCACAGACCTTGATAAAATATCCACCTTTGGTCAGTAAAATCTCTCACAATGAATCTGTATAAATTCATCACCCCGTGATGAGCATATTGCACAAGAATCAAAGTTGGCACCTCTTAGAAGTAGTCCCAAAGATGCTTTTCTTCAAAAGGCAACTGGACTTTGTTTTTCCTTGAAGACATCTTGCTTCTCATTCAAGAAGCTTCTTCAGTTCTGACTGAATGGTGGAGAATGGAAGGATTTCTATTCCCTGTGGTCATCTGATCTTTTGCGCTCATTCAGAGAATCATTGAGGCAACTTGGAGGTTTATTTGTGCCCTCAAGTGTGAATGGGTGTGAAACCCTTCTTGGAAAGGCTGAAAGAAGGTTCCACACCCATTTTAACAAGTTAGATTCATATGGCTGTAACTAGCAAATGAGACTTTAATAACTAGGAAGAAGAACATATTTCCATGTGTCTAAAAGAATCAAAATGACAACAATTATTTTCCAAGCAGGATTGTTCATGCTTCTGTGTTGTTTCAAACTCTCTGTGTAATCCATAAGAATGCTCATCAATAGACACAAGAACATTATCTACATAATAGCTCAGTGTTTCTCAACCTTGGCAACTTTAAGATGTGTGGACTTCAATTCCCCCATGATGGCTGGAGAATTCTGGGAGTTGAAGTCCCTACATCTTAAAGTTGCCAAGGTTGAGAAATACTTTACTAGTTGTCCAGAAAATAATCTGTCTTTTCATAAGCTTAGGGCTCTGAAATCATATATAGAATAGTTTCTTCAAACAAATGTGTCTTGAAATATCACACATATTTAAGTGGGAAGGACCAGCTGTGATATTTTCCTTTTTGTGGACTGCAGCTTTGGATATGAGCTTATAAATAGTTTATAATCAAGCTTATTAAAAATAAAACTCCACCTTCTTCCAGCATCAATCACTATCACAAATGGTTTGCTATTAACTCTCAAACTTTCTTTTGAGAATCTACTAAAGTAACAAATAAATCTTCCTTCCTTCACCTCACTGTCAGTTGCCCTTATGGCTATGTGTATTAGAATGTGATATTTTGTAAGCTGGTCTCAAAATATACCTCCAGCTTTCTTGAAACATACGAAAGTTAAATATCCTCCCTCACCCTATCTTGCAATCTAAAAGGATACATTCATTACTTCAGAATGCTTTCTGGAACAGTTCAGTAATCCACAGTGATAATTTGACTTACCTGTACTTAGAGAATCTTTAAAGATCCTTTGTTTGTGGTTTAATACAGTCAACAGAAGTATCAGCAGGGGAGCCATTTCCAGCCTTAGATATTTCTACTGTAAATGTTTAGTATACAATGAATTACGAATGAATTTTTTTGCCATTTGATCCTAAATAACATGCTTCTAAAATCTCCGCACTTGCACAATTTAGCCCTGTGGTGGCGAACCTATGGCACGCATGCCATATGTGGCACGCAGAGCCCTCTCTGTGGACATGCGCGCCATCGCCCCAGTCCTAGGCCTTCAGCTGGGTTTTATAAAACCTTTTGACTTCAGGCCTCTGCTGCCATGTGCAAAAAAAAAAGGTTCAATCAATCAATCAATTTCAACTTCTCGCGGGAAAAAAAGATCTCGCAAAGTTGGAATTGATTGATTGAACTTTTTAGTCCCACCCAGTCTGGCGTTATCACTGAAGCCACACCCACCCAATGGGCCATGCCCACCCAGCACCCAATAATACATAAGTGGGTTTTGGGTTGCAGTTTGGGCACTCGGTCTCTAAAAGGTTCGCCATCACTGATTTAGCCAAATCTCTAGGTGAATCTGCATATTCATAGGAAAGACAAATGCAGGACTCTTTCCACTCAATGGATTGAAGACATGACTGTACTTGCTGTCTGTGAGTGGAATGCCTTTATGCATAGACTTTATGCATAGACTTTATACATAGACTTTATGCATAGACTTTGGATGGAAAAATATAATGAAATATGGGACTCATTTTTACAAAATACAATTGGTTAAAAAAGCATGATAATTATATAACTGTATTAGAAACATGTATGCACTTGAATAACTATATATAAAATTGCAAATATTTACTGCTGTGATATATTATACCCATCTTTTCTTTGTTCTCTTTTTTCACTTTTTTAAAGAAAATGAACTGTGCTTTCTATTTCCTTGACAATGTCTGTCTTTCTATTTTTGTGGGGTTTTTCATATTTTTGGCATTATTTTAAAATGATAGTGCAGTAAAAGAATTTTAAAAAGTAAATCTACATATTCTGTTCAGGTACTTCTATTTGATACCCAATTTCAAACCATTCCATCACAATATTTTTGCATGGAATGAAATGCAAGCAACAATGGCTTGTATAAAAAATACTTTTCTTTCTTTGCAAACTGGAAAAGATCATTTGTACAGGTACTCCAAAACAATGTTGTAAAATCGTCTAATAGCTTCATTTTAGACAAATGATGCATCCATATCCAGCTACCAAGCTGATAACATTGCTATAATGTGTTCTACTTTCATTGCCAAATTGTTGTCTTTTCTGCAGGATCTTAATTAGCTGCTCCAGAACAATACATTACAATAAAGCTCCTTCATTAGATAATAGCTTATAACTTTCTGGCTGTCTCTTTCATCTTGTTAGCTTTCTCATCTTATTTTTACCTCTTTTCTTCCCATCTCCTTTGTAACCATGCTGGACCTGTAGTCTGTAAAGATCGATATAAGCAGCTACCCTGAAGCCAATAACTGTATTCTTAAAAATCATTTATCTGTTGATGAGAGCCAGTGTCAGGTCTCTGACAGCTTCCGAGACTGGAAACAGATAATCCCAAGAATAACTCACTCAAATAACTAATTAGTCAGATTTACATAGGTTAAAGTAGCAACACAAGAATTCTACCAAGTTTTAAATTTTCTAGTAAGGGATTATACCTAAGAAAATTAAGGTGGGAAGGTCCTGACTGTTTTTTCCCTGCTGTTTTGATGCAAGAGTGAGAGACCGAGTGTCTTTTGAGAAAGCAAGACTGCCTTTTTCTTTTTCTTTTTCTTTTTTTCCTTCTTAGGGTTTTTCTGCAACTCTAGGGTCCATTTTTGTTCTTGTTGTGTTGGATCAGTCAGATAGTAATAGAACTTAGACTTATATAGCTCTTCAAGTGCCTTATAGTGCTCCCTAAGCAGTTTACAGAGTCAGCATATTGCCCCCAACAATCTGGGTCCTCATTTTAGCAACCTTGGAAGGATGGAAGGATGAATCAACCTTGAGCCGGTTAGGATCAAACTCCTGGCAGTGAGAACGCAGAGTTTGCCTGCAATACTGCATTCTTACCACTATACCACCACGGCTCTATGAATGTTGACAGTATGACAGGAATTAACTGACCAGCTTGTTGCCAGAGCCTGACCTCATGGACTGAGAGAGAGAAAGAGACTGGCCCAAAGTCACCCAACCAGCTTTCGTGGCTAAGGCAGGACTTGATCTCACACTTTTCTGGTGGGCTACAACCACTAGAACCCTGTTGACTGTTTTCTGCAGGAAATATGACTGTATTGTACTCCGTCCTACCAGACCTATGTGTATATATTGTTTTTATTCTTTTCCATCTTTTATTGATTGTAAAATAATATTTTAATGTAAAATCCTAGGATAAATTATGGCATTATAGCAATGGATGAATATTTGAAATAGGGCAAAGACAATCTTTTGAGACCATTGTGAATTATTGAAAGGCTGATAGTCTTCCCACGAAACTGCCCCTTTCTGATTAAAGTTGTCTTTGGAAGTCTCACTGTCTGCTGTGTCACCAAGAGAGGTGTGATTGGCAGGAATGGAAAACCAGGGGCTTTTCAGTGCCCTTCAGTTATGATACACCCTTTTGATGGACTAAAGTTTGGCTTTGCCAGATTCTTTTTTTTTTCCCCTTCCCTCTGGCTTTTAAAAACATGATGTGCAGCTTTAATGATGTTGATCTTTCAATTGTTAGCAATGTTTTTAGAAGCAATTCTTTTACAAACAAAGAAACCTCATTAGATGATGGGAAATTATCCAGCTTTCTCTTTTATAGTTTGGTAGCTGAATTTTAACAAGAGTTTCCCAGGAGTCCCTTCTAGCACATCAATGATAGGAAGTCTTCTCTTGTTTTAAGAAACCAATTTGGCAGTCTTTTAAATGATGCTGCACTTGGCCTTTTAGCCAGTCATCTCCTATCCACGGAAGTCAGGCCTATTAAGTGCTGATATAGTGCTCTGGGATTCCTATTGAGTGGACTCCTTTTAACATGTTCTATCCTTATTGTGAACTGACAGTACAACCTACTCATTGGAAACTCTATTGCTCTTTGCTGCAACAATCTCTCTTTGGGTGAAATGTGTCCAGAACAAATGCAAATGTCACTTTAGATCTGAATCCAATTCAGTGAGATTCTTCCATCACTCCATATGAAAAATGGATGCTCCAAGGTCTCTTTCAACCCTGCAATTCTGTGCCCGGGAAAAGTGGCTTAATTACTGCATTTTAAAAGAGGTTGAAATGTAAATAAGGGTGAATGGATCCATTTGCACGGTGTGCTTCAGCAACTTACAGATTCAGGGAGATTCTGTGAAGGGCTTGGCTTATTTATGAGTGAACTGAGGAACAGTCCCATGATTAGCTGCTAGCAAGAGGCTTTCAGTGTGATTGTTCCCAAGTCACCTGTTTCTTCACTTCACTCTGCACCGATCACAAATAGCTACCTAAGTTCAATTGAACATGCTGGTTTTAACCTATGCAGCCCTAAACAAGGATTGCTTTCTCTAGCCAGGGTTAACCCAGCCAATACTGTATGTTTATCCCAGGAAACATTCTTAAGATACATATGGATGGGGGTCAGAACAAACGAAGAGATGTGCATTTCCCATCATTCCCATTATGATTCTAGGGCTGTGGCACGTTCTTCTCCTAGAAATTACATTTTGTGTATCATTAACTCCTTTACTGATCAAGATTTTATGAATGGCTTTAATGATTATTATTACCATGAATATTGATAATTTAATTGTTCTTTTTTGTTACTATAAATGGTTTCATTTCCATATAGACAGATAATCAACACATTACAATCTAACCCTTTATATAAATATCATTCACTTATGTGGTCAGAAGGCTATAACCTCTTGCTAAAACTGAGACATTAGTAGTTGTTGATAGTGGAATGATGTATTGAGAGACTGAGAAAGACTAGGAAGAGGTCTCAAATTGATACAAATATAAGAAACAATAGGAGGAGCCGGATCCAACTAGCACATGAAAATACTCTAGTGGACTCTAGTTCCAGCTTTAGCACTGATAGCTTCCAACACTAGTTGACTAGCTGAATTCTCAAGCAGCATCGTAACTTATTCTTGTAACTTGTTGTGGTAGCGGGCAATATGTCTCCAAAAGCAAAGGGCTTACTGAGCACCAAGAAACCCATCAATACATGGCTATAGTGTGCAAGGGGTGGCCCATAGCAGCAGTCTTCCCAATCTGACTAGTGTGCACTTGCTGTGAACATCTTTTAATGATCTCTCAGACAGGCGAGTGAAGAGGAGAAGGGTTCACAGGCATTTTTAGTTGCAATTGCAGTTTCAGTGGAAAAAAAAACTTCCCTTTGAAGATTAACCTGCCATCCGTGTTTTTGGCTTTCCAGAAATCATTTAAGACTGAAATGTTTCAAAGGGCATTTGGAGAGTGAAGTTATCGGTGTATCCACTGCCCTATGGTTGATTTAATACCTTTTTGTATTTGTATGATGTAACCCACCAGTCTTTTCTTGAGTCTGGTGATACATAGATACAATCAATACATAAAGTTTAGCCAAAGAACAACATTTGTACAAACCTGATAACTAAACTTTAGATGAAGATACTTGTAAAATCCAAGATTTTCATTTTCTGCATAGTTTTATATATTCACACACACACACACACACACACACACAGAGAGAGAGAGAGAGAGAGAGAGAGAGAGAGAGAGAGAGAGAGAGAGAGAGAGAGAGAGAGAGAGAGAGAGAGAGAGAGAGAGAAGAGTATATATAGATATAATATTCTCCTGTCAAGCATCTGTAGCAACAAATAATGTTTTATAGCAGTGGTTATATTTCAGAAGAGTGTTTGGGAGCTACAGTAATGGAAAGAAGAAACAGAGACATAGAATTGCTATTTCTGGCAATCGTCTTCCTGTCGCCGTTCTTTTATATGGTCTACTTTTGTTGTTTTCTTTCTTTTACAGTATATTATTCTTTATGAGTTTGCATAGCAGAAGCAGCATCGAAAACATGATGTTAATTATAAATATAGCATATCAAATATCACCAGATTGCCAAAGAAAATGGTCTTTGGGAGTCAGTAGGAATTTTAGAGCTCAGTTCTGTCAATGTCAAACCATAGGACATATGGATAAACCCCAATTCTCTTTCTCATCATATTTTCTTATTGAAGGTGGGAACATTCAGTAGTCTAAGAAGTCATATGACATACTTGCCACTATCTCATAAGCTTTCAGATTGGTGAATTTTAATTCAATAAAGGCAATTAGCAGCTGATGCACATTAGGGTCTCCTATCTGATGTCATCTTAGACAAAATCACCTCTCATAATTTTGGATGTGTGAGAAGAGATGTCAAAGATAATGTTTTATGGCACATGCTTATCAAACATTCATGGTCTCCTGCAGGAGTTGCAAATTTTCATAACAATTATTCATAATGCAGCTTACTTTCAGGTTTCATTGATACATTGTGGTGTCCTTTCCAAAGCCAAAGGAGTTGTTAATAATATTTTGGGTAGCTTAGTTATAATATTTTGTTTCACAAATAGTTTTACACTCAAATTTGTGAGCTCAGCAAATTTTTCTGTTCCCCAAGGAATCTGTGAACAATAAATCCCCAAGAAATTTATATTTAAGTCAAGGTGCAATGTTATTATTCCTAACAATTATATAAGAAACATTTAATGGTTAAGGCCAAATGTTATACTGTTCTACATACTAAGTCCAAAGAATGCAATGAAATTACATATTGCTGAAAATCACTTGCAATCAAAATACTAAGACTGAAAAATCAATATATTGGGGATTTGAATTCTCCATAGCTTCTGAGTCTTTAGTGTTAGAAAGGAATTTGACTCCTATTATGAATCTTTAGTTTTTCTTGTCCATTTTCATCCAAATTTCTGCTAGCCAAATCTATACTCAATTCATACAGTGATATTCATTCATAACCTTTGAGAATAACCTTTATAGAAGAAAAAAATGTGTAATGGAATCCACCCACAATAATAATAATAGTAATAGTAATAGTAGTAGTAGTAGTAATAATAATAATAATAATAATAATAATAATAATAATAATAATAATAATAATAATAATAATAATGTTGGAAGGGACCTTGGAGGTCATCTAGTCCAACCCTCTGCTCAGGCAGGAAACCCTATATCATTTCAGACAAATGGCTGTCCAGTCTCTTCTTAAAAACTTCCAGTGTTGGAGCATTCACCGCTTCTGGAGGCAGGTTGTTCCATTGGTTAATTGTTCTAACTGTCAGAAAGTTTCTCCTTAGTTCTAGGTTGCTTCTCTCCTTGATTAGTTTCCATCCATTGCTTCTTGTCCTGCCTTCAGGCGCCTTTGAAAATAGTTTGACTCCCTCTTCTTTGTGGCAGCCCCTGAGATATTGGAACACTGCTATCATGTCCCCCTTCGTCCTTCTCTTCATTAAACTAGACATACCCAATTCCAGCATCCGCTCCTTATATGCTTTAGCCTCCAGTCCCCTAATCATCTTTGTTGCTCTTCTCTGTACTCTTTCTAGAGTCTCAACATCTTTTTTACATCGTGGTGACCAAAACTGGATACAGTATTCCAAGTGTAGCCTTACCAAGGCATTGTAAAGTGGTATTAACACTTCACGTGATCTTGATTCTATCCCTCTGTTAATGCAGCCCAGGACTGTGTTGGCCTTTTTGGCAGCTGCAGCACACTGCTGGCTCATATTTAAATGATTGTCCACTAGGACTCCGGGATCCCTCTCACAGTTACTACTATTGAGCAAGGTACCCCCTATACTATACCTGTACATTTGGTTTTTCTTGCCTAAATGTAGAACCTTACTTTTTTCACCATTGAATTTTATTTTTTTAGATAGCGCCCAGTGTTCAAGTCTGTCCAGATCCTCCTGTATCCTAAGCCTGTCTTCTGGAGGCTAATTGAACTCTTGAGGGAGACATGTGAAAGAACTCACCTATACAAGGCACTATAACAACACTTGGATAACATTTTTCCCCACCTGGAAGATGGATTTTTCTGTCCCAAATAATTAGCTTTGAATTGGGAGGAGGATGACCTACATTCACTGAGTAGACCAGAATTAGAAGATGGTGCTAAAAACAAGTAAATGAGTAGGAACTACAAATAATTTTGGACATCTCTGCTGAAAAGGCTGGAGACAACCTTTGAAAGTTAGACTGAACTTGGGAAGTAAAGTTGCCAGATGAATGTTAATTCTTTTGGTGAGATGTGAAGGTTTCTCTCCTTTTGGTTTTCTTCTCTGTTTAAATCCTTCTTGCTCTTAACTCATCTTCATTCAGTTTCTCTCTACCTCATTTTCTTTCCCTTTCTAATGGATTTAAATTATTAGAATATTGCTGTCGTTGGATAATTAGGCATACTTGTTACTCAGCACATTGTTCTGCCGGTACTGTATCTATTATCATTCTTGTACATCAGATATCAGTAAATTGTCATACATCCATGGAAAAAGTCATCCATTGGCACAGGATATGGTATCTTCAATATGTTAATGAGATCTAAATGCACAGTATCATTTTAGAACAAGCTGGCAATTCTGTGGAAGTCTTCTGTTACTATTTGAATGTTGTTGGGGTCTGGATGGGGCAAGGCAGACTGAAGTTCTACCCAAACAAGATAGATTTGTTGTTTGTACATCAAGCACTTAGCCAGCTCGGTATTGTCTATCATTGGGGAAGCAGTAACCCTGAGAGATCATTCATGGCTAGTCCTGAATGGGTAGGCATGGGTCATGGCCAGGGAGTCTGCCCACCTTTGACTTGGATGCCACTTGCCAATCTACCTGGAGCCTGAGAATCTCACAACAGTAATTCATGCCTTCATCACTAGATTACACTACTGCAAGGTACCAACATGGGACTCTATTCGAAGATAACTCAGAAGCTATAACTAGTATGGAATGTAGTGACCTGATTACTGATACCGGTAAGTGTCATCCACCAATAGCATACTATATCTATGCTTAAGAACATGCAATAGGAGCTTCCAAATGCAATTCAAAATGCTGCCCTTGACCTACAATGTTCTATATTGCATGGTGCCAAAATATCTTCAAGACTGTGATCTCCACCCAGAATCAACTTGTCCTGTCCAATCATCATGGACCCCACATTTCCAAGAGAGAAGGGGAGCTGGTTATGGACCTCATATTCTAGGTGATTATGCATTTTAATTAATGAAATATCCTTCCCATGGATATTAGATTTGCCTTCACAGTAATGGCTTTATAGAATATATTAAATTCCAGAAGTTTTCTACTGGTTGAATGTTGCCCATTGATGACTATTAATAGTGAATTTACCCATGGGGAAATGTTGATGATGATTTGTAGCTAATGGACTTAATTATGTTATTGTCTTGGTTGTTATTTTGTTACTCTGAATATTTTAATGTTTTGTTGATGTTTTAACTTATCACAACTATCACTTCATGGTGTACTGCATTTTAATCAAGATTTGAAGATTACTATGTCATTTAAATCTAAATTAGTGAGCTTCTTGCAGTTACACAAACTGTAATCAGGATATGCAATTGGTTATGATGTTTTATTTCTGCAAGTGCAAAACATTACTTTTTGTAATATGAGCTGACAATAAACCTCAGACCTTGGTTAAAATGCACCACATATTGAGGTTAAGAGGGCAGTAGGCACAAATAACCAAATCAGTTTTGTTTTTCTTAGCTTGATATATGAACCTGGTTTCTCTGTATTGTGAATGCAGTGGTTCAGGATACATCCTCTCCTGAATTTGATTATTAGATGTGCTTTTTCATATACATTCATTGTAGTCCACAAATGGAGTGATGACAAACTCTTGAAATTTATTACCACTCAGTTAATTTATTTATTATTGAACATTTTATTAACCTATACACTTTGCTGCCTGTGCATCTTTAATGGGTTTATAGTAGGATTATTCATTTATTCCTCTGCCTGAAATAGAACATCCATTATTCACTTATGACACCTATAGTTATTAATTATATTACTCTGGGCTCTCCCATAATAGTGAAACCACTAATTGTGGAGCTATAATGCATACTTATTTCAAGAAGCATGTATAGGTGTTTCCAAGAGTCAGTGATATCCCCGCTTTCTTGTATTTTTACAGAGTTCAGGTGATGACAATGATGATGACCAAATCTAATTCAGATATCTAACTTGTCCATTTAGTAGGACATTAATACCATGTATTCAGCAATAAGGATATAAATATTTCTTCAGACTCACACTCTCAACCCTGCTGGAATAATTATGTAAGTATATATTTCTCAGTGTCATAAACAAGACACAAAGCTGGGAATAAAAGCAGGACTTGGGAGGGCTAGGACAATTTAATATATCATAACTCCCTCTCTATACTTAATTTGTATTCAAGTCCATGTAATCAACTCTGCACTAGTCCCTTAAGTAGAAATAAGGTTCTAGATTCCCTGCTTGTTCTTCTTATCTTTGATTAGAAAACCCCTACTCCTGCAGACTTGTATTAAGTGCTATGTTATATGAAACTTCAAACTTTTCAACATCATTCTAGCCATTGTCTATCCATTTCAGAATGAAGGTCTCTTCAGCATGTTTCTAACAAATACGGTCTTGAACTTTTTTTTTGCCAATTGGGCCCACAATACTTGCTGATGTCATCACTCCATTTTGTTTTAGGTCTCTTTCGTGGATGTTTTTTGTCAAATGGAATCCAGTCTATGACTGCCTTACTCCACCTGCCATCAGTTCTTCTTGCTATGTGACTAGCCCATTTCCATTTCAATTATTTTACTCTTTTGATCACATCATATATTTTCCTTTGTTCTCTAATTCATGTGCAGGTCTTTCTATCTTGTCTTGTGGTGTTAAGCATGTATCTTTCCATGGCTCTTTGAGACACTCTTAGTGTTTGTATTGATTGTGAAGTTAGTGGTATATGCTGGTATATGTTAGAACAGATAGCAACAGTACTCTATAAAGAGTGATAACTAATACCCTGGACCCTGGACCCCCTTGTCTAAATATCAAAACTTTGGGGCTTTTTGCAAATGCCAACACAACCTAGCTACTCTGATCTGCTGTTGCTGTTGTTTCCCAACTGGTTGAAATATTCATAAGGGCCCAGACAAAATTATTTTTAGGACACTCTTTTACCATTGACACCATTCCATTCTCATCACCACTGTTTTGTCAACAGGTTCCCTCAGCCCTTTCACTCTTCTCTTTTGTTTCTTCTGCCCTAATATCACCATGAATTCTGTACAACTGAACTTCTCTAGAGGGCAGTACAACAAATCTGCAAGTCTAGGGCTTTTAAATGTAACACAGAAATGAAAGTTCAGATGTTCCAGCTGCCATCTGTCAATTCCACAGGTAGATTAGACTATTCATGCATCTTATAGTTTTTGGAAACTGGAAGTTTCACTTGATTATTAATCTTGGCCTCTCTTCAGGTTTTCTCCAGTATCTTAGAATTCAGTCCATCAACCAGTGGTTCAGTTCCAATTCTCTGAAGGCTTATAATGATTGTCTACCAGCTGCTCAGAGCCCACCCTATCTTTCCATCCACAATGCAGTTGGGATTTAGAGGTACTGTCTGCTACTGGGGGTCAGCTGTTGACCTCTGTGTTGCATTGAGTCATGTCAGTCATAGTAGATTTACTCAAGGAGAAACCTCCTCATACTGAGAATAGCATCATCACATTCACTAAGCAAAGGTGACAGAGGAAGTATTTATAGTTAGAGGGATGCTACAAGTCAGGCACAAATGCAGTAAAAACCAGATAACAAGGAGGAGAGGACAGCAGCCTAATAAAACTAAATATAACTCTATTCAAATAATTTAATCCTTTAACCCTGTCATAAACTCATTAATGTATGCCTTCAAACTGAAAGGCATAGACTTTTCTCCATTACTGTTCCTTGCTTCTGTTGCAGTTCTGTCCAAGCTAGACACTCTGGTGCCAGATGTCCTTCAGTTACATATCTATACAGCAACAGTCATAATGCTTTAATGAACTGGGATATATATATATATTATATTGCTACTACTGTGTATCTATGCTGTCCAGTAAAACCCATTATCTCTATTAGGCTGCCAGTAGCAAATCAGTAGAATTGCTTGTTCCTTTAATTGATAGATCGCAACTTCTCCTCCTACTGATAGATTACCCCAAGCTAACAGCTCAGCGGCTTATTCCCCAGAGTTTACTATCCAATCCAGAGTGATCGGTTTATTCTTTCAGTAATAAATCCTAGGCTATCAATAATAATTAATAAATAACAGCAATAGGCTTGTGTCTGCTTCATAAGACCTCTTCAGAATTAACTCTTTTTTTTTCTAAATATCTGCATAATTTAGCAGCAGCAAAATAACATTTCTATCACATGGGCATTAATACACTCTCTGTGCAGGAGTGATAACAGATCTTAGACACTTTCAGATGTTGATTTAATCATGGGCTTTGGCTATCTCTATAATGTATGTTTACATAAACCATGGAGTGGCCTGAGAATGTGTTATAAATATAAAAGCAACTGGGAACTGACGATGAAAGGGAAGATTAAGAAGGTTGTTGCTCCATGGTCCTTGTTTAATCTGCAAACGGATCATCGCGTGCTAAACATCCGATGCTTTTTTATTTTGGCAGGTGATGAATTTTGTATGTATATCAGAATCTCTGGTTTTATGTATGCCTTCTTCTTTACTGCATCAGGATGTGGCAATTTTATAAGGCCACAGTTTACCCATAAAAACAGTCCCTGAGTATTTCACTGCTGATTTAAAAAAGGAGACTGTTCTGTTTCAGGAAAAGAGGCATTGAGACGAAGCAACGAGTTCCAACAGTTCTCCTTTATTGCAACACCAACAGAACAGATTTTAAAATGGTGCGGCCCCCTTTTATAGCCCCCCTGCACAATACCTTGCTGGCCAATCATTGCAATGGCTGGGAGCAGCCTTTCTTGTCCCGGGCATCCACATGGTCTGCCCGGGCCAATCGCTGCAGCCTGTGCCTGCTGGCCCAGGACATAACAGAGACCATGGCTCTTCAGCAGAACTTAGATTTTATAGTAATGAAGTTCTCACATTCAGCCAACTATGGTGCACTTTGTTTAAGGGCCCAAGCTCAAGAATCCAAGAAAATTGCTCTGAAGGTTGAGATCCACAACACATAATAGAAAACTGTGTATCAGATGCAGGACATGCTTCCAAAAGTTCCATGAACGTCCTGCAAACCCTGGCTTGTTTACAACATTTTTACTCTTCTGTGGCTCTACTGTCTGGTTTTTTTTTTCCAGGAGAAATAACGTCAACTATCACACCTGATTACAACATATGTTTTTAGAAAGACATTGTGATATTGTCAGGTCTGGGGTTTAATTAATTTCCTACTGATCCCCAACCTGGAATTTGCCCAGTCCCACTAGCTTTATGTTTTGAAGGGATTGAATGGGGATGACCATAAAAGCAGAGGGACATTAGAACAGAAGCAACCATGTCTGATATTCTGAGTTCCACAATGCATGACCAGATGTATCCAGGAAATTAAAAAAATAAGAACTTTATGGCCTTCTATTTTTCTCCCAAATAACTATTCTCAGGAATTCTGCAGGTAAGAAGCAGCTTCAGTTACAAACTATTAAGTCACTTGGTCTTTCTATCAAATCAACCAACCTTTATTGAGTTTGTCCGATCCACTTTTTAAAATGTCTAAATCAAGGTTACTTTTCAGAAGGCAACAATTCAATAATTTTAACTAATGTTGGATAAAGAAGTACTTACTTTCAAAGTTCCTAAATTTCCTAAATTTCTAAAATTCCTAAATTTAATTTCAGTGCATGATTACAAATTTACAATATTGTTTATCAGTAAGACAAATGTCTCAAACAGGTATGATTTTACAGAGTTTTGTTTGTTTTATCACCTAGGTTGAGAGGGTCTTTCAGTTTAAGGTAAAAAGATAATTTTTACTGGATGTTCAATGAGGTCTGCTAAACTTTTGAAATATTTTTTTAAAAGGGACAAAAACTCTGACAAGACCTCATCAGCATGCAGTGGTGATTTTCTCCAATATGATTCACAATTGCATCCATTGAGAAATCATTGCATGTACTGTATCAGCTTAGTACCCATTCTCCTGAATTACTTTGGAATGGTTCCCTTCAGCAAACATGGCAACTCCACTTTTTGAGCTTACTACTTTTCAAACTTAGTGTTCTCTAAATTTGCATAGTGACATTTTAGTCCAACTGAAAAAATCCAGTTCGAGTAGTCTTAATCACTGATGAATTAGACTAGTTAAAAAGCATTGGTACAGTATTGACTTTGGGAATGCTTCTATATATATCCTTTCAGTGGAAGACCTAATAATTCACTCTAGTCTCTACTTTCTATTTTTAACTAATTATCAACCAGTAAGAAGATTGCTCCTATTATAAAGCTTGCCAGATGAAAGTTAATCCTTTTGATGAGACTGAAGAAGGTTTCTTGTCCTTTGATTTTCTTCTTTGTTTAAATCCTTCTTTCTCTTAAATCATATAACTAGTTATCAACCAATAAAAAGATTGTTCCTATTATAAAAGTTTGATATATAATGTTTATTAACTTACCTTTATCTATAATATTGAAATTTTCAACAAATGATAAAATATAGGAATTACTTCTTATGGAGTTGTGTTGACTCTTCTTCAATCAGATTTATCTTTTGTTGTTTTGTATTTTGATCTTTATTAATGTTTTCCATAAATATATCACCAACAAGTGTTATGCTAAAAGCCCTGTAATTTTCTTTATGCCCCCGTGAATCTTTTTTTTTCCAAAACTGATTTCACTTCCTAAATTTCTGACTATTTTATAATTCATTTCGTTAAGAACTCCTAGATATTAACTAAACCTGATAATTTATTTTCAACCTGCCCTTAAGATTTACAACATCTCAATAATCTCATTTTTAAACATAATAATTCAAACATAAGAATCTTCCTTTGACTTTTACAAAAAAATTCCATCTTCCTACCAATCATATTTGATATACTTCTCATTTAAAGATGCAAACTCTTCCCTAAGTTAGTTAATTTCCTGCTACTGTAGCAAATATTGTCATTATTGATATTATTATTATTAATCATATTCTGCTCCTCCAACCATCTTTTCTCATTCCTTGTAGGTCTATGGTATAGTTTATTTTTCTTCCACTTGCAGCATTTAGACAAATATCCATTTTTTTGAAGAAACTTTCTCTTATTTTTTTTCTTTTTTAATTAATTAATGTGCTGGTGACTTCTTAGACTAACATTTCCATAGAAACACCTACACCCAGACTCCCTATCCATTCAGAATTATAATCAGAATAGAACTGGAAGGGACCTGGAGGCCTTCTAATCCGGCCTCCTATACCATTTCAGACAAGTGACTGTCCAGTCTCTTCTTAAAAACCTCCAGTGATGAAGCACCCACAACTTCTGAAGGCAAACTGTTCCACTAGTTAATTGTCCTCGTTATTAGGAAGCTTCTCCTTAATTTCAGGTTACTTCTCTCTTTGATCAGTTTCCAACCATTGCTTCTTGTCCTGCCCTCTGGTGCTTTGGAGAATAACGTGACCTCCTCTTCTTTGTGGCAGCCCCTCAAATACTGGAATACTGCTATCATGTCAGCCCTAGTCCTTCTTTTATCTAGACTGGACAAACCCAAATCCTGCAACCGTTCTTCATATGTTTTTGTTTCCAGGTCCTTGATCATCTTAGTTGCTCTCCTTTGCACTTTTTCCAAAGTCTCAATGTCTTTTTTGTAATGTGGTGAGCAAAGCTGGATGTAGTATTCCAAGAATAGCCTTATTAAGTCTTTATAAAGTGGTACTAATACTTCACATGATTTTGATTCTATGCCTCTGTTTATACAACCCAGGGTTGTATTAGCTTTTTTGGCGGCGGCTGCACACTGCTGACTCATGTTTAAGTGATCATCCACTAGGACTCCAAGGTCCCTCTCACAGCTACTGTTTTTGAGCCAGGTTTCACCTAATATGTACTTGTACCTTTGTTTTCCTGCCCAGGTGTAAAACCTTGCTTTTCTCCACATTAAATTTCATTCCACAGTCATTTCTGATGTGTGTATTTCTTCTTCAGTCTTCTTAATAGAATATCACATTTTTCAGTAGGGCCATGGTTTATTTTATCCTATTCCTTTAAGACAAAAAAGTTTTGACCAATATTGCAGAGAAGGGGAGGAACAAATAGAGGATGCTTGAAACTACGGATGGCTTAGAAAGTCTGTGAATTTTTAAGAACTGGTGCTACAGATGGTTTTAGATTACAGTTTCCATAACCTTTTACAATTGGTCACATGAGCTGGAGCTGAAGAAAATTAAGATCAACATCTGGAAGGTTTCCTATTCTGGAGAAGGACAGCAAGGTTCCAATTCAACTCTCAAATCCTCAAACAGGTCTGAAAGAACATGCATTGGGAAGGAGATAGAAGGACTAGATGCAAAGGTGGCAAGACTCCCTCTTATGGGTGGATGTTTATAATGTATAGGAGCAAGTATATCAGCAGGAATTTTTTGCATGATCATCTACACATAGTGAAATTTCTTCTTGTGCATTATTGATGCTTTAACTGAAGAAATGTTAAAATATGGATGTGGTTTGCTTATGGAGTGGCTGTGCAACTTGATTAATGTGTGTATGTGTGAAGACTACATCTGTGCCTGATGATTAGAAAAATGTTGTTATTAGTCCCTTCTATAAAGAGAAAGATAGCAAGAGAGAAAACAAAAACAAGGAGGTTCATTTGTGCAAATCATATTTTTTACTCTTCAGCAGGATACTGAGCAACAATAATTCATGTCTTCGTCACCTTTTATATAAACCTCTATATGGGGCTATCTTGGAAGGCAACCTGAATGCTTTAACAAAAATTAAGGTGCCTTATGTAGTAACTGGGATAGCAGATTCAGAAGCAGAACTGTGTATACTAGTTTTTCTACAGAACATTCCATGTTGTTCACTGATATTTGAATTCTTTACAGTATTCACCAACACAATGCAACAAGGATTGTGTATCTGAAAAGTAAAATATCAAATAAGAGAGTTGTGTTTCACAAGAAGAATAGATGGCAAAATAAAATAGAACAACTACAGTATTGTGTGCTTTTTGACAGAATGTTCACCAAAGATGGATTAATAGGTAGAAAAAAATTAATGCATGCACAGGCTGATAGAAAAATAGTATATGATATATAATTGGTTGAGATAAATGAATGAATGGTGTGTTTAAGGACCAAAAGGCAGTACATGAAGCAGTGTAGAAATATGGCAGAAACAAAGATGGCTTGTAGGTGTGAGAATAGAATAGAATAGAATAGAATAGAATAGAATAGAATAGAATAGAATAGAATAGAATAGAACTGGAAGGGACCTTGAAGGTCTTCTAGTCCAGCCCCCTGCTCAAGCAGGAGAGTCTATACCATCTCAGACAAGTGACTATCTAGCCTCTTCTTAAAAATCTCCAGTGATGGGGCACCCATGATTTCTGGAGGCAAGCTGTTCCACTGGTTAATTGTCCTCACTCTCAGGAAGTTTCTCCTTAATTCCAGGTTGCTTTTATCTTCGATCAGTTTCCAACCATTGTTTCATGTCCTGCCCTCTGGTGCTTTTGAGAATAACGTGACCCCCTCTTTTTTGTGGCAGCCCCTCAAATACTGGAATACTGCTATCATGTCTCCCCTATTTCTTCTTTTCTTTAGACTAGCCAAACCCAAGTCCTGCAGCCGTTCTTTATATGTTTTAGTCTCCAGGCATTTGATCTTCTTAGTTGCTCTTCTCTGAATTTTTTCCAAACTCTCAACATATTTTCCAAACTCTCAACATATCTTCTCTGAATTTTTTTTAATTTTTGAATAGAATGCAGTGAGGAGGTAGATCCCAAGAGTGTCAGAGGAGTAAGAGGCAACTTAGCCTTGATATTACGTATGAAATAAAGAGGGTGAAGACAGCCCCTCCCTAATAGTTCACAGAGTACATTATAGATGGAGACAGTAGAGTTTTCAGACTGGCAAGATTTTGCTTATAGGTGTGAAACAATAAAGAACTCAAGTTGGAAAAATTTCCACATATCATTCTTGGTTTTAGGCCTGACAGTTGGTTAGAGGGGTATAGTGAATAGTGTTGATGGAAATCAGGTTTTGCTATAAAAAAATTTTCTTGCCTCATGTCTTTATTTCTTTTGGCTTATTATGCTGCTTCCAAAGTGTGCTTGTGTGTGTGTGCTTGTATGTGTGTGATTTAATGGTCATGACTGTGTGTGATTTAATGGTCATCCCTCATGCTATCACTCTGCTGAACCCCTAATTCCCACAGTACAGTCTTATGTCTAAGGATATCTACCCACAGATGGCTATTTTACTATTATCCTTATCTTTTCTCTTATTGGTATCATTATTATGATTATATTAGTTCTTGTTTGTATGTACACTGAGAGCTTATGCACTGGAGACAAAATCCTTGTGTGTCCAATCACTCTTGGCCAATAAAATATTCTGTTCTGTTCTGTTCATTTCCATCTGGTCAATTTCAAAATGGAGAATGGCTTTCCCAGCACCAAAGCCCATGAAATCCTACACCAGAATAGGAACAAAGACAGCTACATGATTTGCTCCCATGATTATCTGTAGAAATATCAGGTAGAGGTAATCTGTGATAAAATAATAGCTATATTCCAGAATACTGATCACTTTATTTTCCCCTTCTCTTGTTCTAAGAGTGTGGTTATCTTTTTCAAGCTTTGTACATCTCTATAACAACTTTCTTTCTCTCCAAATTAAGATTATTTCTTTGTCAAAGGAAAATAAGATGTGCATGGGGAATAAAATTGTCAGATAGTTTATTCTGAATGAATAACAGCTCTTGATCCAGTTAACAGCATATTTTCAGCTTGTATTATTGTTACAAATCTCCTCAGAGATGCATTTGCAAATGAAATGGAAAAAAAAAAACCTGTTCTGAAGCTTAAGCAAACAGTAGGCCAAATGCATACTATATTTCATCCTTTAAAAGCTATCATTTTACCTAGAGAGCTGCTTAGTACAATTATACAATGTTTTTCTTGGCGTCCAGCTTCATTAAACATCCATTTTATCTTGTGCACTGATTAGCCTAAGTACTGAGCTCCTATGAAGGTTCTTATCAAATGGCTTAACAATCAACTGGAACACAGCTCCTTCATTAACTTTATAGTTTTATTATCTGGATTTAAAGCACTTTTTCTTCCACAATTCTCACCAGGTTTCTCCTCCCCCCCCCTTAGCACTTAACATTACCTTATTTAAGAAGCAATGTCATTGTCAATATTTACATAACATTGTTTTCTTTCCAGTTTACTGCAAAGTATTTAACACAAAACTCCCTCCCTAATACCTTGAGAGGCATGTTTTCACCTGTTTTCATATACTCCCAAATTATATTACCAAAATTAGTTATGTAGTTTTTTTCTTTTATGGTCACTTCTTCTGATGATATATATATTGTTTATTTAGCAATAGTAATGAGTGGTTGTAAACATTGTTGTGTAGAGCTGAATGAAGGAATTGATACACCTTGTGCAATTCAATCAATCAATCAATCAATCAATTTATTACAGCCAAAAGCCACACATAAATCAAACATCCAAATAAAACAAAACTAAACAGAACCATCACAAGAGGACATAGCAATACATCACAATCAATGAGGCAATAAATGGGTGACCAAGGTCTGCCTAGTTTTACAGACAGTATATCAAAAACAAGCTAGCTTCAGAAAAACTGAATCATACTGACCTGACAATAAAAATACATTGAGTATAGTCTAGAACTGAATAAAAACGTAATAAAATCAATTATAAAAGATTATTAAAAAGATCTAAAATGATTATTTATCTTTCTGGCGAATCCCGAATGTTGCTGCACAGAATCTAGCCACCTGCACCGTGATCACTGCCTGCTCATCTTTAAGCAGCCACTGGAGATAAATACGTTCCGAACGACCTGGATACCTATCAATTATGGGGAGGATGTGGTTTTTCCGAATGGCTCTGTAGAAGGAACATTGAAGGAGTATGTGTCCAATGGTCTCCACCTCTCCTGAGCCACAGGAGCATAGTCTTTCAGACAGTGGTGTCTTTTTATACTTGCTGTACAGGACGGCCGATGGACACGCATGGCACCATGCAAGCGAGAATGCTTTCCGGTGGTTTACTGACTCCAACTGACTAAGATACCTGTCAGGTGTAACCCCGTACCTAATAGAGTCTGGAACCAGAAACAGCGGAGCTATACCTAAGTCCGCTTGCCTCTCGATGTCCTCTACTCTTTGACGCCAGGTTAGTTTTGCTTGGTCATAGTCCAGTTTGAGAATTGAGACTGACGAGAAGCCTAGTTTGGCAAGGTTGGACTCAACTGCCTTGATCCATGAAGAGGAAAATTTATCTTGTAGAATTAATGGAGCAAGGCTTTGTGGAAAGCAATTAGGCCTTAGCCAGATGTTTAAGGAAGCTATACAGACTCTTGCTTTGACTTTCATCAATCCTGTCTCCAGGCGCAGAAGTGCATTTGGGACACAGCGCGGCATCTGGAGAATTGTTCTGATAAATTTGGATTGAACTCTTTCCAGTGGTATAAAACACGAAGCTGAGGGTCCGAGCAAGGTCCCGTAGAGAAGCTGTGCTAGCGACTTGGCCAGAAAGAGCTTAATTGCAACTGGAACATAGTGTCCTCCCTTTGTGCGGAAAATTTTAAGAATGGCATTCGCTGATCGTTGGCCAGAGGCAGCCACGTATTCTCCATGGGCTTTTTGTGAGCCAGTGGCATGGATGACCACCCCTAGATAGTTAAAGGTGGTTACCTGCTCTATTTTGTGGCTATTTAAATACCATGGGTACCATTTTGGCCTTTTTGCAAAAGCCATAACCTTTGTTTTCTCATAATTTATGTCCAGTTTATTATATTTGCAATACTGGACAAGGGCTTGCAAGGCTCTTTTAAGGCCAACTGGAGTCCTGGAGAGAATCACAGCGTCATCTGCATACAGCAGCAGAGCAATGCTTCAGTCACCTATTTTTTGGGGGTGGTAATTTGGATTATTTAACCATTTGCCTTGTGCAATTTAGAAAAAAAAATCAGCAGCATCTGTTGCAAAGTTTTGTACACTGGCAATGCTATTGTAATGCTTAGGGATAAGAATGTTATGTTGTACAGTATATATAGATCAAAAATACTTTAAAAATAAGATATTTCAAATAGAAAGTGTAGTTTTAATGCAGGCAATCATTCACACATACAACTTAGCTGAAAGTGAAGAAGTGGAATAAGAAATGGAAAGTGCAATAAAAGCAAATTCTTTCACGTTTTGAAAGAAATTATGCTAGGTAAAGTAGTTGTGACCATTCCATATTTATTCATTGATGCATTTAATCATTCAGGCATTCATTCAAAATATTTGTAGGGAGCCTTTTAGGATAAAATCTTAAACAAATCCTTTCAGTATGTAAGGTTACAATATGTAAAAGAAAAGCTGATAAAATATAGGAAACAGATTATTAACTCATGAAAACAATTAAAGGGGGCTATTTACCAGTGATTTTTTTTATCTCTTAATAAAATAGGTAAAATACTCAGACAGGTAAAACTTAGTCATTTACTAACATAACAACAAGTTCTATAACCTGCATAAAGGGGTTGTGAAAGTTCAAAGCAGACAAGTTAATGGGTTTAATTACATAATCAAAGCCTTGCCCCATTTGAATGTGCATTACTATATGCGGTTGGTTCAGTCTATAGTATTTATTTAGTTAATAAATTTATATGGCCTTCTAACTCACACATAGGGGACTCCAGATGGCTTACAACATTAAAAACCACAACATAAAAAACGCAACACTGCCCCCTCCCCATGGCAGCAACAATACAATCAGATCAACCATCTCTACAAGTGCCTTTTAAGCCTTTTGGATGAAGTGGAAACTTTAGGAATTGGATATGTCCAGTTTAATGAAGCAAAGGACTAGCAGTGACATGACAGCAGTGTTCCAATATTTAAGAGGCTGCCACAAAGAAGAGGGGGTTAACCTATTCTCCAAAACACCTGAAAGCAGAACAAGGATGGAAACTAAGCAAGGAAAGAACAAACCTAGAACTAAAGAGAAATTTCCTGACAGACCAATTAATCAGTACAATGGCTTGCCTTCAAAAGTTCTGGGTGCTCCATCACAGGAGGTTTTTAAGAAAAGATTGGATAACCATTTGCCTGAAATATTATAGTGTCTCCTCTTGAGCAAAGGGTTGAACCAGGAGATCTCCAAGGTCTCTTTCAACTCTGTTATTCTATTCAGTAAAACTAATCCTGGTCTTTACAATTTCCTGTTTTATGGAACCACTTCTTTACCAAGGTTGTTGCAAACCTGTCATTTCAACTGGATATAACTTTTACTTCCAAAATGGAGGTTGGCTTGCCATGACATGGTTGCCCAGTTAAAAATCCTTCTAATTCTGCCTGCAGGGGTCCTAAATAATCTCATCTTGAAGATTATCCAGATATTTTATAGGGTATGTACAACAGAATATATCTAACAAAAGGTGTGAAAATGGGGGTTTTATATATAAAAAAAGAAATTTACTAAATTTATATGGTCACCGATTTCAAATACATGCCTGTGAGGTTAAAAAGACTGAAAAAAGCTGTTCCACTGGTTAATTGTCCTCACTGTTAGGAAGTTTCTCCTTAATTCCAGGTTGCTTCTCTCCTTGATTAATTTCCATCCATTGTTTCTTGTCTTGCCTTTTGGTGCTTTGGAAAATAAATTGACCCCCCTTCTCCTTTTCTTCTAGTAAATACTGTATGTGAATTGTTTTGTGAGCAGGCCACAAAGCAAAGGAAAAAGCCCTAAAGAAAAAGAGGATAGGAGATATTTCCTTGTATTGTATTATCTACAAAGTTGTATTCACACAGTAGTATTCTGACTAAATTACTCTTCCAGTTAATCTAGATGGTGCTTGTACAACAGTCACACCACTAGGAGGCGCCATAGCAGCAGGAAGATATTTGCCTTGTTATTTGACCCCCTCTCTTTGTCATACCATAATGACTGCGCCCTTCCACAACCAGCTCTCTGTAGAAGCCCCAATAAATATCATGTATAATTGGACAAAAGACTTAGCCTACCTTAGTAAACAAAGCCAAGTACTCAGAAAACATTAAGAATCATTGCAAGCTTCTTGAGCAAGGGTTGCTTTGAAGGAAAGAGAAAGACAGGGAGGGAGACAGATTACCTGTAAGTGCCATGCGCATGGATTGCACTAAATGAACCATAGCAGCATTTTGAAGAGACAAAACTCCATCTATGGCTTCTTCTTATAGGAGTTTTAAACAAATTAGGATTAAGCACAATGATCCAGTACTGTAGTTTGTCAAATACAGCACAGATGCAAGCATCACTTATAGGATTCTTCCACAGTGTTTAGGAATGCTCAAGAAGAAATTCTGATTGGGTGTCAGACCACATTTAGCCTTGATGTCTCTAACATTTAGCAGAAGAAAAAGAGGCGAAACATTTCTCTTACCCCTTCAATATTTAAAACAATGTTTACATATCTGTACAAGTTACAAAACATACTTCATATTTTAAAGCTGTATGCATCCAAAATGTTGCAGTGTGAAAACATGTCATACAAAAATGCTAGCATTTTCGATATTTTTTTTTTACACCAGCTCATTAGTGAGATCGTGTTTTTGAGATACTTTGGACTCAGCCAGTTAGATAAAATTGCTCAGGAAATTATACTATTAAGCAACAGTGCATCACATAATGGTGTCATTATGGAATCACACAATAGAGTCATATTTGCCACGTGGCAAAATAGCATGCAGTTAGTCCTCAAATTACAGGAATTCCTTTAGCAGCTGTTTGAATTTATAATGGCATAGAAAAAAGTGACTTATGACAGGTTCTTACACCTACAGCCACCACAGCATTCCCAAGTGATCAGAATTTGGGCACTTGGTAACTAATCTGAATTCAGCATCCCAGGGTCATGCGATCACCATCTGCAACCTTTCCAGCTGGATTCCAACAAGCAAAGTCAATGGGCAAACCAGATTTGATTAACAACTGCATAATTCGCTTAAGAGCTGCAGTGATTTGCAGTTCTTAACAACCATGGCAAAAAAAAGTTCGTAAAATTGAGTGTGACTCACTTAATAACCACTTTGCTTAGTAATGGAAATTCTGGTCCCAATTATAGTCATAAATCAAGGACTAAGTATTGCACTTAACACAAGTTTTCTTCCAGAGTCTAATCCAGTATTTACTTTATTCTTTAAAGTACAGTATTCCATAGTCCAAGCCCTACATATCTGAGACAGTAAATGTATGTTAGCCGACACTCTCCTATTGAAGTTATCTTCAGTATTCTCCCTTCAAGAAATTAGAACTTTTAGAGCAGATTCCTCCAATCTAATGGCCTATAATGATTATTAGAAACACAAATCAACATTGTCCCAACTAATATAGAGGGCACCAATTTAAATAACACTAGTGTATAGTAAGGAACAGTACTATACAGTATTAGTAGTTCCCCTGGTTCTATGGAATTATTTTCATCAACAAAACTATGTTGGCAGACAAAAATCAGTTGTGCCATGGCAATGTTTAATTTTACTATATTCTTCATTTATTTTGCATAATGTATAGCATTTTCAGGTTCTGAAATTTGAATATATCTTAGCCAGCTCAGAAAGCTGAGATTAGGGTGTAAATGCCAATCACTGAGATATATGTTTTCTGGTAAAGACTAGGTCTATGCATCCTTTCTTATAAAGGTAATGTAATAAAGGTTGAAAAATAACTATTTAAATTTGCAAGGACAGATTTGAATTCCAAATACTTTTTTTTACTTTGTAACATATATTTTTTTGGGGGGGAAGGGGAAAATTTAAATTTGGGAGTAGGAAATGTTAACTTGGCTCTCTGCTATGCACATAATGTAAAATTTCATCAACTACAATATTTTAAAAGATAGAAGACTTGAGATATATCACATCTAAATGGAAATATTATCTAAGGAAGGTAACATTTATCAACATCACTTTGAAATGCAGTGGACGATGTGATAGGATTATGTAGATCTCAAATATCTGCGGGTGAATGAAAATGGGTAACCTTAGCAACCCCAGGTACATCCATACTGCTATAAATCAAATGTCAGCACTATGAACTATGCATGAAATAAATAAATAATTCTTGAAATATTCATAACAGAATACAAAGTATTGTTTTATAACTTCATCTCCATTAGACACATTAGAAATCAGCAGGAATGCAGGGAAGCAAGGCCATTTACATATTTCTGCACTTCCATATAGAAATATTTGTAAATAAAGCAGACAAGAATTGGAGACTGACATACACTACTCTGATTATCTTCTTTGGAATGGAAGAAAGATACTTTTTTCCAGTCAGGTAATTAGATAAAATATAAACTATTTTAAATCAGATTGGTCCTTAAAGTTGGTTTTTAAGAACAGAGAGAGCGCAAAACATACTGTATACGTTGGTTTTTACTGTATGCGTTGGTCTCCTTTTACAGTAAAAAGTAAAGTAAAATGAGTTTGGCAAAATAAGATGAGACACACCTGAGAAAATATTTATGACAGCACATAATTGATATCTATACATTATTTAATGGTAGTTTAAGCTATGATAATAGTATAATTATAGGATATCCCCATGCAGAGAAGAGTAGAATGGAAATTTGAGGATGGATGTTGAAGATCAGGGAGGAATTGCTTCTAAATGGAACTGTTGTTGTTTTTTTCTCAGCTGGATAGCACTCACTTTTCAAGACCTGGGTTGTTTTTTGTTTGTTTGTTTTTTTGTTCCTGAGTTGCTCATCAAGTAGATCACAAATTAATGCAAAATTCACCCAGGAAAGCTGAGAAGACTGGTGCTTTCAAATTTGAAATGAATGAAGGAAGGAATGAAGGAATGGATGGACGGATGGATGGATGAAGGAATGAAGGAATGAAATAACAATGACTTGAACATAACTCTTCCTGCCCTGCTGTTTTACCTCCATTGTTAAAGACTAACCATATGATATTGACCTTCTGAATCTCTTTAAACTGTGCTTCGGTCAATGAATTAAAACTCTATTTCAAATCAAATTTCAATTATCTCTATGTACTGCATTTCAATATTTTTTTCTGGTGGTCTGTTACTAAAGCACAAAAATCCATTATCTGCTGGGGCTGGGCATAAGGTTTAAGTAGAAAAAAGGGTGGGAGAACTTTTATTTTATTCTGTTGATTCTGTTCTATGGATAGGCAAAGTCCTCAAAGTTTTAGCAGTACAGAGAGTCTTCGACTTGCAATCATTTGTTCAATGACCATTCAAAGTTATGACAGCACTGAAAAAAGTGACTTACAACTGGCCCTTGCAGTATCTCCACAGTCATGGGATCAAAAATTGGGTGTGTATTTATGACAGTTGCAGCATCCCAGGCTCATGTGATCACCATTTACAACCTTCCCAGGAGCTTCCAACAATAATGAGGGAAGCTGGACTTGCTTAATGACCAGAGTGAAAGAACAATCACAGCAAAAAAAGGATGATAAAATCAGATGCTACTTGCTTAGTGATGGAAGTCCCATTCCCAATTGTGATTGTAAAACAAAGACTACCTATACACCATTTTCACAGATCGTAGGTATGCCAGAACAGAGCAATGCCACAGTGGGAGCCAAATCAAGATAGGAACATAATCAGTCAGTTCCTAACCACTTTATTGACTGGGTTTATTAGTGTAGCTTAGTAACTGATACTTATTTTTTTTCTCACTGGTTTCTACATATTTATTGCAATGCATTCATTTTTTCTTTGCTTCACTTCCAATGTTCCAAATACTCATTTCCCTTGGGACCTTCTAGACCTTAGAAAAAGTAAAGAATAAACAGTAAGAAGTAATGAATGAATTATTATAATAAAGGGTATAATAGAGAATATTAAAGAATTATCTCATTCACCTGACAATTAGTATGCCCTTGACCATCTCTGCTTTACCAAAATGTCTCTTTTATCAAACTATAAGTACCCTACAAAATGACTGGCACAACTCATGCAATAATCCTTATCCTGCTGTGCTAACAGAAATTTTCTCTTCAGTCATAATCAGATCACTGCAACACCAAAAAGACTGAGAATATATAACTACAATGAAAGACGGTGAAGCTCAAAACCTTGCAAAGCTTTTGACTGCTGGATAAATAAGTTGACTGAATTCTACCTGCCTTCCCAATGTAGATACCAATAAATGCATAGGCTAACATAACTATCCATTGCAACCCTATTAAACATGAGAGAGTCTTAATACATCAAATATCAATTTAACATTGCTATATTCATCTATTTTTCTTTTTTTATTTCTTTTTGGTCCGGGAAAGAAAACATTGTTAGAGTAATACTGAGTAGTTTAATGCTAGACTGTTCATTTATTTACTTCTAGCTTTCCCCAATTTGGTGTATTCCAATGTAAGGTAGAAGAATTCATATTGTCTCTATTCCGTATGAATAGAGTATGATTGGGTTACAAATCATGGATACTAATTTATTCATTATGTTTATTTCAAGAGCACTTTTGGAGTTAAATGTCTAAAATGAAACATTTGGTTTCTCTAGATACTTTAAGCCTGATATCTGTTAGATAAAAGAAATTAACCGTTTCCATGTTTAGAACTGATACAAAGATATGAAATGTTCAAATGTTTTGGCAACTGGATGTCAGTATTCTGGTATGATGTTTGGGGATAGAAATGTTTTATTTTTATGCTGTAATTTCCTAGACTTTCATACATTAATGACTATGGAAGAGCAACATATAGAAGGATGGGGTCCAGGCAATAAAAAACAATGCTAATATTTTTTTTTCCATCCATCTGCAGATCCAAGAAACAGAGTCTCACATGCTTTTGGGATTTTCATTATTATTAAAGCCAAATGTACCAGGTCATAACCAAATTTTTAATCACCAGCATGTGCCCATTTGGATTTTTCTATACATTATTTGGATTCTCTTGTCTAAAATAATACTAATTTGACAGATCAATGGCATTTTAAAATGACTCTCATTTGAATTAACTTATTCAGCGTTCAGTTTGTTATTTTTAAACATCATTATTTTCTTTCTCTGTGTATGTATTTCTAAAATGAGATGGGATAGATTAGCTGCATAATCAAAAGAAAGGAGCTAAATAAGGAAAACTAAGTGGGGAAAGGGGGAGAGCAGACTTACCCTTGTTTATTTAGAATCCTGATTTTCAATTTCTTTCCAGTACAAGCTGTATTAATTGTTCAGGACCTCAAGCACATGCTCCAATGAAAATAAATTACTTTATTTCTATTAAGCCACCAATGGCTGTGTAACTTAATTTCATTAGGTTGAACCTGTTGAGAGGATTCAGATTTCCATAGCAGGACGCACTTGAAATGAAAAGACGCTTTCGATTCTCCAATTAACAGAATCGTTCCCCTTTCAACTGAAATGAATGTTATTGAAACCAATTAGCATAGACTGGAAAATCTCTCATTAATGAGGGGAGTGTGGGTGAGTAAACAGCAATGAAAAGATGAAATTAGAGAAGAGGCACTTCTCGTTGGCCTGAATAATTACATGCTTAGTTGCCTAATTGTCTGGTGAAAAGCAGTGTGGTGATAGTAACAGATTGCCGTGTTCATTAGGCTGCAAAAGGCCACCTGCTGCTGAGGCTCATTTTCGTACAGTCTATATACACGTGTTTATCCCCGGGGATTGATATTTGGACACAACACTAGCAGGGAAAAGCAAATGAGTTTGCCAATATGCTGCAATTTTGTGTCTCTTTATGCCAAGATACAGAAGCTTAATATGTCAAATATAATGAATAAAACTGAGCGCAATAAGGGGAGTTTATGAGGAAACTGACCTTCTAGCATGTCCCAGTCTCGAACTCTTAAAAGTGTCCAGATCCTCGGCTTTTCAAGGCAGATGTTCCTTCCTGGCCTGAAACTGCTCCAAATTATCCCCTACAAAAGGTAAATTACAACCATGATGGCCCTGGCAATTTTGAGAGACAATGGCATAATGAAAGCCCACAATGTTAACTGTTAAAAATTGGAAACAAATGTAAAATACCAAATGCTGCGATGTGTTCATGAAAAACAGCATTGTTCCTATTTGCTCGACAGTGGTAATAAACATCAAAGAGCTGAGGCCTCTTTATGCATGCCCTTCCTTCTCTATCCAATCACTTCACGTCTCATAACCGCTATTTTTATGAGTCTTTTAACTTTGGTTTTATTGGTTGGTTTCATATTTACAAAATATCATTATCGGCACAAACTACAGGGTTTAATTTTTTTTTCTTGTGCTCAGATGTTGGTAATGTCAATGTAAGATTCCTTAAAAACACCTATTTAACAGTATCTATTGCAATGGTTAAAGAAAAAGAAGAAGGGAGGGAGGGAGGGAGGGAGGAAGAAAGGAACAGATTTTGACAGAAAGACAGATAGAAACTAGCATGCAAAACAGAGTGGAAACTCGGACTGCGACCTCTAAACTTCCATGCACAATTTTGCATTCATTATTTCCACATGCTTAAAGGAAACAGCACCTGTGAAATTAATAGCTGGTGTGGAGGGCTTCTTTGAAATTAGACCATCTGAATATGAATTGCTGCAGGGGAGGATTAGAGTTGCAGTACTCATATGCACCAAAAGGATGAATACAAAACTCAGTGATAACATTTTTGAATACTTGCATTTATTAATACAGAGCCAACACATTTTCCATATACAGGTAGTCCTCAACTTAAGATCACAACTGAGCCCAAAGGGGAGATGTTTGTTAAATGGGTTTTGCCTCATTTTACAAACTTTCTTTCCATAGTTGTTAAGGGAATTGCTGCAGTTGTTAACTTACTAGCATGGTTGTTAAGTGAATCTGGCTTCCCCATTGGCTTTGCTTGTCCAAAAGTCATACCAGGTGATCACGTGACCCCAAGTCACTGCACCCCATAAATACGAGTCAGTTGCCAAGTGTCTGAATTTTGATCATGTGACAATGGGGATAGCACAGTCACTTTTTTCAGTGCCGTTGTAACTTTGAACAGTCACTAAATGAACTGTTGAAAGTCAAGGATTATCTGTATTAAATTATTACATTTCAACATCATAAATTGATTATTATTGGAAAGGCAAGACAAAAAACTAGACAAGATAATATAGCTTAGAAATCTCATTACCAATTTCAGGCCTTAGTTGGGTGTGTATAGAGCATCGACCAAGAAGGAAATGATCTTTTTGTATAAGAATTACCCAATCATATTGGTCCTTTATGGTTATAAAACTAATGTAATAGGTGATGAATACCAGGAAATGAATTAATTCCAATGAATCCATAGGGACAATAAGATTGATTAACGTATGATTTGACTCCACTAAACTTTGGATGGATAAGTAGGTGGGTGGGTGGGTGGGTGGAGGGAGGATGGGAGGGTGGGTGTTATGATCCAGATTGTGTAGGCAGAAGCAGGCTACAGTCCTTTATTGCTCTGTTAACTTCCACAAACAAACAACCTTACAAAGGCCGGTAAGGCTCCACCCCACACTTCCTGAAGGCAGCCACCCACAGTCCAACAAACTAAAGGCAGTAAGCAACAAAACCAGTTTGTAAAGGTAGAGAGGAAGTTATTTTCCCAGAGCTGCCCATATTCCTTTATTTATTGAAGCATAAAAGCAACTGAATTAAATAAATAAGTTTTGCCAACTTTTGAAAATGGAAATGGAATTTTACCATTCAGGAATGATGGTTTAACAGTTCGTATTAGCTTGATTTATTTTTGTTCTTTTTATGATATAGAAACTGTTTTGTAGATGTACTTCTGCTCTTAAAAGTAGCCTATATATATTTTTAAATGAGTGAATAAATAAAATCATACTGGTTTACATCCACATTTGGTTAAGTTTAGAATAAGCATGCTGAAATCAATGAAATGTACATTTGTCATAATCAAAATACCCCACTAACTTCAGTGGGTCTTCTCTAATCATAACAAAGTATATAGAGCCAATAACTAAACATTGAACTGAGCAATAATTTTCCAGGAAATATAGAACAATATTTATTCCATACTTATACAGTTTTCAAATGTTTTGGCAAAAAAATCATAAAATAATTGGAGAAATATGTAGTTATTGTTGAAGATTTGGTTTAAATCCAAGAACACTTATCAACAACTTTAAAATGGAGAAGAGATCTTTGCTTTTGACAAGCATATAGAAAATATTTTTTTAGTTATATCATTTTGTGGACTTAGAAGAAAGTGACATAAAACTTTTTGGGGATTCAATGCCTGAGTGAATAAGTAGAAAATCAAAATACAATGTAAATTAAACAATGGAAACGTTTTTCTTGTTGTTGCTTTTTTGTTGAGTTAAACATCAATATGAAAACTACGTATTGTAGAATAGAGAATTAGAAAAGAAATGAAAGCAAAAATAAAAATGAAACCAAATTTTAAAAATATCTTTAAAGTATGTATATATAAAATGATTTAAATGAGAAAAATATGTTTGATGAACCATCTGTTCCCTGTAGTTTTATGCACTAATAAAGAAATGCAAGTATATTTGTAATCAGGAATGGTGCCTAATTGGGTTCTTGGATTGCATATAGGATTATAAATGGCTAAAGATTTCAATTTCTTTTCAAATGTCCACACTAAATGTTGTGAATATTATTTCATGCAACCAGGTACATGGGAAGAATTAAGTGTAAGCATATTTTTCTCTCCACCGTTTAATCAAAGATTGTATGCATAATATTGTGAATATCACTTCTGCCTCTAAATTCTATGGATTTTTGGAACCCTCCATTGATAACATTTATTTGATTAGGATGGCTTTCTCCAAACAGATGCCTTAAAGAAGAACTGGAATACCATTCTTAGAATTACCAACCAACATGACTTGAGAGCATCTAAAAGTTGAAAATTTTTGCTTTAGAGTTTAAATCTAACTAAGGGCAGCAGGGTGGCTCAGTGATTAAGATGCTGGGCATGTTGGCTGGAAAGTCAACAACCCAGATTCTAGATCCAAGCACCACGCAATGGGGTGAGCTCTCGTCCTTGCCCAGCTCCTGTAACCCTAGCATTTCAAAAGCATACAAATGCGAGTAGGTAAATAGGTACCATTTCAGTGGGAAAGTAACAGCACTTCATAATGTCACGCTGGCCACATGACTGGAAAAATATCTTTGGACAACGTTGACTCAATGGCCCTGAAACGGTGATGAGCACTGCCCCCTATAGTTGGCAATAACTAGCGAAATAAAATCCACAAGGATTATTTTACCTTTTTTTAAAAAAAAAAAATCTAACAGTGTTGATAAAGAATCTCAATAGTTAGTTGTAGAATGTTTCCATTTAGAAATACAAGGCCTTAATCAAGGAGTGAACGATAAATGCCGTATCAATGATACAGTTACATATGAAGCTTTTAAATAGCAAAATGAAGTCAGATTTGCTTTTTAAGAGAATTAATAAAGCTTTACATGATTTAAAGGCTGATTCATAATGACATTGTCCTGATTACTTTAGTGGCATGACCTTAAGATGAGGATCTGGCAAGATGCTTTATTGAAGGACGTTACTGTATTTCATTAGACAAAATGTGTTCTGCTCCAAGATGAGGTGCAATGAAAGTAGCCCGTTGACAGCGGCTTTCCAGCCGAGACTTACATCAGCAGAGTGGATAATGCAATTGAGGAGTAAGTCACCTCGTGGAATGCTGTTTTTCTTTTTACTACATTAGGGGCTGAAATTTTAAGTGCTATTTACCTATTATTTCTTTCAAATTTCTAGAGAAAATATAACCAGATGCATTATATTGTGAATTGACAGCCAAAATATCCATTTTCCAGAAGATAGAACATATACCTATCTACATTGTTGGTCATATAAAAGTGTGATCCAATCAGGCACAGCTTCTTATCCATTCAAGAAAATCATGGAAAAAAGACATTAATTGCTTCTCAGCCAGACCTATAATTTTAGTCCTGCATCGGTATTCATATATATCATCATAGCCAACAGATTATCAGATGATAATCCTCAACAAACTAACTAGCTTTGACAGATCATTCAACACCTAGTCAGGTAAAATACTTTGCATTATGACAAGATTTTCTCCACAACTATTAGGAAAATCGCTTCCACACATTCAGAGGGTAAAAAAAATATTGTTTAAAAAATATTAACATAATGAACTCCGGGACTCCCTTTTCCATTTAACTATTGTCTATCAAAAGAGGTTGGCCTGTGGTGGCTTAAGTTATTTTAGGAAAGTTATTTCATTGAGTGCATCTTTATTTATGTGCAAAAAAATAACCACTCAGTTATCTTTTTAGTGTTGCTGTTGTTTCATGTAGTTTTTTCCACACTGTATCCTTCATACTTCATTTGTTATTTTGATAAAGAAAGATAGATTAATTATGGGCAACCTTTGTGAATAATTGTCCCTGGCATTTGGGTTTCTTTTTAACTCCGTAAAGTTTATTGTCTCTGCAAGGTTGTTTGAGTGTATGTTTGAATGGCAGAGTATGTTTGAACCATAGGTGGACATAAATGACCTTTGAAATTCACCACCAAATTGGTTGAAAAAGAATCAGGTATTTTTCTCTGAATTTTTAAAGCAGAAGAATAAATGTCAGTTGTACAATGGGTATAATATTTTGCACGTTTCAAGATATTCCATGACCTTCCAAACTCTCAAGACTGTTTATCATCCAAGCACTCATGAAAACCAACAAAGATCATTCCATAATATTGGAATGTAGGGCAAAAAGAGCATTTGAGCTGTTTTCTTCCAGCTCATGCTTCTTGCTGCCATAGAATCAAGGATGGCTAGTTTTCTGCCCATCACTGCCAAGATGAGTTTGTCTGTCTATTTGCAACATACTCATGTGGATTAAATCAGATTTCTTGATTTTTTATCCCAGACCAGTAAAATGCCAATATGAATAATAAAAATACAGCCCTTTCCCTATGAAGAAAATTAAGCTGTAGTGAAATAAAACCTTACGAGTTCTTTAGGGTGACCATACCTGAAAATTCACTCTGGTAATTTACCTTATTGCTTAAAAGCCTACTTCAAAAAATTACCTTTACTTCTAAAAGGGAAGGCTGGGATCAGTGTATCACAAAGAATGCTAATTTGATTGCACCAATTTCACTTAATGCAAAGAGTGAATTATTTTTAGGCTGCAGATGATTTATGTGGGTATTGATTTGTTGATCAATAAGGGCACAGTGTCTAATTATTGATAATCCCTCTCTAAATGAAAGATCGAGTGTAAGGAGAGCTGGTTAGAGAACTCAAGATATAAAGTGATTCAGTGTGAAGCTTGGTAATTGAAAGTCAAACTAATCTCATAAATTAAATTACAGCAATCTATAACATTTACCTGATAAATCCTTTTGAAAGCTTTATTTAACTTTCAGTGTTCTCTCTGAAAACACTGTGTACACTTTCAAAGGTGTCACATTTTATGAAGAAAGATCTTTTTGAAAAGATATATGGCTTCAGTCTCATGTAAATAGCTTCGGCATATTTGAGTAATGGCATAGAAATCAATTGGAATATTTAGATGTGGAAAGGGACTTTTTATTCTCTAACAATGAGATGGGATGAGTAATATAATTATATTTTACTTTAAGTCAAGAATTATTTTTACTATTTTTTTATCTAGAGATCCCATTAATCACATTATACAGAAAATCAATGATATCTCTAGAATTCTTCTACATTATCATCTTCAGAACTCAATGATTCTTAGTTTGGATGCAATTATCACTATACATAAAATAACCAAGTTGTAGTATTGTATAGGTTTAATTGTCTATTGCTCTTATGAGTATTCCATGGATATTTCAGTTTTACATATTGTAAGCCACCTCAAATCATTAGAATAGGTAGCATACAAATGGATGTAATTAAATAAATAAATAAAATAGTGTTTCTTTGGTTTTTAGTTGGATTTTAAAATTATGTCAGTCAATTCTCTATAATATTCTTGAGATCTCATTGTTCACTCAACTGAATCAGTTTCATGTTGTCTTTGTCAACCATTTTTTTCCCTTAGGGTACTGGAGGTCATCAAGAAATGTGTGCTTTGTTAATTTCTTTCTCTTCAGGTGTCCAGGGGAAATTGATCATTTGAAGATATACACCAGGATACCATTGGATCAGAATCTTCTAATGGGGTTGAAGGCTAAAACATGAAGAATGGTTATAGGAATCTTGTTCTTGTCTTGTTTAATGAAAAGAAGGACTAGGAGTAATAAGAAAGCAGTGTTCCAATATCTAAGGGGTTGCTGTAAAGATGGAGTCAAGCTATTCTCCAAAGCACCTGAGGGTAGGACAAGAGACAATGGATGGAAACTAATAAAGGAGAGAAGCAACCTAGAACTAAGAAGAAATTTCCTGACAGTTAGAACAATTACTCAGTGGAACAATTTGCCTCCAGAAGCTGTTAATGCTCCAATACTGGAAGTTTTTAAAAAGAGATTGGACAACCATTTGTATGAAGTAGTATAGGGTTTCCTGCCTAAGCAGGAGGTTGGACTAGAAGACCTCCAAGGTCCCTTCCAACTCTGTTATTCTGTTATTAAATTTTCAATTTTCATCGAGCACCTACAATGACCTAAAAGTGTCAGTTCTTAAAGCATACTCTATTATAGCAGTTATCTATTTTACAGGTTACTGTTAAAGTATGGCCTAGGAAGATATACTTTAGTGATCACTTTAATTAAGTTGATACACACCAACACTGCATCATGGAATCACAGTCAAACATCTAACCCAAGCTGGCTCAGGAATTCTGGGAATTGAAGCCCACGAGTCATAAAAGAGCCAAGGTTGACTACCCCTGATCTAACCAATTATTGTGATCAATATGTAAAATTTAGCAATCATCTAACTCCTTTCTACCAATATTTACTTTTTCACTTTTTTCTTGCTAACGTCCGGATAGCTTTTAACAATTTATATCTAAAATATCTAAAGAAATAAAATTATACCAGAGTTTCATTTATTAGAAGCTTGATTCATATACAATTATTGAATAGACAGTTTCTCTTCTCATTAGGTATTCTCCAATTAGTCAAGAACATTCTCAAATCCAAATCAGTTAATGATTTCCATGATAGAAGATGATCCCTAGTTTCTCACCTTAACTTTAATCTACTAGTCAAACTATACTTACTGCATAGCTATATCCCTAATTTTTCATCACCCTAAGCACCCTTACAGTTAGATGAAAACTGATATATGATGCATTATCAGATTCTAATAAAAGATTCTATATAACTCAGAAGCTTACCTAACCTGTACCATAATCAGTATTGAACTAATAAAAGTTATTCCCTGTTTTCTGCTCCTTGTTCTCTGATTAACTTTGCAATAATTCTCTGCTGCCTAGCAAGTTATGGATAGAAAAGGCTTCAAATATCAAGCGATGTCTGATATTTATCTGAACCATATAAGGAGATGGATAGGGAGAAAAGGAAACTTGTATTATTAATAATATAGTAAGTGGATTGTAGCTCTTTTAAAAATATCATGTCAAACAATATTGGTGTTTGGTGAGTTCTTGTTCATACTACCAACATTTAATGGGAAATGCAAGAGTTTGGCTGCGGTTCTGGCAAAGGTCAGGAATTCCTGGATTCAGACCTGGGTATGGGGCTAAGACTACATTAGTTGCTCTCCTGGATGATCTGTGTCAGAACCTGGATTATCTCCTATAGAAAAAGAGAGCAGAAAGTGCAAAGAAAGAAAAAAAGAGGAAGAAATGAGAAAAGGAAAAAAATAAATATTTAAAGAAGTGACATCCGATCTTCATCACAACTAGAAATTCTTCACGTCCCATTACCTGCAAATATTTTTTCTTCCCATAGTCCATGCCTTATTTATGCCCAAATACATAAACTATACCTCTTGTTGCTTTTTCCTCTCCTACTTTGGTTTTGTTTTTGCAATTTCAATTCTACTTTGTTTTAATTCCGTGGCTGTTTTTACTGTGACATTGTAACTGCCAAGAGTTGAAAGACTACAGCAGAATAAATAAATACATTTGATCATATGTGAGCTTAAACATTTTAACAAAGTTATTTTCTGTGCTGTAAACTGAATCTTGAGGAAATTACCAGAAAAATGCATAAAACATTCTCAAATTATGATGCCCAATATTTTCTTTGGAGCTCGTTTTGTTGAACCAAATTCATGTAGGGTTGGCTGCTTAGCACATGTGAGTTGCCAAGAAGCCTTCTTCATTACAACTATTAATTACCTTTATAATTTCTATTGCAAAGGCACTTTGGAAAGTGAGCTGAGAAAAAAGAGAGAGAGAGAGAAGCCAGGAAAGAAATGAGAGCAAGAATGTGTTGGGAAGCTAGATATTTGAGGTAAAGAGGGGCAGCTGAACAAAGAGAAAAGAGAGAGAGAGAGAGAGAGAGAGAGAGAGAGAGAGAGAGAGAGAGAGAGAGAGAGAGAGAGAGAGAGAGAGAGAGTCCTAGGTAATGACTAATTGCACTCACGCATGGAAATCAGCAACAGAGAGTCAACGGAAATGTAAAACATTTGGTTCAATAATCTACCTGTTACAAATAATTCTATGAATAGCCCAAGTGTCAGGACTGCCACCCTGCTATGCCATGCTTTGCTTGCCACCAGTCTGCCATACACAGTGGAGAGGAGGAACTGCAGGGTGGGATGGGGGAGGGGGGTTAGTATGAGAGGAATTAAAATTACTCATCATGCCATCCTGTCAGAGCCGGTGACAGTTCCAAGGTCACACTATGGAATGAAGCACCATCCAGCTCAGGAGGCCAGGGACTGTTACCCAAACAATTTGTTTGAATTTAATTGTGCACTTAGAGATAACCAAGAGGGAAGGTGGGAGCCAGGGAAAAGTTAACAACATACTTTTGGGCACGAAAACCTCAGATCCGGCTTTGCTCCTCTTTAACCACTTGGCCGTACTTTCGTTACAATGGATTCAAGAATCTTTCTTTTCTAATTGACCAAGTTGGGGATAGTTGATATCATAGGCCTAAAGATCTGGTAAATAACAGAAACTTAAGTGAAATAGATTTTTAAACAATAAAGACAGTCCTCAACTTACAACCCACAATTAAGCCCAACATTTTTCTTGCTAAGCAAGGCAGTTGTTAACTTTACCTCATTTAATGACCTTTTTACCACAGCTGTTAAATGAATCATGTGGTTGCTAAGCTAATCTGGCTTCCCCATTGACTTTGCTTGTTGGAAGCCAGGTAGAAAGATTACAAATACACAAACTGTCATAAACACATGCCATTGCGAAGCACCTGAATTTTGATCATATGACTATGGCGATGCTGCAACTGTCGTAAATGTGAAAACTGATCATAAATCACTTTTTTCAATGCTGTTGTAACTTTGAACAGTCACTAAACAAATGGTTGTAAATTGAGGACTACCTGTAATAGAAATGAAACACACACCGAGGCTACTGCCATTTTTCTCAGCAGACATGCATAGAATTGTGCTTTCAGAAAGGAAGAGGGAAAATATATTCAGATGTCAATCTACTTAAGAAAGAATGACTTGCACTTGTCCTTCAGAAAGTTTTGAGTGACTCTGAGGCTCTGAGGTAGTTTTTCATCAAGCCATGGAGGAGGCAGAGTTTCAGCAGGATGGCTTAGCCATAAATCACTGTCAAAATATGTCTCCCAATATAAAAAGAAAAGTGCCTTCTTCACTGCTCCAGGTAGATGTTCTTTCCAGTATGGGGTTAAGATGATGCAAGGTATCTTTCTTTGCTGCAGCTGTTGTGGAATAAACTAAGTTACAAAACATATATTTTGATTTAGGTGTTCGCATCTTCTAAATAACAATCCACATTTTTTTGGAATACAATGATTGACTGTCCTGGAGAGAAAATAGGCAAGCTTTTCTGTGGCATTCTTCTAGTGTTCTGCTGTTACCTAATTGCCCTGCAAGTCAATTATATTGTAAGTATAACTGAGGAAAGACAAAGCTTTTTTCTATTACTACAGACTGCCCTATCGTGCTTTCAGCCCTGCCCCGTGCTGCAATTATTTTCCTCTCAAATGAATGGTGCTGCCATTTTAAAATAGGAAACAAATAGCACTGTTGATTCCAAAAATTATCAACAGCTTGCTGTTCCACCACCCAATGGCAATCATTAATATTGTGTGCAATTAAAATGAAACCACTCTATAAATGGTAAGGAATTTTCTTTGCTAGGCTAACAGAGAACTATTTCATTTCATCATACAATTAAATATGAAGCAGGACAAAGAAGAAAGGAAAGATGAGTTCCCCCACTCTTCAATGAAATCCATCCCACCAATTAAAATTCAGCCCAATTGATCACTTTACTATTTAGATAGTTAATTCACTCCAATGTCATTCCATTCTAAAGCTCAATAATCTAATTACCTTCATTTTAAGTAAGTGCCTCTAATCACTTAGTAGTAGAGATACTCTTTAGAAACCATAGGCAAGAGGTAACAGCTGAAACTATTGCCCTGGCAGAATAATTGCAAAGCCATTTCATCCCAATTGATACTAGGAAGCAACTCCTAAAGCAATTCCTTCTGATAATAATAATAATAATAGTAAAGTTGGAAGGGACCTTGGAGGTCATCTAGTCCAACCCCCTGCTCAGGCAAGAAACCCTATACCATTTCGGACAAATGGCTGTCCAGTCTCTTCTTAAAAACTTCCAGTGTTGGAGCATTCACCGCTTCTGGAGGCAGGTTGTTCCACTGGTTAATTGTTCTGTCAGGAAGTTTCTCCTTAGTTCTAGGTTGCTTCTCTCCTTGCTTAGTTTCCACCCATTGCTTCTTGTCTTGCCTTCAGGCACCTTGGAGAATAGCTTGACTCCCTCTTCTTTGTGGCAGCCCCTGAGATATTGGAATACTGCTATCATATCCCCCCTCGTCCTTCTCTTCATTAAACTAGACATACCCAATTCCAGCAGCCGTTCCTTATATGCTTTAGCCTCCAGTCCCCTAATCATCTTTGTTGCTCTTCTCTGTACTCTTTCTAGAATCTCAACATCTTTTTTACATCGCGGTGACCAAAACTGGATACAGTATTCCAAGTGTGGCCTTACCAAGGTATTGTAAAGTGGTATTAACACTTCACGTGATCTTGATTCTATCCCTCTGTTAATGCAGCCTAGCACTGTGTTGGCCTTTTTGGCAGCTGAAGCACACTGCTGGCTCATATTTAGGTGATTGTCCACTAGGACTCCAAGGTCCCTCTCACAGTTACTACTATTGAGCAAGGTACCCCCTATACTATACCTGTACATTTGGTTTTTCTTGCCCTCCAGCCTCATTTGGACAACTTCTGCCATATTCCAAGGCTATTTTACACATTATTTACACATTGCCAGTCACATTATACTGTCACACATTAAAAGATAAAACGACCCAATATTTTATCACAGTCCTTTTTATGTAATTTAAATTCAGCTCATTGATTTTGGTCCTATCTTTGTAAGCAACAGAAAACAAATTTGTTTATAGTATTTCTCGTCTCTGTTGTAGACATATTCTCACATCACCTTTGGAAGGTGAGATAATTATTTTTCGTAAAGTTTAGTAGAAAGGTATTTTCAGAATAAGCATTGTGTTCCAATTACAGATTTCTGTGGGTTTCAGTCCATTGAATATGTCCCTTGACAGTATTCTTAATGGCATGATATATTCAATCTTATAAGGACTAAAACACAGATGTTTCTAGAAGTTCTCCCATTTACTTTTCATGAATTAATGTGTCCAGTATGGTATGATTGTTCGCTGCTCGCTAGACTATTAATTTAATATTTTCAAGGCCACCCAACTCCATAATGATTCCAGGCAGTTTATAAATAACCATAAATAAAGCATAGATTTTTTTAAAAAAAGTAATACAACTGAATGGAAGACCCAGTTCCATAGCACAACACCACAATGATATTTCCATCCCAAAAAAACAACAATAGCAGCAACAAAAACAAATCAAAGGGTCTGAACCACCATTCTAACTTAAGGCCTTGGAGAACAACCAGATTTTAACAATCTGCAAAAAAAAAAAAAAACCCAGTAAAGTGAGACCAGAACTGATATCTAGGGGTGGAATTCCAGAAACATTATAAGTCATATTTCCTTGATCCTACAAAATGACATTGCCTAATAGATAGCAGCCAGAGCTTGCTACTCTAGCTGACTTTACTAGATAGGCACAAACATGTGGAGACACTCAATCCCTCAGGTAAGCAGGCCTTATACCATAACAAATATGTGACAAATCTTTTCTGATAGTTGAATATTTGTATCTACACCTAGTGATATTTGATTCTAATATTCATATCTGACAGTTCATTCTGCAGCCCTGTAAATTAGATGACGACAGTAGAATAGAATTCTTTATTGACTGTGTAATTGGACACACACAAGGATTTTGTATCCGGTGCATAAGCTCTCAGTGTACATACAAGCAACAAGTGATAATCATAATTATAATCATAAAATGCAATCATCATAAATCATAGATACAACACTCAGTGATAGTCATAAGATACTAAAGCAATCAACATAAATCATAATAGGATACTAAATAAAAGCAATCAACATAAATCATGAGGTACAACAAGTTATAGTCATAAGAATCTAAGGAAATAGGTAATATGACAGTTGAGAAAGATAATAAGTAATATAGCCCTACTAGGTGGTTTGACATCTCAGAGTATAGACAGTGTTGTGGAGATTAGTTGTTTAACAGAGTGATAACATGGGGAAAAAACTGTCCTTGTGTCTAGTTGTTTTGGTGTGCAATGCCCTATAGCATCATCTTGATGGAAGAAGTTGAAACAGATTATGTCCAGGATGTGAGGGGTCTATTATAGATATTTTCACAGCCCTCTTTCTGGCTCATGCATTATACAAGTCCTCAGTGGAAAGTCAGGCTGGTTGCAATTATTGAAGTCTGTGTCTCTCTTGTTTGATTGCTGTGCCAAACCAAACAGTTATAGAGGTGCAAATGACAGACTCAATAATTCCTTTGTAGTACTGTATCAGCAGCTCCTTGGGCAGTCTGAGCTTTCTGAGGAAAGGAAGAACATTGTTTATTGTGCTTTTTTGATGACGTCCTTGATGTTAGGTGTCCATTTTAAGTCCTGAGATATTATAGAAGCTAGAAACTTGAAGGTCTCTACCGTTGACACTATGTTGTCTAGTATTGTAAAAGGTGATAGAATACAAGGGCTTCTCCTAAAATCTATTAACATCTCTACAGTTTTGAGTGTGTTCAGTTCAAGATTGTTCCGACTGCACCATAGGGCCAATTGTACAACTTCCCCTCTGTATGCAGATTTGTCGTCATCTCGAATGAGACCAATCACTGTTGTATCATTTGCAAACTTCAGTACTTTAACAGAGGGATCCTTTGAAATGCAGTCATTGGTATATAGAGAAAAGAGTAATGGAGAGACCATACAGCCCTGGGGGGCACCTGTGCTAATTGTACAGGTATCTGATGTCATGATGTTTTTGAAACATTCTTTTTTATGAAATCTTTCCATATTTTGTCTGTCAAATATCCCACACATAAAAATATATTAAGAAGAGCCCCGCTGAGGTAAGGCTAAAAGTCCAGCCAGCCATTGTGCTGCTTTCTTCAACAGCCAACCAGGTACTTCTGATAAGCTTACAAACCAGAATTTGAAGGCACATCACTTCCCTGCTGTTGCTCCCAAAAAAAATAATGGCATTTCATGTTATACTGCTTATGAACATAGATATTCCCATAGTTTTCATAGTTACTATAGCTAATAACTACTTTTTTTCCTCTCTTAAGTGTAATATCTAAGCCTGTAGACCTCAGAACATTTGACAGCAGTGAGTTCTGTAACTCTACTTTGTGCTGACAGCATTTCACCTGATCACACTGGTATTCTGTCATTATGCTGCTCTGTGGGATCAGGTACTTCTATGAATCGATGGATGAAGAGGAAACCTATGTACTTGGTGCTCTTGATTCATAGAAGAGATTATATAACAGCCTTCCATAAGATTTCTAGCAACATTAGTCATGCTGAGAAAACTGGGAGCTGCAGATCTATCAATTTAGAGAGTGCCAGATTGGAAAAAAATTCTTTCAGTGATTCAGCCAACACAGATAGTTTCTTTTTTATGGTCTGGCAAGTGAAAGTAATAGGAAGTGGGAATATGGGTGGATAAAGTCTTCAAATGTATAGTTGCTTTTTCCTCCACATCTTTTTAAAATACAAGGAAAGTAACTTCTCAATTATAGCAAAGGAAAAAAAATATTCAAGTAGAGTTTAATTTTATAAACTATGATGAGTCTTTCTTTCATCTACTCCAGGGGTTTACAAACTTGGCAACTTTAGGACTTGGGGACTTCAACTCCCAGAATTCTGCAGCCAGCCATATCAATCTTAAAGTTGCCAAGTTTACAGGCCCTGATCTACTCTAAACAGAGTTTATGACTGTAGAATACAACCAACATCCTTATTTCTCTCTACACTGCTAAGAATTTTTTAGCATGGTAGAAGTTGGTACATAACATGCAGTGATCACTAGTTCAGTATTTCACAGCTCTTAGCTTGCATCATAACCCTTATGAGAAATGGTTTTTGAAACCTACCAAATGCTCAAGAAATGATAATTAGTTCCATGTATTTCACCATGATGGAAGAAATGACAAAATCATATGAAAAGCAAAATTATAGTTTAAATGTGTCATTTCAGAAAATTTGGGAAGATGGGAATGTTTTCAGATAGTCATTCTTTTATGTTAAAATAAAGGTACATTCTCACAATGGAGCAGTATGTGCAGCAATGATGGTTATATATACACAGCAATATTCTAGAGTAGCCTTGCCTTATACAATGCCCATCAGATGAGTTGAATTCTATTATTTTAGCTCCAATTTGGCATTGAAATGCATGCAATGGGGAATGGTGAGATTGGGCATCTGACATGTCTAGAAGGCATCAGATGGGGAAGACTTCAATATACCAGCCCTATAGCCAGGACTGTCTATGGAGTATGATCCAAAAAGCCAAGATGGTGGTCATAATGGTACACTTGAAGTTCCACTCATTTTTTTTATGTGCATTGTATATAAACATGGACAGAGCTTTGATGGTGCCTTTGTGGTGCCATTTTGATGTTTTCGGCCATACCTATCAGTTCTTCTGCAAAACCACAGGGATGACAGGATCCACAGGATGAGAGAGGTTTCACAGGCACAATCTGATCCAAGCCTCAAATGTCCCCTTATTCCAGGCAGCAACCTATAGCAAAAGAGAGACCCCAGGTGTTGAAATGGCAGTTAGGAAATAGATGCTTAAATTCTCTGAAATAAATTCATATTAGAATTAGCCTTTGAAAAACTGCTGACAGATTAGGCAAATATTTACTTTTGCAGCAGAAATATTTGTTTTCTTATTTCAATCCAAGAAAAGTAATCCCTTCAATACACTTAATTCCTTACAGCTATTCTCAATTTTCAAACTATTATCATCCAGTGCAGGCATTGCCCAGTAATCTGCCAACATCCATTAAGTCTTTAGGTTGTTGTAACTTTTTGTTTAATTTACGGAAAATAAGTGTGTTAAAAGCTTAAATGTTAAATAATAAAATGTGTTTGCAACATCGTGAAATACTTGTTCTTGCTTCTTCATTAAAAATGCAAACAAAATCTTAACTGCTTGGCTTTTGGTAAAATTAATTGTTAACCTCTGGATAGAATCTTATATGTGCATTTTTTTTCAAGCCAGATTGTTCTGTTTTGCATGTACAAAACAACATAATTTGTTTTCACTGAAGCAATTTTATATGGTCAAATGTTAGGAATCTTTTGTTTATTAGAAATCCTTACTCCAAAGGCAGCTCAATTCCAAATGTCAAATTTGAATTAAGTTTGATTCTTAATGACATCATGGATATGTCCATGAAAAAACTGGTTTTCTGTTGTCTTCTAAACTTTCTTTTTCTGGAGGAATTCTTGAAATAACATTCAAGTCTCACACAGCCCCTTGCATAAAAGTTATTATATTTATTGCCCACTGTATACTAGCATAATCAGTAAGCTGAATTACAGTGTGTAAATATTCCCATCACTGCACGCATTAATAAAAATTATATTTGTTGTTTTTTAATCAGTGTCTCTTAAGGAACTCCTTCTAATTTCTTGTAGAACCCTCATGCAGCTAAAAAAAGGCTATTCTAAACTGTTTCCTTCAATTTCCAAGTATTAGTCTGAAGGTAACTTTTATTTTAAGATCAACAAAGGCCATCTATCTTCAAACTATTAGCTGTGCAACTAAGTAGTATGTACAAGCACTTTGAACACACAAACTTATCAAAGGATCGTTTGGAATGCAATATATTTACAAAAAAGCAGAGGAGGCTACCCATCTGCAGTCATCCACTCAGAGGAATTATCTGCAACAAATGATATAAGACATCACAATACTTTGCATCTTTGCAGACTCTGTGTGGGAATGTTGGAGCTGTGAAAAATTCTTTAGTATCACCTTCTGAAATCTACTCAGCAGATTGCAACTCCAAGCCTATACAGAGAGCTAAAAGGGTAGAATGGCCAATGAATTAAAAGACAATGAAAAAGCCAAAAGAAGAAATGAGATTCATTTCCCTTCGTTAGAGTTTGTCAAATCGGATCAGGTCAATAATAAACTTGAAGTCCACAGAATTTATAATTTGCTTTTCAGGTGCTATTTTATTTTGACTAGGACCTACTTGAGTTGTACATTGCTAAAAAGTAAAAAAAAAAAATCATTACCAAGTAAATCAAGAGAGAGAGAGAGAGAGAGAGAGAGAGAGAGAGAGAGTGTAATGAATAATAAATAATTACTCTATTTTTAGTAGAAAATAAGCACAAAGCGGAAAAGTCATGAAGTGGGTGATGTATATATCAGCATAGTCATTCTCTCTAGTTGATCATTGTGGTAGGCAACTTCCAGGTCCATTATTTTAAAAAAAACACTTCCTTTATGGTTTTCTCTTTAAACTCTTTTAAATAGGCAGGCTTTCAAAAAGAAGAGAATTGTGGCTGTTTCTCATACCTAGGAAGATGGCAATGTAAAACCATTTCGGAACAATGCTGCCTAGAAAACTGCATGAACTTTATCTATGTAGACACCAACAGTAAGATTGACTTAAAGAAAAATATATAAAAGTATATATAAAGCCAATTAGGTTTATTTATAGACCATATTCCAGCCTTTCGGAATATTAAAAAGGAGATAATCTAATTTCATTCAATGGTCCATAAAGTGGGTGCCATGGCAAAATCTTCCAGCACCCACCAAATGTAAATTTCTAGCTGATCAAATCAGTAAGGATTTGCCTTCAAATACATAAAGCATGTCTGTAATATAGGACCTAATAACAATAGCATCCAATGAGAAGAGTTCACTGGCAAGACCTCATATTTAAAAGTTCTCTAGTGGAATCCATTCACATATTCAGCTTTGAATGATCAACTATAGTGTCACTAACAGTGTAGTGAAATAAATACAACTATGTAACTGTCAGGTAAATGTGTGTTTGTCAGATAGCTTTGTGCTTTCAGACAGCTCAAGATGTGATCACCCAAAGCATGTGGAATTGGAAATGTAACAGAAGAGTCTTATCAAATCCTATTACATAACTGTCAGTAGTTTAAACAGGAACCATAAAGCTTTTACTTTCTTTCAAAATTTCAATTTTTTTCTTTTTATTAAGTATATGGAGTTTTAAGGAAAAAATGAGCAATGTGAACTTTTTCCCTATTTTTGCATCCTCATCTTAGGGAAAGCTTTATTTGTTGACGTGGGGCTGTCAAGAGTTGTGGAACCCTCAGTGCTCAACCCATAAGCAGCAGTCTTAATTTTGACAGCCCCATTTTCTGGTATACTTAAGCAACAGGAAGAGCTGTGTAAACAGTGCTAAGCAGAACAATTAGCCCTCGAGTTGGCTGTGCAAAAAGGCTCATGTGGGCAGCTGCTTCAAAGCAACATTTCCTAATTGCTTGTGGAGTTTGCTCGCTCAAAGTCAGCAGCCAGTTTGATTGCTCCTGGGGAACAGGAGCACAATCGGATTGTCCTGGAGCAAAAGAAACTTGATCTAAAATTAGTTACGTGGGAGCAAGTCCCAGATCTGCCAAAGGACCACCCCAGTATTGTGCATGTGATCCTAAATGCTTACTTTCACTGTTGTGTGGCTACAATGTCTTTGATAGCTATTTACGATAAGGCAACAATTGATATAAAAGGGGAGACAGGTTTGAAATGAATATATATATATATATATTCTACTTGTTCTCCTGGTGAAATTAGTGTGGAGGAAAATAGCATTTTGGAATATTTTGGCTGACAGTAAAGTTATCTGGAGAAGCTGTGTATCGCTGGAGGAACCCAAACATTATTAAAAGCTGATAAATTTTGCTTGCCAAAAAAAACGCTCAAAGATTGTTAGGAGTGGAGAAAGTGGTCAAATATTTCGCTTAGGATAGTTGTTTCCTAAAAAGCAATAAAATGTCTCAAACCCTTCAGGAAAATGTTTCTTCTCCCCAAATTTGTTGACAGAGTCATTGTGTCTCCCAACAGATAGCAGAAGGAAGAAAATGAAATAATAAGTTAGCCTCTGAAAGGCTAAATGGTCTCAATACTAAGATAAGTTTCAAGCCAGAAATGCCTTCTGCTAACACAGGGGTACTAGAAACCAGCCAAAAATCATACAGATTAATGACTACCTCGGAATTACTGATGGAGTAAATAACTGGTAAGTCTTAATGTCACCACGAATTTTTTATTGGATCGTTCGTCAGGAGTGTAAATACTTGATATATCGTAAAGAGACGAGAATAAAAGTGAACGAATAAATGGGTATTATGTTATAGGAGTTTTTTCTTTTTTTCTTGGGGTCAAGTCGACTTCCTTAATCGTTCTTCGTTTAGAAAATTGAAATAAAATCATAATGATGGTGAGGGTCATTTTCATTTGGCAATCACTTTGCTTCATATTTTCCATAAATACAAGTTTATCCCAAACTACATTGCAAAATTCCCACAACTGTGCAGTTCACAGGAAGACACTGTTGTTATTTGCATATTAGTAGTTGGACTACTTTAAAAAATTGATTGAAATTTTGTCAAAATATTTATCTACATAACTGTTGAATTGCTGGGTGGTTGTTTTTTTGTGGTCCCATTAATCAGATGCTAAGATCGCCTATCTCATTTTTATTAATAAAAGTGCCTGCCAGGGCTAGCTATGTTATTGGGCAAAGTGAGAAAGCTACTGCAAGTAACAGGTCCTTGGGGATTTCACAAAAGAATTGTGGGACTGCACTAAAAGTACCTCTCATTCTGTTGTGGTTCTCCTACATTATCTTGCTTATCTCAGGGATAATGGAAAGTGACCAGCATTAAAGCTAGGTTCAATCATCAAGCTTATGTGAAGCACAGATATGGTTTATGTACCAGCTATATTAAAGATTTTTAAAACTTTTAAAATAAAGATGAGGGAGTGAAAATATTGTTTAAAAAATTGTTCAATAAGCAGTTTTTTGAAGTTTGACTCTGAATCTCTCCCCAAAAAGTAACTGACATAGTGATGCAGTGAACAAAAAGCATAGATAGATAATAGATAGATGAGAGAGAGAGATGATGATGATGATGATGATGATGATGATGATAAAGAAGATGGTGATGATGAAGATAGACAGATAGACAGATAGACAGACAGACAGTCAGACAGACAGACAGACAGACAGACAGACAGACAGATAGATAGATAGATGACGATGAAGATGGATAGATAGATAGATGATTGATAGATGATTGATTGATAGATAGAGATAGACAGAAGTAGATAGATGAGAGATAAGAGAGATTATAATGATGAAGATGATGATGACAATGATGAAGATAGATAGATAGATGATTGATAGATGATTGACAGATGATAGAGATAGACAGAGGTAGATAGATGAGAGATGAGAGAGATGATGATGAAGATGATGATGATGACAATGATGAAGATAGATTGATGATTGATAGATGATTGATAGATGATTGATAGAGATAGACAGATGTAGATAGATGATAGATGAGAGAGAGATGATGATGAAGAAGACGATGATATAGATAGATAGATAGATAGATAGATAGATAGATAGATAGATAGATAGATAGATAGATAGATAGATAGATAGATAGATAGATAGATAGATAGATAGACAGATCTTCTACTTTCTTTTTTACTGCTTCCCTGAACATGTAGAATTAATAGTAAAGTTATCAAGCCAGGGTGGCATTCAGACAGCATTATTAGCAAGCCTCCATTACAATCCAGACATGTTTTTATGTAGACTAATCATATTATAGGGCTAAGGGAGATTTACAATCAGATTTGCCACAGAAAACTCCGAGTAATCTTCACTGAAGACTGACACCATTTTATCTATACATGATTCCCTGTTTCTCACACAAGTAATTCTGTCCTTTCTACATTGTCAGTTCTGACAGGCTGATTTAATCTGCCGTATTCCAACGGCCTCTGACCACGGTGCCGAGTCATTAACCTTGACTCGCGTAATTGAATTCAAGGTTGATTGCCTGTGACCCTCTTCGCTCAGGTCCTCCAAATGTACATATTCATTACGAGCTGCATTGCTAAATGGATTGAACAGGGAAAGCTGTAGCTGGCCGCCTCGTTTGGTATGCAGAGGGCGAAGAGGGCACTAATTGCATGTTAGTGCGGAGGATTAGATTATGAAAAGGAGTGGGAAAATGAAGATAGATCCTTCCAACACTGTCAGATTAAGGGCAGCTCCGGGCAGAAATATGACATTGAAATTTAGAGTGACATTAACTGAAGGGGGAGGAATTGCTGGCAGAAACAGGCCTTTGTATGCTTTGCCTAAATTCCAACAGATTTACAGAGGCCAGTGGTTACAGTGGTATCAAACTAAAAAATATTTTAATAATGCTTTGATGTAATTAGGATTCCTTTAAAAAAAAAGCCCTGGAAGATCCTCGGTTGTACATTTTAAACGTTATTGTCAATATTGTATTCTAAGCTTTTATTCTGTGTTAGCTGACCACAGTTGTGAGATAGATTGCCATATAAATTGAATAAATAAATAACATATTTTTGGAAATCATCTGACCATTTGGTTAGAGGGCTCCAGGGTTAGAGGACTCCATACTAAAATCAAGGTCTAGAGCAGTGTTTCTCAACCTTGACAGTTTTAAGATGAGTGGACTTCAACTCCCAGAATTCCCCAGCCAGCAAAGCTGGAGTCCTAGATCAAGAGATCTAAGCTTACACAGCTCATCAACCAGGTTTTTTGTTCTGAACTGTTTAATTGTCCTTCAACTTGAGTGCCAGTTGCCTTTCTTATCATTCCTGACCATCCAACATATTCATAAGTTTTAGCTTTCCTTAGTCTCCTCATTATATTTTGCTAGTATTTTCTCTCTTTGCCTGGAATGGCTAACTTATGAAAATCCCATATTTCTGTTCTTCAGTCACCTTTTATTTGTCCAACAAATGGTCTTGTATGCAAAATTTTAACTACAAAAATATGTGCATTCAGTCCAAAGTCTGATTCTACACATGGAAAGATGTAAACGCTTTCTGGAATGTTGGAAAAACTTGTGTGCTACATATGGGTTGTTAATTATGAAGCCAATAGTCATGGTAAACAAGCAGGGAATTTAGCCTGGCTGGGACAGCCACTGACAACAACATTGATACTATTATTTAGCCATGTTTTTGACTGATTCCAACATCTCTAATAACAGATGAAACCCCTTCCACGTAATCATTGACTTAAATCCCCAGATTATGTTCAGCATTTACATGGTGATGACACACAATCGTTCTTATCTTTTCCCCATAAACTCTTTAGCTGGCTAAAGGCAGAGCACTAAGAATGGCAGTACTGTGTTCCATTCTTTAGTCTTCCTTCACTGACAATAAACTGACAGCAAACAGCACTCCTTACTAGCACTAATGAAGTTATCCAGTTAGGGTAATGAAACGTCTGCAAGAAAACAAGCAAACTCAGAGAGCACCAAGGACCCCTCTTTCTTCACTACAAATACTTTTCATGTCACTGTGTGGACTTATGGTAAAGTCACTCCTAAGAGTACCTAGAAAGCAACAAGGGAATGATGGCAAGGTACCAATGTCTCTTCACTTCTGGACAGGAGAGGAAATTCCGGGAGGCAGGCAATAGAACAAGGTGGGACTTCCCACTATAATGACAGAGGAGACACAGCAAAGCTATGTTTGCCCTCTTTCATCTGAAGCAGCTGCTGTGCCAATTAATTTCTAAAGTTAATCAGCCTTGGGATGCCCCTTGAGCATCATGGAGACCTAAAAGGCAGCTCTTATTACAGAGATTTTTCGGCCTTCTTTGCACTGCCACAAAACCCTTCAGATAAATAAGCTAGAGAGGCTCCTTGGTGTAATGTTATTCTCAAGTTTTTCAAAGTAAAATTGTCCCTTTTTTCTAACTCTCCTTCACTAATCAGGAACTTGCTTCTCTGTGCTGAAAAAAAGTTTATTCTAACAGTTTTTGTAAAACACTTTATTATAACTGCTTGGGTTCTGTTTTGTCTCCTTCCTTCTTTTAACTCTTTGATTTCATCCAATTTTCACCATAACTCAAACTCCCTCCCTCTCAGCTCCATTTCTTGTACCATTGCAGATACTCTTTCCAATTCTTCCCTTGTGTCGGGGTTATTAGAAACAGCATACTGGGCCACATGCTACATTAACAAATTAAATTTGGTCAATTGGAACTTCATTGGTGCTTGAGCTAATTACTTATTTCAGTGGCAGCAATTTCCCACTTCACTGAAACACAGTGTAAAAATCTACAGTATACAGATTACACCGTTAAAAAGGGTCTTCCAGGAAGTATCATCTAAAGCTGAATGAAAAAAAAACATTAAAGAATTCTGATTCCAAGGCTGTTCTTTGTATTTCCAACACTGAATGGCAATCTCAGGCCTTCCCCATAAAAATTTGCTCCTGGTTAACTCTAGCTTTCTTCATTTCAGCAGTATAATTGGGAGGGGGGGTATGGTTGGAGGAATCATATTGCTGCTGCTTTTGTTAAACCATCGAGAATAAGTCAAACTTCTCTGCTGATCTACTGAAAATCATTCAGAGAGACTTATTAGCAGATGCCAATCTATTTCCTGCCCATCTCTGGTCTAAATCATAACTAACTGCAGCTGCATTGATTCTATATATTTCAGTTATCTTAAACACACCTAAAATAAAGCTGGAATATAATGGTTTTATCACCTACTCACTAAAAATGAGGAATCTGGATCGTTAGTAATTAACTTTTTGCAACCTTAACATTGTTTCCTAACTTTCCTAACTTTCATTTATGTTCATTTTCTCTCAAAGAAATATAGAAACATCCATTGGCTTTCTTGTCAAGATATTTCCAAAATATTTTTCAACTTCCTAGCCTATCTTATAGCTTAGAGTTTCCTACAGGTATCAAAACATCAAAACACCAATTTAGCTTACAGGTCTAGAAGAGGTAAGTTAGAGAAGCCATGCAAAAAAAGGACATAGCTCTGAAAAGTCCACAACTGTTAAAGATGGAGGATTCCAGATTTCGTTTGCATCCACTTACTCAACATATGAATCTCAGCAAAATGAATACTATTTAAAGCATTGTTTGATGTTTGATAGTCTCTGCTTTGAACAAACTAATGCAATGGTCTATAGTCAAATATCATTCCATATACTGCCCTGATCTATTCCTAAAATAAAATAATATGTCTTCTGTTAAGAAACTTGCAGTATAGATTCAAAACAAGTGAGTCAGTTTTTAAAACAACTCCCAAGCAAAATAACATTTTAACCACCAAAAGCCACATTGAAAGAGAATGTTGGTTTATCAGGATAGTGTGATTTGTTATGACAAAGCAATGAAGCAGGAATGCCACCTCATCCACCCCCAGTCTTTTAAAGTTGCGTGCAATGCTGCTATATCTGCAGTTCTTTCACTACAGAGCTCTCCAAACTATCTTAAGTAAACCAAAAGACTCAGTAGACCACAAGAAAAAACAGGAACCATCTATAACATACAGTGTAAGGACCGCTATAAGCTATGTTGTAGGATAGACAGACAGAAGACTAGCAGCACCAATAAACACAACTAGCAGCACCAATAAACACAACTAGCAGTAAGAAGATACAGTGAAAACTGCTTATTTCACAATATGAACAGACTTAATCATATTTTCAACTAGGAAACTGCAAGCATCCTAGATTAAGTCAAGTCCAAAATTGCTACAAAATTCCTGGAAGACTGGCACTCTGACAAATCAGCCATCAACAGGCACATAGATATAAACAACATCTACATATCATTCAGAAAGACAATCAGAAAGCCAGAAAGCTCCTCACCAGCAATCAACACCCAAATAAGCAGAGATTAACACTAAGATTTACATTAGACCAACAATTAAGAAGCAAACAATATCCCAATCAAGGAACTACCAACTCAGACAACAGGTTAATCAAGGAACTACCAAGAACAATCCCACCAAGACTGGCAGGGCAAACCATTTGTATATAAACCCTAGAAGTCCTTCTAGCAATGATGATGTTACTTAGCTGGGTAAAAGTATATTTATAAGAAAACAGCCAAGCTCAGAGAGCATAAGGATCCTACAATAAGGAAAGCCATGTGATCAGTGAAGAGAATGCTAGGTGGTGATCCAGAAACTCTAATCATTGTTAAAGGACAATCATATGAAAGGGATCCTCCTGAAAGTTATTTTGCTAACTAATAGTGGTATGATTCTAAAAGCAGAAAGCAAAACTCTAGATGAAAATCAGTCAACAGTTTGGCTCTCCAATTCATCATCTATTTCCAGGATTTTAGTTTTAACCAATGTATGCATATCCAGTGGCGAGAACAAGAGAAAATTGTTCTTCTAGGGAGTAACCATAGGATGCTGCAAACCCAGATTTGATCCCTGGCATCATCACTAAAAGGAGTAAAGGGGCAACTAATGTGAGGATACTAAAGCTCTAGAATTTATTTCACAAATTTATTTCACAATTTATTTCCCATTTCACAATGGGATGCTTCTATACCCTTCTGTTGGTACCAATCAGACTCTATTCTATCTGTCAATTTTAAAAAAATAGATTCTTTTATTTAGAATCATTTGGAAGTTGGCATGTTGCCAAGTAGAATGCCAGTCTCAGCATTATTTTTAGTTCCAACTATGCTTCTGGAGCCCCACAAGTATTCTTAAAAAATCAACATGGTGGCAGGCAGCAATCCATTATTGTATTTAAAAAATATGATCCTGGACTTAGAAGAAGAAGAAGAAAATAATAAACCTAGATAGCTGGTAACTCTTATTGCCTATGGTTGATATTGCCTATGGTTCTGACTAATAATCTGACCACTTTCTGTTATGAGTCTCCAAAAAAAAGGATATAGAACTCTGGACCCTGCTAGCATGGTTAGTGATGAAAAATGCTAAATGTTGAGGTTTAGTAGCATCTGGAGAGCCTAGTATTTCCCACTCATGCTGTAGCACATTACCTGTTAAGATTGGTCCTTCAAATAAAGCTCCCATATTGTCCCAAAGGTGCTTTTCCAAAAGGCAACTGGACTTTTTTCTTTCTTTGAAAACTCTGAGTTCTCTGAGAACTGAATAAGCTTCTTGGATGAGATGTGAAATAATTACAAAGGAAAAACCAAGAAAGTCCAGTTGCCTTTTAGAAAAGCACCTCTGAGGCAACCATGACCTGGATTAGGGATAGGCAACCTTGGCTCTTTTATGACTCGTGGACTTCAACTTCCAGAATTCCTGAGCTAGCTGGCTCAGGAATTCTGGGAGTTGAAGTCCACGAGTCATAAAAGAGCCAAGGTTGCCTACCCCTGACCTAGATGATTGAGAATGTGTATAGACATAAAGCTCACATATTCTACTCATTTGTATTTGAAGACAGAAATTATGAGAGGATACAGAAGCAGCAGAACAAATCTCCTGCATCACCATCTCAAGGAAAAATTGGCAAGACCTCAGCTAGGCTGGTTCAAGCTGGCAGAGGGTGTTATTGTTTACTCTTTGTGGTTAATAATGCTCATACCAATTACATTGATTGCCTGCGTCTTCCCTGGAGTCTGAGATGCCAAAGCACACTGGAGACCCTTAGATGTGTTTTGTGCAGATGAATTCTTTGGGAAGGGCCATTTCCTTTTCTTCATGCTCCCCACCTTCAGCCCTGTGACACAAGTGGCAACTATGTTGTCCTCATTAGGAAATAATAGAAACCTACCAGACCCTTCCAGGAATATATATCATTTGGTTCCATGTCACTTATTACTAGAAAACTCACCTGACTTTAATCCCATCAATCATTTTGCAATTTTGACCATTGCTCCATTAAATTCTTGGTTCTTGCCAAATAAATCTCCTGGCCTTTATCATGAGAAAAGGGGAAAATGAAATGTTTGAGGCAGAAGCATCTTTATTATACAAGTAGAAATTTTTTTAAAAAAATTTGCCTGTTCACTTCAGGATCTCAACCAATGCACTATTTGGCCTAAAGTCCTTGTTTGTTTTTATTCCTTTCCAGAATTTGAAGGGAGTGAGAGTTATGGTTCTAGGCTATATTAGATAAAATAAGCTGCTTTCCTTCAATATCTATAGCACAGCAGGCTGAAATAATAATCATGCTGTCAGAATATGTATTTAAAGTAGCTTTCTAAGAAAACCAAGCAACCACAATATGTCTAATACATCCTTTCTTACATAGGAATCTAGAACCCTGAAGCATTAGGTTCCTCCAGGCAAAATTCTTTCAGAACTATGTTCTTTTGGCAAATGTGGTTATAGTAATAATGGGAGTAGGACTAGCAACAACAATTCTCCTTCATGAGTTCTGGAGAAGTTATCCTTTTCTGACAGGGCATTTTCAAAATGCTGGTAGGGGATTCAATTATGCTGAGTGTTGCGTATTAACTCAACTGGGGAAGCAAGGTTGGAGAAGGCTAGTATCAAAACAACTGAAAGAGCCATTTCAATATAAGTGCCCCCATTGTGTGTACCAATAATTTAATTATTAAGGAGATTGGGAATACTATGAATAAACATTCTGCCACTTGCAAAGATAGGGATCTAGCACATTTGTCTAAATTGGTAATAGTGGCAAGTGTTGTGCGATGCAGCTTCAAGGATGCAATTCAATTGCTTCTGCTAATTCCATATAGGTTGAAAAGAGAGAAAAAGGCTATTCTAAAAAGCTAAATGAAAACAGAAAATATTTTTTAAAAGAAATACCTTCTATTGTATAATATAAATGTGAAAGTCTTCAAGAAAAAGGGGTGTTTGGACAGCAATTATAGGTGTACATATATGGAAGTATAGAAAAGCAATACCTTGTCTAAGTCTTGTTTTCTAATAAGGGAATTGCTGGGATAAAGAACCACTCTAGACATCCTTAAGAATTTGGAAATAGTTCCAAAAATATTTTCTGGTATAATATAAGGGGAAGGGGAGCCTCCAGAAGCATCATCTTAACGACAAACATATGTCACTTTTCTCTCTTTTTTTGAGGAATTATTTTGAAGAATTGGATAGATTAAAGTAAAATAAATACTCATGTTAAAATCCTGTATCTTGCTGCGAAATTTCAGCTTGCTGAGGAATCCTGGAAGTTGAAGTCTATCCATCCCAAAGTGGTTGAGCTGCAAAAAAGACCAGAGAATCTTAAAAGTCTTGTGAGTTACAGATTGCCCAAACATTATATTGGGAGACTGACAAGCTCAAGCATCTTGGGGGAATTAGAAATGCAGTATGCATTTATTTGTTTACAATATCTTAATAGCCTTGTGAAATGCAAGAAGAGAGAGGATCAAATGACTCTCCAGGGAGAGCACATTCCAGAATGTGAGGCTTCCAATGCAAAGGCCAACCACTTCTTGAAGAGTGGGACCCTCAGCTGGCGTTCTGTAGATGTTCAGGCCAGATGTGCAGAGTCAATCCTGAGGAATCAGCTGCCAATATATTCCCATGCTTCACTATATAGGACTTTATAAACAAAGATAAGCACTTGGGATTCGGCCAGAAAGTCTTAATAAAATTGGTGTTTTTCTACAGTAGCAGTCTAGTAGCTGTTTTCTATGTCAGCTGGAACCTCTGAAACATCTCCAAAAGCAGCCCCTTGTGCAGTGTATTGTACTCAACAGATATGAAGAAGAGTACTTCCAAGTCATTGACCACCTTCATCAGGAACAGCAAAAGATCATCCTATGTAACCACCAGAATAAAAATACCACATTTTTCAAATATTTACAAGCAACTCTGTCTTGGTAGGATTTTGTTCCCCCCCCCCCATCTAATCCCTAATAGTATCTATACACCAGAACAGAATGTCTACCTATCTCCAGTTCAGCTGGGATTGCCATCTACAACTGGGTATCATCACCTTATTTAAGACAATTGTCCCAAAACCAACCAATGTCCTCTCCCAACTATTTCATATAGATGTTAAATGACATCAATTTACTCACTTTTAATCTTGTTTCTTTTCTTCTATATTTAGTATTTTTTACTTCTTTCCTTTCTTCTAATGTCTGCAAATATACATTAGGTTTTTTTATTAATGTATTGAATAAATATTATTGCTATTAAAACATGAATAATCTTAAAGATATTTTTAAGAAAATATCTCACCAAATGGCAACATCTTACCAAACTTACCTGGGTTGAGAAACTAAACTGAGTTGGGCCTAATTAATGCTTGGTTGAGAAGCTTCTAGCAAATGCAAAGTCTGTCAGCTATGAAAACTGGAAATGTTTTCTGGAAGAAGATGCTGGCAAACTACTTCCAAGTCTTTCCATGAATTCACTGGAAGTTATGGAAGACTTTGCTTTTACTTTTTTATTTTTTAGAAAACAGGGCAACCACTGTCATATGTGAATAAACCTACAAATGAGAGCCAGTTTTATGTATTGGTTAAGACATCAGATTGCTAACAGGGAGACTGTGAGTTCTAGTCCTGTTTTGGGCACAAAGCCAGCTGGGTGACCTTGGGTCAGACACTCTCATCCCTAGGAAACTGGTAATGGCAAATCACTTCTGAAAAAAACCTTGCCAAGAAAAATGCAAGGATGGTTAGAAGAAATTGGTTAGAAGAAAAGAAAACCCTCAAAAACCTGTTTTTTGATCCATATACTAAAGATCCAACCTTTAGAATGTTAAGCTAATCTCAACATAAACTTAATAAAAGAAGCAAGCTGGATTGCTGTCACAGAATCTTGCAATAAATTCCTTCACAAGATAATTTCCCTGTCATTGCCAGTTCTTCTCTGCAACACACAACTGAAAAGGTGTAATACTTTTGCTCCCCAACAGCATCTTCACTTTCAGAGTGACAACATATGCACATACTAAACAGGATGATGACATATCAAATCAAACTATTTGCCCATCTAACTGAGGAGTTCACAACTTTTAAATATCTAAGTGCACACCAACTTTTCTGAAACCTGTTGCAGAATGCACTGGGGGGGGCAGAGGGTCCATCAAAAAGATAACAAAAACCAGGGCTTTTTTTGTTATAGAACGCCCAGAACGGAGTCCCGGTACCTTTTTTGGATGGAACCTTGTAGGTTAGACAAGGCGGGTTGTATGACATGTGTGAGTTCCGGCACTTTTTTTTTTTATATACAAAAAAAGCACTGACAAAAACTAAATTATATTCATATTATTAGGTAATATTACCTTTTGAAATTGCTGCTTGGAGAGCATTTGGGACTGTTTACCTGCGAAGTGTATACATTTGTTCCAGAACATTCTATACAGCTTTGAATTCCTCAGCAGCCTCTGACAAGAAAAGGACTGTCTCACAAGAGAAAGATTTGCAAACCATTCCCATAGATATTCTTGATTTCAGAGATGTTCAGTATCCCTAGAAAAATCAAATCTTTTGTTTTGAATCTGTCTTAAGGAATTGTTTTACATTCAAAAGCAGTTGTGCAGAAGTGTCTTTCGCGGAGTTTGGTGTATGTTGGCTTCAACTGTTGATTTTCTGATAACTGGGTCTAATGTTTCTGAAGTCTTCCCCCATTCCCAGCCATCTTGAATTCAATGAAAGTTAAGCAGAAAACTATTTTGCCTACTGGGAATTCAGATTCACAATGTGTTTTCAATAACTATATGTAACACAGTTTGGAAAATCTATGTCAACATGTTTGAGAGAGGGAGGTACACTATTTTCTTAAGATGTTATTTTAATATCCAAACTTTATGAAACCTAGTATGTGGCCTGATTATCAATCTCATCTAGTCAGCAATGCGTTTGAATGGGTTATAAATAGAGAGAACATTTATTTTGTCTATTTTTTCTTTAATGTGATGTTTCTCAGTCACTCGCTACCATCCAACAGCTTGTTATTTATGCAGTCAATCACATGCAAATCAAACTGGAATTCTTTTTGGAAACATCTGCAGTGTTTCATCTTTGAAAATAGGCATATAGTAAACAATTGAACTATAGAACTTCAGTGAGTAACTCCATTTGTTCTATTCTATTGCTCTTTTTATTCAGAGAGCCTTACAGTTGCCAAGATCATTTAGTAGAAGGACAACAGACTATGCTGTCTACAGGTTATCTGATCATAGTCTTTCATAAAATGAGTGTATCATTTATTTTAAAATTACAATAATAACATTGAAGTTTACATTTAGACATTCAAGACATGAAGGGCATAACTTATTCAAAATGAATAGACCAGAAATAAGGGGAAGAAGAATACCTTCAAATGTTAAGGAAGAGCACACATATATTGAGAACCATGAATGTCAACATAAAGGTCCAATGAAGAACATTTGCAGAAGAATGCAGAGGAAGAAAAACATAACTGCACAGGTTAGAGACTTCCAAGTCAGGCAGATGGACTTGGATTAGATAACAAAACTTTTAGTGAAGTAAGATAATGGAAAATTAACTACATCAACATTGTTTGAAAACCCACCTAACCAAGATTGTTAGGTTTTAAGAATTCCTCTATGGTCTTTCCAACTGTTTCATTAGCTCTCCTAGCCTATCCTACTTATAGACTTGCTGATGTGTGGGAAAAAGGGAGAAGATAGCAATATATATAAAATCTTGAGCTTTTGAATGAAAGGCAATGCAATAAAGAAGGTAAAGAGAAGTAAGTCTTGCTCTGTTACCTGCCTTGATTTGAATGCACCCACAACATTACATCCAGTTCTGATATTGTGCTTTAGGAAGACACAGACAAACTGGAGCATGTCCAGAAGTCAACAACTAAAATAATCTATATAAATAAAAATGTAAATGTTCGTTTGTTCAAAATCTTAAATCTCTGAAAGTTCTTCACGATTGCTTTGAAATTTTGACACGTTGCATGCGAATACGCGCATGTTTTTATATACCTACTATTATATAGATGTCACACCTCTGACAAGTAAAACATGCTTTTTTAAAAAAACAGTGCCATCTGTTGGACGTAAAAGCAATTTTACGTAAACAAAAACGTATTACAAACGTGCGCTTTCTCTTTTCTTTCTTTTCCATTTAACCAGACTGAGCCTCAGCAACGCGTGGCCGGGTACGGCTAGTAAGTAATAAAATTGAATGATGAACAGTTGGAGGTGCTGGACACATTTAACCTGGAGAAGAGAAGATCACCAGGAGAGATGGTAGCTGTCTTCCATGCTGCCATGTAGAAGACAGAAGGAGAGTTGTTCCTAGTTGAATCAAAAGATACGAAAGAATGGGTTTAAATTAAAGGATGTAGATTTCCGTTGAATATTAGCAAGCATTTCCTAATGGTAAGGGGAAATAGTTTAACCTGGAATAGACTGTGCAGTGGTGATTTCCTAAAGAGAAAGAAAGATAGTCAACCAATTTTTTTATAGTTCTTTGATGCCTTAGAACTATAGAGATAAATGTTTAGGTTAGCCTTCCCTAATTTGTAATCTCCCAGTGTTTTATGACTTCAAAATACAGAATACTGGCTAGCAAGGGAATTCTGCCTATTTTTCTCCCAATCCACTTGGAGATATCAGGATGGGAAAAGTTGATTTAGATCCTCTCCAATAGCAATTTTACATAAAATGAAATAGACAGGTGATGTTTTGTGGAAAAGCTTAATAGGCAAGGCTTATCCATCCAGTTGTGAGACTCATAAAAGACCTCTTGCTGCCCTTAGGGTGATATTGTTTTATTCATCTTCCATGTTGAGTTAAATTCACATAGAAGATGGAAAGGTTTTAAAATGTTTATGGTGATGCTAAGCAGAGTTAACTCTCTGTATGTAATCAGCATCTTCAATCAGAATTTTTCCAGGGAATGTATTTATTCTCTTTCTTTTGGCATAACAAGGTGGAAAGTTTGCTGCTGCTCTACATCCCAAGTTCCATGGATGCCACCAGCAGTCCAGATGTTAATCAAGCAGACTTTGAGACACTGTCATGAAAAGTATATTTTTGCAAGAATTCACTCACTCTCTTCATAAGAATGAAAACATCCTGAGTTTATTCTATACAAGAACTGGATCTCATTTGAATATGGTGTGCAGAAAAAATAGAAACCATAACAATGATTCATATAGTAACATCTATTTGCATCTGCAAAATGAATTATCATCTGTCTCATTTATTAAAGCAATAAAATAAAACCAATCAAAAGAACATTAATGACTAGCATTTACATATGGTAACGATCTTAAGCAGGGTAGGTTCATTTTCCAGAAGGCCACATAATCTACCCTTTTTCAGTTGCCTAGACACTTAGAAAAGTAAAGTAAATGCCATTTGATCATAAGGCCACAAGTCAAGTTCAGGTTAGGTAATAATTCCAGCTAATTAGATTAATAATGTTATATATTTTTATGCATCCTACACTATAGAAGCAGCTCCTACAGACCCTATGCCAGCCTTTTTAAATCTGCTTCCTTCTGAATATAAGACTATAATCTGATACTCTGGAGAGCGTGAGGCTCTAGAACAGTGCTTCTCAACCTGTGGGTCGGGACCCCATTTGGGGTCGATCGACCATTTCATGGGGGTCGCCAAGCAAGGCTGTCCGCCATTTTTTTTGTCCGTCATTTTTTCCCCCTTTTCCGGCGGGTGCCTTACCTCCCTTGGGCTGGGCCAGCTGGTGTTCGGCCTGCTCCATCTCTGCCGCTTGCCAGCTACGCCTCGGCCGGCGCAGGGGGTGGAACCATGCACACGCGGCGCTCCCGGGCAGGGAAAGTCCTTGACTTACGACCGGTTGGGTAGTCCTCGACTTATGACCGGTTGGGGTCGCGGCATTAAAAAGGTTGAGAACCACTGCTCTAGAAGCTAATCTATGCCATGGGGTGGTTTAACCTTCTGCTTGCTGAACTGGGAAAGAAGCGTCAACGTTATTGGAAGGGTAGTCAGGCTGATAACAAAAAATGGGCTGGTTGATATCATGCATTTAATTTACAGTTAAAAGTATCTTAAAGTATCTTTTTTTGTTCTATTAGCTGCTTTGAACAGGAGGGAAGGAGGGATCTCCTCAGAAACACTGAATGCCACCTTGAATTTTATAGAACACTAATATCTGTACAGTAAGTAGAGGGTCTTCTCTGTGGTGGCTCCCTCCCTTTTGAACATCATCCCTGGGGAGCTTAGACTGGGCCCCACTTTGACACACTTTTGCAAGGCCCCAAAGACCTGGTTTTGCCAATGAGCCTGGGGAACCTAGAGTGGAATGGAGCCCATCAAGTGGCTTGTTCGATTGCTTGTCGTCAGCAGGGAGGGGGGGGATTGTTGCTTTTATTCTTTGTATATTGGGTTTTTTATTTTTTTTGTAAGCCACCTAGAATCACTGAAAGTGAGTGGGCAGCCATAAAATTCGAAGATAGATAGATAGATAGATAGATAGATAGATAGATAGATAGATAGATAGATAGATAGATAGATAGATAGATAACAGAAATAAATTGTTCCTCCATTTACAGTAGCCATCTTAATTAGCGCTGACATAATAATTTGGAATGGATGTTCAGTATATTTCTAGCAAAAATATTGAATTGGTTAAAATAAAAAATGAATTAAATCTCTCAACGAAGTTCTTAGTTAACAAATAATATAGAATTATGCCAAAATATTGTAAGTAACTTCAGCAGTCAGGGTCTGTTTTGTTTATATCTTACCTGGAAAACAGGAAAGCATCTACAGCATTTTATGATCTTGAGCTGACCCTAGTTAAGGTATAGCCTTGCAATAGATTTTGGATATTTTTTTAAAAAAATCTTTCCTACACAGTTAGTTTGCTCTTAATATAACAAAGCCAAACTTTTTTCAGTTGAAAAACTGAAAGGCGAGAAGGTGAATTTCAAATGCCTGGACAGTACCTTTGGCACAGTGCTTAAGATATAAGTGAACATAAAATATATGCTACCATTACCTTTCAACTATAAAGGGGATGGTTCTCTTGGTGGCCTATAGATAATGAGATTTTTCCTTTTCTTACACTTCTGAAATCTCATGAAAGCTGCATGAATACCTGGTCAAAAATAATAGAAGAATAAAATTAGTTTCCCCACCTCTGATTTCACCCCTTTTGCTAACTTTTTTTTTTTTTTTTGCTGATGTTTTTATAGTTAAAGAGCACAGGAAACATTAATTCACAAATTTGATAGTGCCAAATGTTCAGTACTTGTTAATAAAATTACTCCTAGATTGTTCAGATAATTTACATCTGAATGGCAGAAGAAAGACTTCATTCTAAGGAAATGATATGTCAAGACCGTTAGAGGTTTGAATCTGACCAGAATTTTTATCTTTCCCTCATTAAACGTCTACACTATGATTTTATAAGCACTGAAAGTCAAGACAGATTATTGCTGACTGACAAGTTTGGATTGTAGATGACGACAGGTTACCAACAGGCAACTCAAGTTAAATAAGACTAACAAATGAATTCTTTTGCTGCTGGTGGTACTCTCCTTAATATGTGATTATTTTACAACACATGCAGGTCAATTTCTGCTTCTGGCTTCACCAGTGTAGCTCAATTAAGATATGCAATGTTATATTAGTTCAGATTCATCACCTGCATGAATAACTAATTCCAAAGCCAATGAATATGAAGAAAAAAAATTAACATTGGAATATGCATAAATAGCCATTTGAGCATTTGCAAGGCAGGAAGGGGATGTCAGGACCCCACACTTAGACCTTCCTGACTTTAATGAGAGTCATTGGTGGTGGGGGTTTTTCCTGCCAGCTTCTTCTACCAGATAAAAGGGGAAGTGATTGTGGGCCTTAAATTCCCCACACTGAAACTGTAAGAACCAGATCTCACAACTCTTGTTACTGACACAGATTAGAGCTCAGGGGTCAGGCAACAGATATGATTCAGGCATATTTTTCTGCCAAGTTGAGGACTAGAAGAATACATGTTAATGCCTCTCTGTCTTCTATGAAGAATAATATATTAGGACTAACCATAATCAGTCCTCCAAATAGAGCTAAGGACCAAGACATAGAGATCATAGGAGAGTCAGTTTAGTGTAGTCCTCAACTTACAACCACAACTGCACCCAACATTTCTGTTGCTAAGCAAGGCAGTCATTAAGCAAGTTTACCACATGTTATGACCTATTTTGCCACAGTTGTAGAGTGAATCACTGCAATTGGTAAGTGAATCATGTGATTGTTAAGCAAATCTGACTTCCCTCATTGACTTTGCTTGTTGGAAGCCAGCTAGGAAGGTTACAAATGATGATCACATGACCTTTGGATAGTGCAACCGTCATAAATACATGCCAGTTTCCAAGTATCTGAATTTCACTCATGTGACCATGGGGATGCTGCAATGATTGTAAGTGTGAAAACCTGTCATAAGTCACTTTTTTCAGTGCCATTGTCATTTCAAACAGTCACTAAATGAATGATTGTAAGTCAGGGACTACCTGTACAGTAGTGGTTAAGGTGCTGGCCTAGAAACCAGGAGACTGTGAGTTTTAGTCCCACCTTAAGCACGAAAGCAAGCTGGGTGACTTTGGCCAGTCACTCTCTCTCAATCCACTATACCTCACAAGTGGTTATTGTGGGAAATTAGGAGGAAGAAATATTATGCATGTTTGCTGCCTTAGGTTACTTATAAAATTAAATCTAATAAATAATGATAGGATAAAAATCAAAGATCTTGTAATAGAAAAATGGAATTTCCACCTAGTGACAAATTTAGTCTAGGAAACTACTTTGTAGACATTTGGAATGAGAGAATTAATCCCTGAAGACTAACTTTAAAAAAAAGTGTATTACTATGATTCATAAAGTATTTCCAGTGCATTTAAAAAAAATGAAGTGCCTACATCTTTTTCTATTAACAAAACTCATTGCTTCATTTCAAGAAACTTTAACTAAAGAGTTATGGGCATCTCATAAATCCTAGACAGATACGTTCATTTACTATTGCTGGAATTTCATTTACTCGCCTACCACACTAATGAGCCAGGGCTTACTAATTGGATTCAGTTTATTTTTGTCACTGAAATTAATTTCTCCACCTCAACTTCCAGAACAAATTTAATATTTTCACAAGTTTAAATGGAATGAAGACAAAGCTTTTTACAAGCAATAAAAATGCCTTCCTGTTCATACCGGTATTTGGCTTATATTTTACGTATGTGCATCCACAATCCAGATGAACTGCAGGGTTAGAAATGTTGGATATTAGGAAAGCAAAGGACATTAAATATCTTTCATGCTTTAAGACAGTCCTGAAAGCCTTGGGATAAAACCATTAACATCACCTAAAGAATTTGTCTCATCTTTTTACACTTTAGAGAATTTCCATATCTTGTCTTCAGGATCTGTGTTAAAAGCTTAAATGTTACCCTCTTATTATTTGTATCAAGTGAAAAAGATTTTTTTTTCATAACCACTGAAATCAAGGAGACAAAGTGAAAATGGGATGACTTATACATGCCAAGGCACAGGAAAGATTTATAGTCATAAATAGAAGGACTGTGTATATTTTTCCCCAAAAAAAAAAGAAGAGGAAGTTTATCACCCAAATTAAGAACAAAGACATATGACAATTTATAGTAAAGATACATATGGCTATTTGTACACCTATATACAGTGTGGAAATAACTAAATAGAAATATAGTACTTCTTGATATAATCACCAGTGGCCTTTATACTTTCTCAATCTATTGTCCAGGTAATAAGCAAAATGATGGACAACTGGCTGACTCCACGCTTCCTCATTATAATTCCAGACTGGGATTGGAAACCTTTCAAACAGAGGATGCTTTCACACATAGGGCTGTCTGAAGAAACAGACATGAGAATAGTCTGTATATGTAAAGATAGTGTTAGGAAGATTAAGGTCAGAAATAAGCTGAGACTTGCAAGGCTTTTAAAAGATTAAAATGTTTTTCTTTGATTTTGGTGCAAGAAGATGATCATTGTATGAATGACAGCTGGTGTGTATTTTTATGTTCCAAGTCCTGCCTCCAGCAAAAATTAATGGTGGGCAGATGAACATCTGTCAGAAACTAGTATCATTTGAGTGATATCAAGTATGGCTTAATCAAAACTCTAATGTTATTTTCTGAACTGGAACTAGTGACTAAACAAGAAACTGAGCATGTTAAACTATTGATTTCTTAAAGAGGGTATAATAATAGAAAGGTGTTCCAATTTAGTTTCCAGAACAATTAGAGGCCCATTTTTATTTTTGGTTGATTATGAGCTGGAAAAAAATGTAGATTCAATATTTAGATTTCTATGGTTACTCTTTTAGAAATATTGAGCCAGTTTGTATGATATACCAAGTCATATAATGGTTTGGATTCAAACATGATACAAACACAAGCCAAGAGCATAATTATAGTTAAGACAGAAATAGTGTGTTAATTGTGTGTAATTAAAGTATCTTAAGCAATATTCTGAATATCATACAAACCTGGATGGAGACAGTGAACAGAGTTAACATGCCCTTCTAACTTCTATAAATAGAGGCAAGTGACAGAAACTGCAAAGAAGAAATACATTGGACCCAGTGGGGTTCAAGTCTACCTCCCCCAAAATAACGCTCCTATATTTTTTATTTCTGCCACCTAGCAGTTCGAAAGCATGCAAAAGGGGAGAAGCAACCTAGAACTAAGGAGAAACTTCCTGACAGTTAGAATAATTAACCAATGGAACAACTTGCCTCCAGAAGTGGTGAATGCTCCAACACTGGAAGTTTTTAAGAAGAGACTGGACAGCCATTTGTCCGAAATGGTGTAGGGTTTCCTTCCTGAGCAGGGGGTTGGACTCGATGACCTCCAAGGTCCCTTCCAACTTTATTATTATTATTATTATTATTATTATTATTATTATTATTATTATTATTATTATTATTATTGTTGTTGTTGTTGTTGTTGTTGTTGTTGTTGTTGTTGTTGTTATTGTTGTTATTATTATAAATGCAAGTAGATAAATAGGTACCACTTGGTGGAAAGGTAACAGTGTTCTGTGCACTTCGGTGTATAGTCATGGTGGCCACATGACCATGGAAATGTCTTCAGATAACACTGGCTCCCTTGGCTAAGAAACAGAGATGAGCACTGTCCCCTAGAATCATACCTTTATCTTTACCTTTATCTTTTTATATTTTAGCAACAATAACAATAACAGCCTGGTTAAAACCAACCCCTCATTGTAAAAGCTGAGATACTAATCAGAAAGAAGAGGGATTACAAATCTCGCTGTCATCTATGCTGAATTTACAACCATTCATTTAGTGACCATTTAAAGTTACAACATTGAAAAAGTGACTTACAACCGGTCCTCGCACTTACGACCATCACAGCGTCTCCACAGTCATATGATCAAAATTCAGGTGCTTGGCAACCGGCATTTATTTACAACAGTTGCAGCATCCCATGGGGTCATGTGATTGCCATTTGCGGCCTTCCCAGCTGGTTTCCAATATGCAAAGACAATGAAAATAGCTGGATTCACTTAATGACCATATGATTCACGTAACAACTGTATTAAAAAAGGTCGTAAAGTCAGGCATAAGTCACTTAAGAACAGCCTTGCTTGGCAACAAAAATTCTAGTCCAATTGTGATCATAAGCTGAGCACTACCTATACTTTGTTCTCGGGACCCTTGAGAATTTTTCTTTTTTATATATATTTTTGATGGCTGCATGTGTAAGTGAGGGGAGGGGGAGGAGGGCTAGGTAAGGTTTTTTGAGGTGCATACTGTAACATATCTTTCTATCACTTTGAATCCTCCCTGACTCATATAATCTTGAGAGACCAATGGAAGGAATTGGAATATGAAGAAAATGCAAAGAGATTAGGGTGCAGTGAAATATTCACACACATTTTTTGATGAACCTGTCACTAAGTAAGTGCAAAATAACACATTCTGCTCCTAAGAAATTGACTGCAGTCTTTCTCTCCTTGGAAAGAAATTGCAGAAGAGCGAATTCTTCTTCGTTCTTATGAGTGACAATTGGTAGAAGAAAACGGAGGATTTGTCTATATAGCTTCTGTTATTTCTCTTTCTTCTTTCCTTGCGGTGCTAATACCAAAGAGAGCTGAGAGTAATGTAAAAACTGCTTTCAAAAGTGGTGCTGGAGAAGACAAGCAAGGAGATTAAATTAATCAATCCTAAAGGAAACCAACCCTGACTGTTCTTTGAAAGGACAGATACTGAAGATGAAGCTCAAATACTTTGGCTACCAAATGAGATGAAAGGATTCACTGGAAATGACCCTGATGTTGAGAAATATTGAAGGCAAAAGGAGAAGGGGACAGCAGAGGATGAGATGTTAGTTTCATCAATGTAGTGGGCATGAATTTAGGCAGATTCCAGAAGACAGTGGAGTACAGGAAGGACTGGCGTGCTATATGGTTCATGGGGTCATGAAGAATCAGACACAACAACTGAGCAACAAAAACATATAAAAACAGATATATCATGGCATAAAGCTCTCTTCTCTGATAGCCTGCTACTAAGCTTTCTGTACCCATCCTGATTGGTGCTGGAGGGATATACAGCCCATGACAATTCAGCTGATTTTCCTATACAAAATACATGACTCTCCTTCCAACATCTGGGAAAACACAGGCAAAAGAAGAGCCTGAGGTACCCTTTTGAAAAAAAGATTTTCAGTGACTGAAATAATGGTCAGCTAAAGACTAAAATCCTAACCTCAGTAAACATGTCAGCAAAGTTCAAGACCATCCAGACATTTTGTTTTGTTAATATAAATAATGCATTAACAACTGAACAGTTTGGATTCCATCCAAGCCACTCAGCTGTAAGTGCTTTGCTCAGTTTTACCAATGATACTATTTACTTGGATAAACAGCGCATCAGGGTTTTTGTTTTCTTGCATGTTTCCGAGTTTTTCCCATTTTTATTTTAGGTTTTATTGCATAAATTAGAATGGAGGAAATGAGGATTAAGGATCCATTCACGACAGAGCTATGTCTCTGTTACCCGGTATATGGAGGGGAGGGGCTCCTTGGGAAGTTTTAACAAAGAAAGATGTCAAGCTCTCCTGTTTATAAGCCCACGTTGTTACAAGAGGTTTACCAAGTACAAATGATTCCAAATGTTTGGAGGCGACCAGAAATCAGACTGACTTTGACGGTTAAGTACTGATAAAATTTCCGCCTTTTTTTGTGTTAATCTTCACACCATTATTCGTATTAAATAGGGTGACGTTTCATAACAAAAATCGAAGGACCTTTGAGACAATCAATTTTAAACAACTATCCATCTTTCGATAACAGAACCTTACACGTACAAACACACGTAAGAAATGAGGTACAGTAAAACCATTACACATTTGAAACATTTCTCTGATGTACTTAGCATTGCTAGCCACATGTCCCTGGGAGCAATCTAACCACAACTTTGTCATAACAGAATAACAGAGGAGGAAGGGACCTTGGAGTCCAACCCCCTGATCAGGCAGGAAACCCTATACCATTTCAGACAAATAGCTGTCCAATCTCTTCTTAAAAACCTCAGTGTTCCAGCATCCACAACTTCTAGAGGCAAGTTGTTCCACTGATGAATTGTTCTAACTGTCCATAAATGTCTCCTTAGTTCTAGATTGCTTTTCTCCTTGATTAGTTTCCATACATTGCTTCTTGTCCTGCCTTCAGGTGCTTTGGAGAATAGGTTGATCCCCTCTTCTTTATGGCAACTCTTTAGATATTAGAACACTACTAACACGTCATCCCTAATCCTTCTTTTCATTAATTAGACATATCCAATTCCTGCAGCTCTTCTTCATAGTTAGCCTCCAGTCCCCTAATCAATTTTTTTGCTGTTTTCTGCAGTTTTCTAGAGTCTCAACATCTTTTTAATATCATATAATAATAATAATAATAATAATAATAATAATAATAATAATAATAATAATAATAATGATGATGATGATGATGATGATGATGATGATGATGATGATGATGATGATACAGTTGGAAGGGACCTTGGAGGTCATCTAGTCCAACCCAAAACTGACCAAAACTGGATGCAATATTCCAAGTGTGATCTTATCAAGGCATTATAAGGTGGTACTGATTCTTCTTGTGATCTCAATTCTATCCCTCTGTTAATGCAGCCTAAGACTGTGTTGGCTTTTTTGGCAGCTACAGCACATTCTGGCTCATATTTAAGTGGTTGTTCAGTAGGATTCCAAGATTCCTCTCACAATTACTGCTGTTGAGTCAGGTATCACCTATTCTACACCTGCGCATTTGGGTTTTTTTGCCAAAATGTAGAACCTTATGTTTCTCACCATTGAATTTCATTTTGTTGGATAGGGCCCAATGTTCAAGCTTGTCAAGATCCTTTTATATCTTGAACTTGTCTTCTGGGTATTGGCTATTCATGCTTAAGCATGATCCTCAATAGCTCCTTGAAATCAAGTATCTATTTAGCTAACAAGTATTTTATGATAGAGTTCTCTATTCCTTCAAAGAACCCATGATGACAAATATTGTTATCCTACCCTTTTCCTCTCAACAATTTTGCATTGTTTAGGTCAACTTCTTCAGGTACTGAGTTGGGAAGGAGTGAATAGGCAATGTAGGACCCTAACATGCAGCATTAGAGATTCTATGTATGCCTTCACAAGCATGGGCAGGCACACAAAGGACTCTTAGAATACTTCATAGTGGGTGGAAACTATCAACATAAAGCATTTTCCTGGTATTCTTTCTCTGGGAAAGAACATTTTAAGGTCCAGCTTTTTCTTGGGAAGTAATCCATTCTCTTTGTTTCCCACAGAGATCTGCCCTATCTTGATCCCTATAATTTATTATGAAAAAACAATACCTATAACTTGATATTACATATCGGAAGAATATCTAATTTACTCCATAGAATATGAAGCTGTATAGTTAAAATATTTTATTATTATTCAGAAAGTCCCTGCTAAAACCAAGGCCAGCTAATAGAAGTGATTATGATCTATTTTCTGCATTGTTTTCTTATGTCTGTGATCAACATTTCCTATTAGTTACAACTCCCATATAAGGTTTTTGGAGAAATGTATGGTTCCAGTTGATAATGCACTTCAAACCTTTGCACGTTAATGCAGATGATTGGGGATTCTGGGAGATTTTCCAGTTAGAAAAGTCTGCCATAATATAAATGAAGATGGGAGCCAATACCCAAATACACACAATATAAGAATACATCTATGCAAATGTAGCTATATATGGTATGTTTACAATTTCTGTGCAGAAAACAATTGGGATTTAAGCAGTCTTCCCCAATTTGATGCTCTCTAAATGTGTTGAACTCCAACCTCAATTATATCTTAAATTACAGCTACAATTATTTCCATGGAATGGATGTGTGTTGCAATCTAACACATTTCAAAAGCATCAGATTAAAGGAAGGTTGATTTAGAAATATGCTAAAGGTCAATCAGAAAGGGAGGGA
>NW_015386357.1:121448-203211 GCF_001527695.2 Protobothrops mucrosquamatus
AAAAAAAAGCATATGTTATTATCTGAAATCTGGCATAAGAAACATGACCAACATCTGCATTTAATATCTGTTAGGATATTACCCTAGTTGGACTGATGTATGTCCTGAGCTCTTATAATGGTATCATTTTCCCTTTTATTTTTCTAATTTTTATAGTTTAAATAATGCAAAGATTTCATTTACCAGAGTTGTCCAAAAAACACTGGTAAAAATTATAGGATTTAATGTTTGAACAATCTATCCATAGAGTCAAATAGAGCCTAATTTTCCACCCTGCCATCCCTCTGGAATTCTCCATCTACCTTGGTGTGATGGGGTTTTAGGATTTGCAAAGATTTGGGGGGATTGACTGATCTATTTGCTACTTGCCTGTACAGTAGAGTGCATTGCTTTTCCAGGAGACTGTCAAGGAAATTCCAATTTCATGTTTTCTTTTGCTGTCAAAGGTTTTATATCTCAACTAATATATTTCTGCCTCTTCAGCCAATGGAACACAGAAGGAAAGCTGGTTTTGCTATATTGTCAGCATGCAGTTTTTGCTACTGTTAACCTGTAAGAATGACCTACAAACCTGAGAAGTATCACACTATCAGCCCTTGACGTAAACTCCTAAATAATCCAGCACTTCTGAAAGAGCATTTTAGAGCACCATAATACAGGAATTTTGGCCCTGATAAGTACTGATTGGCATAAATGTTCCAATTAATGTTATTATTAAAATACAGTATTCATCTCTGTGGTCTAATTAATTATATATTATTTCCACACAGAACTAATCACATGGTTGCCCAATATAGCTAAGTATTTTAAATGTATTCCACGTAGTTGAGTTCCAAGACATACTTCTTTGTCCTTAGCAAAGCCCACAAGGAAAAAAAAGATCTCTGCTGAATTACTCTCTTTTTGATTAGCAAGACTATTTTGAATGCTTCTGTCTGTTAGTTATTATCTGGAGTATATCTGCTCAGGTTTTAAAAGTCACCTGTTGTGGTCACTGCATTTAAATAAAGCACAGCCACCAAAACAATAAAATAAAAAGCCTATATCTGAACAAGTAATTTGGAAGACAAAAATGTATTCCTGCTTCGCCTCCTGATACATAGATGGAATACTAAATGGTGCCATCAAGGTTTTAGGAGAGACAAGTGTCCATACAGCGTCTTTCAATACTGTTCTAAGAGAAGCTTCAGTACTACAAAGATTTTCATCTGAATATTCCCAAGACCAGATTTTAAAATACTTAAGGTTAAACATTTGTCGCTCTCGGGAAGAACATCTCTCTCTGTGTTAAATGTTAAGGAAAAAAGCACTATGTCCTAAAGGTATCCAAGAAGATAAAATTGCAATCTGCTTTTATTTTATTTTTTCCTGTTTGGATAGAAAAGAAGAATCTACAAATGACTGATAAGAAACTAATATTATACTCTATTAATCTAATTCAACACACAGAATGGTCTTCAAATATTGTAAAGGCTTCCAGTTGCGAGGTGGAAAACAATTGTTTACCCTTATCCACTAAGAAATGGAAATCACATGGTTGCTCAGCATAAAATGAGTGAAAAAGGCAGGCATTTTAAACTACAAAGCAGATTTAGGTTAAACACTAGGAACAACTATCTAACAATCTTTTCGAATGATTAAATTTTTGTCTTTATGCATATGTTAACACAAAATCATCTTGCTTTCTGTGCCTTCAGGCATTCTGCATCGGGATTTTCCATAATGCTGGAAATCTGCAGTGAGAGCACTTTGATGCTCAAATGAAATAACAAATGCCAAAAAGCAGTGGAAGATTTAAATGAGAATCAGCCAGGATTTTAAGAACAGCGACACTATTGATATTTTATTAATGTAAGACAATAACCCTGCCTAGGCTCCTCACTGGGATAGGGATTCATTATACAGCTCTCATTCTTTTCTTATAAAACATCATGTGATCTTTACAAACTGTCCTTCATTTGATGATGATGGCTACTGGCATGCCTTAAAAAGAAAAATGATTAAACAATGGAATGGATACCTATGGTCTTCCAAAGAAAACTTTTGGCTTCTCAAAGAGAGAGGGCTGCAAAATTGGTAGCAGTGTGAGGGTTTTATTTGGCAGTGTTAAATATTAGAGAAGAAAAGAGGATCCTTGGAGTCACACTGTTCAGCTTCAGAAGAAGGAAGAGTCAAATTAATTGTTGAGAAATGTTTTCCATAGCTTCTTTGACATTGATCTTTTTGTTTTGTCTGGAACAAGGAATATTAGACCTAAGCCAAAACATTGCTCCATGGATAGAGTTGGTGTCTTAGGAGACATGATGCTAGCTGAGTTTCAAAACATTATTTTATCATGCTTTTCTTTTCACTGAGCTGGCTCACACATTTTGTGTCGGTAATTCTCACTATGGCCTATTAAATAAGCTAGCATTATGTTTTAAGATCCTTTGGGTGTCCAACTAGAGAATTTGTGGCTGAGCTAAAATGTATGTAGTCAGAGAGGCACTGGCTTCTACTCCGCACTATGTAATGAGTGATGTGAGAAACTATCAGGAATTAGCACACTAAATTCAGTAACAACAAAAGACTCTCTAAAGAAAGAAAGCTAATGGGTAGTGCCACCAGTGAGATCTAGAAGCAAGAAGATAGTGATTTGGGATTCTCTCCAAAGGAGACTGCATAACAGGGTGAACAACTTGTGGCCTTCCAGATGTTGTAGTACAATTCCCAGGACTACAGCAACCCCACTTTATATGGCTAATGCTGAAACGTATAGCTCTCAAAAAAGTGAACTCTCTCCCCAATTTCCTCAACCTTATTGACTGGATCATGGTGCCCTTCCTCCATCAGGCTTTGCATTCTTGAGAATGTCAACCTCCATGCCATGGCTATGAGATCAGAAAGTCTTGGGAGTTTTGGACCATATAAAATAAAGGGTGCACTGCATTTGAAAAGGTTATTCGCAAGAAGTCTCTCCTAGGATGCTAAACCAAGGGTGCTTCAACAAGGAGTTCCAGGAGATGAAACACCTAAGGAGATGCTTGGAAGAATTTGAGGGAAAAAATAAGGTGTGCAAATGATGAGAAATAGGTACCCATCCATGTTGAGGCATACATCATAGTGGCAAAAACGATGAAGCACCAATACTTTGCATTAACTAGCAGATGGGCAGAAGCTCATGAAATGACAGCAATAACTTATTTCAGGGTTACCTAAGACCTCTTCAAAACTGTGACACCTGAAGAACTTAACAAAATCATCTGCAAATTAGATTGATACTCCATTGATACCATAATACTGTATATCAGACCAGAGAGGACTATGATGGCATGGATATGGAAACTGGTGAATTCATCCTTAAGTGAGGATAATATGTTTCTCAAAAGCCTGTGTTAAATAATGATTGGTTGGTCTCCATTCCACCATTTCTTAATAAAGCCAGTTATGTAGATTTATGTGCAACTTAAAATGTTAACAAACAATGAATATTTCATTTCAATGAAAAGGATTACAACCATATGAAGCCTAGAATAATATTCCTAAAGCTAAATCCAAAAATGCTAAAGAATTCCTGGAAGCTTAGCGCTCAGATAAGTCAGTCATCAACAGGCACATAGAGATAAATAAATATTGGAATGAACTAAAGATTACCAATAGAATAGAATATATATAGTTCAAAGTTGAACTGTGGAGTCCTTGGTGCTCTGTGAGGTTGGCTGTTTACTTGTGGATGTTTGTACCTGACTAAGTACCATTTTCAAAGCTAGAAGGAAGTGGGGTTTGCTCTCTGTTTATAGACAGACATTTGGCTTATCAATATTGGTGGGGGTATAGATATATACACACCATTCAAAGGAAATTATAAAAAAGCTAAAAAGGAAACAAGAAGTCCAAAACACCTCCTACCCCAAATGAGTGTTCTCATATAAGCAGGGATTAACACTAGGATTAATACCAGACAAACAATTAAGCTAGCACTGATGAGGTTGTTTAGTTGGGGTAATGAAACATCCACAAAAAAAGAACCCAGCTCAAAGAGCAGCAAGGACCCCTCAAACAATCAAGCAATAAACAACATAAGCCATGGTGGCACAGTGGTTAGAATGCAGTATTGCAGGCTAACTCACTGCTTATTCCAGGAGTTCGATTCTGAGTGGCCTTCCAAAGTTGATAAAATGAGGACCCAGATTGTTGGGGCAATTTGCTAACATTGTAAACCACTTAGAAAGGGCTGTAAAGCACTATGAAGTGGTATATAAGTCTAAGTGCTATTGCTAACAGCCTAAATAAAAAATACCAAGAAGAAAACAACACCCCCACCAACATTGATAAGCAGAGAGCAAATCCCACTTCCTTCTAGCATTGAAAATGTTACTTATTCAGGTACAAACATCCACAAGTAAACAGCCAGCCTCACAGAGCACCAAAGACTCCACAGTTCAACTTTGAACTACCAGTATATATATTCTCTTCTATTAGTAATAGCCTTAACCTTTAGTTCATTCAAATATTGTGATAGGATTTGATTTGTCTTCATTTCTTCTTTGTCTCTGCACAGAGTTTTTCAGAATTTTAACAAGCCTCTTTTGTATGTCCAACAGGAAAATGTCACTTTCTTGGTTTGTCAATTGTATTTTTCTTTTAAATTTTAAAACTGTGGCCAGCTTCTTTCATACATCTAGTGAAATATCCTTTTCTAAGACATTCTCTTGGCCTGTCAGATATAAATCCACTTTTTTATCATCTCTATCTTGTCATATAAAATTTGCTCTACATCTGTCATTTCTTGAATAACATATTTTGGACATAGTCCATAGAAGTAGACATCCTTACTGACATTGTTGATACTGTGGCTATTTTCTGATTCCATTCTTCAAATGTCCTTCAGTACTTGTATTGTTATAAGGTTTTGCAACATTTTACACTTTGTAAATCTTTTCTCTGCCCAAAAACCTTTGTCTCCTCTAATGCCCAGTTTTTGAAATCATGCTTATCCTTGTTATGTCTTGAAAAAATCAAAAGAGAATCCATTTCCCACAAGAGGTTGTTTGTTTTATACAATTAATTCCAAAATTTTATTGGAGAAGTTTTAACATACCAATTTTATCTGGACCCTTAGTCTGTTTAAAACTTTCTGATCAAAATCTCATTAGTTTTTTGCAGTTTATTTCAGATACTGTAATTTTTATTTTTTTAGCTCAAGTTTGTAGGCAGACTCACCCAGCATTTCAAATGTCTCTAATAGTTTAGAGCAGTGTTTCTCAACCTTGACAATTTTAAGGCATGTGGACTTCAACTCCCAGAATTCCACAGCCAGCTGGCTGTGGAATTCTGGGAGTTGAAGTCCACATGCCTTAAAATTGTCAAGGTTGAGAAACACTGGTTTAGAGATAGTTAATGAGCAATTTCAAAAAGTGATTAGAAAGTGAGGTGTGCAAACTTATTGTCCTTTAAAAGTCTCCAGCATGATTGTCAGGAAGATGGCTAATCCTGCCAACTTCTGGTGCTCAAACTTGCAGAAAATGGCTGTCCTACAATTTCTTTGTGAGGAGCAGCTGTCCAGGGGATATCAGAGTGATCTCTCATGCTGTCCTTATCCAGAGAGATTAAAAAAAACACCACTTTATTGGTTCCTTGGTCTTTGCCCTGGTTGTTGACTCCACTTTTGCAAAGCTATCTTCAGTTCACCATACCTCCTCCAGATGACCTCTCAACCATTATCTAGTAATAAATGAGAGGACCAACCTCATGCGTATTAATGAGACCTGGTGGAGCAGAAAGAGGTTCGCCTTTCAGAAATAGGCCCATTGGAGCAGGAACAGTAGAATGGCAACAGTTATCTGAGAGACCTTTATGACTTTCATAGGCATTGCTCCACAGAAAACCAGGTGTACGTTTCTAGTAGGATTTAGCTCCAGGGACCAGATGAGACAGCTAGTACTATACCAACTTCTTCCTGCATAGTGGCTTCCCTATCCAAGCTGCTTGAAGCCATGACTGGATTAATGGTAAAATTATTGAGGGACTTTAATTGGATTCAGAAACAGCTCAGACGTTCCTGTCCACTATGGCCCATGGACTTAATCAAGTTCTTATGGGCCTGATTCACAACAATGGTAATGCATTAGACTTGATTTTTTTTTTGTCTTTCAGGGCAGTGGTAGCCATTAGTCCACTGCCATAATCAGATCCTTCTTTTTTATCTCTAGAGTTGTCTGAACCCACCTCACTGGATGGAGGAAAAACCTATTCATTTGGGTCCACCCAGATGCCTAATGGCCCTGCTAGTTTCAGAGGGATCTTGGGACAGTTGTTGATGAACTTTCTTAAGAATTATCTTGTAACAACAAGAGTGGGAGGGGAAAGCCATTTGTCTGCTCTTTTCACATCTGCAGATCAGTAGCCTTGTTTAAGGTAACTCTCCAAGAGGGCCTGGAGGAAGATTTACATGGGTGATGTGAAGACTACAGATTCTCTCTGACTGGCTGGTCCTTTGGAATTGACCGAGACTGCCTAACATAGTTATTGGGGAGAACTGGGACTTCTCCGTACTAAGAAAGTGGATGGGGTCCTCAGTGCTATGGACAAAGTCTTCAGGAAACTGCTGAAGATAAACCTCTTCTGTTGCCATTTGTACAGGACCCTTTCAATCAGGGTAGCAAGTGATTTTAATGGTGCCCTTTTAATGGAAACTTTTAGCTCTATGTATTGTGAGTTTTCAATATTTGTACAAGTAGACAATAATACAAGTAATTAAAAAATAAAATACAAATATCTTTTGTTTCATTGCAGATCTTGTTATGTGAAAAGCCGTGGCTTTAGCTTAAGTTGTTAATTTAAGAATAGATGCTTTTTTGGAGCAAGAGGAGCAAAACTGTCTTCTAAAGTAATCCACTGCTACTAGGCTTCAATTGGACCAAATCTTTTTTGCTCTGCATTCAAGCAGCATCTCTGCTAGAGAAGCAAAGAAGATAATTGATTTCTAACTCCATCCCTGAATCTAGTTATGTATTGTCTGCAATCACACAAGATATAATTGCCTGCTTTAAATTCTTCCTTAGGCAAGAGAGTAGCTAGACCAACACACAAGCACACACATATACAGCATATTATCTCCTTAGTCTGCAGCAATCTCTTTGCACAGGTAACAACCTTTTCTTCTGCCTCAGAATGCCTAAGCCATTTATAGCTCAATTCTACATTTGGCAGCGTAGACCTATGCCCTGCCATATATGCCTACAGTTGAAATCTAAAATGCACAGAAGGCAATGAGCATCTGTTAATATAGACTTCTAGGATTGAAAAGGGACACTGAAATCACCATGTCCATCCCCATCCAACCCAGAAATGGTTGTTCAGCCTTTGCCTGAAAGATGCTCATCATCATTATTGGTAAATAATTCACTGTTGAAGTCCTCTTATTATTTTCCACCATTCCATTGGAATCTACCTTCCTGTAACTGGAATCCATTATTCTATGTGCTGCACGACCAGGTTTTTTTTTTCTATTTTTTTTAAAGATATGACCTATTCTATGCAACTTTGGTGGAATCTTCATTTCTTCTAAAACAGAATGTAGCTGGAGGTGTTTTAGATGTGGTCCAACCCCGAAAGAAAGCATTTTGCATATCCTTCCCTAGAAAGAAATATTATGGGGTGGGTTTTTTTGTCTATTTCAGAAGATACTGAGAAGCATCATTAAGGTCCCACTTAAAATAGAGAAAACTAAGAAAACTAAAACTAAGACTAGTAACCACAATCAAAGACAAATTCTGTGAAGAATCATATCAAAGAGGTCTCACAATACTAATAAATCTCTGTTTGTGTGGATATATGGGTCTGTAAGAATATGCCAGTGTGGTTGGATTTAAAGCAGGAAGACCCAAATTCAAGTCCTTCCTTAGGTATGGAAGTTGCTGATTGGATGATTTTGGGCTAGTTATTCTCTCTCTGCTCCAGATTGGGAAGTTAAAAGACATCTACTTACCCGCCTACGCTAGACCACTGTGGTAGAATACAATCCATAATCTTCAGAGAAAAAGCTTTATCCTGCAGTGGATCAAATGAAGCTCACACACACATACAAACACACACACTCACATATACAAATATTTGCATTCTACATTACATAAAACTATAAGTACTGGAATTTCTTTCTCTCTTCATTCAGTGAGTAGCAATGTTATCATGCAATTTTCCTAGTTCCTTTTTGAAATTCTTGACCAACTATGAAAATAAACATCACGATAATAGAGGGAATGTTATAAGAAGCCTGAGGCTGATGTTTTATACATATTTGCCTTGAAGCAAAGACTGCTGAATTCCACAGAATGTACTTCTGAGCAGGCATCCTGGCAAATCTCTTAGATACAACAAATATTCAGTGAATCTTTAGCATTAGCATTTACTAAAGCTTAGAGAATAGAATAGAATAGAATCAAATATAGTATAGATTATAGAATAGAATAGAATAGAATAGAATAGAATAGAATAGAATAGAATAGAATAGAATAGAATAGAACTTAATTTGGCCAAGTGTGATTAAACACACAAGGAATTTATGTCCGGTGCAGAAGCTCTCAGTGTACATGCAAAACAACAGAATGATAATAATCATAACAATGATAACAATAAGAAGAGGTAGGAGAGAATATGAGAGGGATAATAATAATACTACAGCCATACTACATAGGTAAATATGCTTAGACATAAGACAGTACTGAGGAAATTAGGTGTTCAGCAGAGTGATGGCACAAGGGAAAAAGCTGTCTCTGTATCTAGTTAATTTTAAGACCTTCAAAATAATTTGAAAATTATAATTGGGGATCTAAAAAGCCCTTTTGAATGTGAATGGTAATTTGGCATCACCAAAATACTATTAACTTTGAGGAAGGTGGCAGCTTAGAAATATGAAATATAAATTAATTAAGTCAAAAGCCAACTCTTTCCAAGAGTAGAGAAGATGTTTTTATGCCTTACATAAAGAAAAAATACTAAAGATAAAATGATAACATCAATAAGAAGTTTCATGTGCTAAAATTATGATACCACCAATCTATACCACCAATTTTAAGAGTTAAAACTAAGAACTGGGAACAGAAAAAGCCTATTACACAAGTATATAAAAAGAGACAAATCAATGTCAATAAACTCTTTGAGATAGCAATTAATAGTATTTAATTTAAAAAGGACTTATTGACTCAGTTTGATGAGGGAGCTAACCTTTAAGCAATTCAGACAGGTTGTCTTTAGTGCAGAAGTGATTAAAATCTGGGACATAATCAGAGGGCTGGCACCTTCTCAATAGTGCCAAGGGGCAAATTTTGTGAATGGCAGAGAAAAAGGAAAGAGTCCAATAGCAATGGCTTGAAAGAAGAGTTCAGGAATTTTATCTGACCTATCAAAGCTCTCCACTCTGCTTATGGCTAGACAGGCTTAGAACAATTTGACAAAATATCCCTAGTTAGTCTGTGATTCAGAATCCCGGGGAAAACCAAGCCAGTGGGGTTAATTTATGTTTCACAGTATTTTGCAAATCCAGGCATTTGGTTAATTCAATAAATTATGAGTAATTGTAGGTTAGTGAGATAGGTGAATAAAATCATAATATGGTTCTGTCTTACCTGTTGTTTTTTTCTTATGTGTGTGCCTTCAAGTCAGTATTTTTTGTTCTAGGCCAGTGCTTGGACTAGTTCTTGCAGCTTTCTTGGCAAAGATTTTTGTAAGTGGTTTTCCATTGCCTCTATCCTATGGCTAACACAGAGTATCCAAGGTGGGGCTAGAACTCACAGCCTCTGGGTTTATAGCCTGATGCTTTAACCATTACACCAAACTGACTCTCTATATCAAGGGTGTCAAACTGCCGGCCCGTGGGCCAGTTTCATCATACAGAAGCCGCGCCCACCCCATTGCCAACAATGGAAAAAAAAGTCATGATACATCGCGACACGTCACATGACATTGCGAATTTGACACCCCTGCTCTATATCTTGTAGGCTAATTATAATGATAAAGAGGGAAACGTGTTAAGTCACATGAATTTAAACACTCAAGAAAATAAAAAGGACAGCGGTAATTGGGACCAGCAACTGTTGCTAGCAATGCATTCATAAAGAATGACATCATACGACTGCACTGACTTACCATGGAAGATGCAGCAATCCCAGTTACTGTGGTTAGGCAAATCCTGAGCAGTTGCAGCATCCTGTGGTCATGAGATCACCAATTGCACCCTCCTGATGGCTTCCCCATTGACTTGAGCATAGAACAACACAAAGAAGTAACGCAAGATCAAAAGACATGGAGACACATAGAATCACCAAGAGCCAGACATCATCATTTTAAGCCAGCAGTGAAGATTGCAAATGGCAATCACATAATTGTGGAACATTGTGACATCATAAGTGAGAGCCATCACCAAATGCTCCATTTGCAATCACATGACTAAAGGGACTCTGCAGTGGTGGTAACTACCAGGACCCATTGGTAAGCGTCTCTTCTCATAACTGAACGGTTGCTAAATGAATGGTCATTTAACAAGGACTCCCTGTATTTTCTATGTATTTGCAAGCTTTCAGAACTTGAAGAAGTATGTTTGGCTGGATGTATACATTTTGTTATAGTATGCTATGATTTGTTTGTTGTTAGCTTGTGCAAACCCAGCCAAACCACCACAGTTTATACCACCATTTTTGGCTTAGCATATTGGATGAATCCAAACAGTTGTGACTTATCTATTTAATAACTCATAATTAAACAACCTGGGTCTAGCATCATGGGAATGCAGTCTATGGTTGGATAGAAGGGGCTGCACATGAGAAACCAGTATTAACTGATGTTACCACCCCCAGGATATTGATAAACTGTTCAGTTCAACATTCACTCAAGAGCCTTAGATGGAGTCTTCCCAGGAAAGCAATCTGGCAGTCTTAAATTCTTCCATGTTTACTTGGGAATGGATAGTTCTTTCATAGCAAAAGTAAATAGATAAATTACAGACATATTGTTTAAAATGTAGCATATGAACCTGAATGTAACTTAATCATCTTATTTAGAAACATTTTCCTTCCCTACAAGATTCCTAGAAACTTTATAATTAATATGATTAGAGATTGGATAAGTGGTGTACCTCCTTTAAAATCTCCCATTGTTCTTCCATTCAATATTGGTTCACTTAATGGAACTTATGGATACACGCAGAACAAACAAACCAAGGTTTTCTTCCTATTAAAGGAAATAGGAAACCATATTAAAAATTAAAACCAAATTAAAACCATGTTAAACCATATTTTTTAAAAAATAACATAAACAGTTTAAATGTTTTCAATGCTTTATTTTAAAAGGCTCACAATGTAAGAGTATTACCTACTACTTATTGCAGAAGAAGGGGGTAGTTTCGAAAATATATATGGAAATTTAAAATCATGCATATCACAATGGGAACGTTTGCTAAGCAGCAAGGTAATGGCTCCAGCAAAAACCCAGCAAATAAGAAATTCAGAGGGACTTTTTTCCCATTATTCTTATCCTAGCAAGAAATGTATCACAAGTATAAAGAAATACAAATCACCAAAAGCGCAGCCTTCCCCAGAAAAATACTTAATTCTACCAAAAGAAAAGCTACTTTGTTCACTGTGATGGATCTATATACTGCACCTCCCAATGGACAAGGCAAAGTAGGGCTGTAACAGTAACAATTTTTACTGATTTAATCCACAGATTGATCAACTGATGCTTCAGTTGATTCATCAGTGAGGACTAAATAACATTAGCAATAGCAAAATTTAATCAGCAGGACCTGGAGTCAACTCTATTCATTTTTGAGACAATCTAGTATAAGAGTTATCTCACTGTTGCCTTTTGTTGATATTATAATACAATCATTTATTTTTTCATAGATTCCTTTTCTAAACAGATGGATGCAGAAAATTAATTATGTTTAAGAGAAGAAAAGGAGAAAAATGCTGTGTGGCAGGCTGTCAGATTGACTGCTGTTTTGACATCTTATCTGATAAGCAAGTACAGCATCTTGCTGGAATCAGATGTGAGCTTTCTTTTTCTCATCTGCAAGTACTAGCAAAATAATGACAAACAACAACAGGAAGGTCACAGCAGGTCACAATCTAACATCAAAACCAAAATCAAACCATATCAATTTCACCATGATGGGAAGCCTGGGGGTTATAAATTTTTAAAGAACAACCAACAAGCAAAAATGACAGGGATTTTGGAACAAGTACTGCCAGCGTTTGAAAAAAGAAAAAACCCTAGATTTACTGCTTCCAGTTTTCTATAATTTCATCAGCACTTAATCATGCATATTGTTAATTTACTGAATCTCCTCCTTGAGTTTAACCAGAATATTATTATAACATTGCAGTTATATACTAAGGCTATAGGCTCTCTTCAGGCAACAATGGAACAAGTAAAGTCTGCAAAAGAAGGTTGTGGAGTTTTTTAACAAATTGTTTCTGTTGAAGATCTCAGATGCTTAGCAATGTTTTTCTTTAGCAAAACTGTTCCATATCTCTAGAATCCTATACATTTCATTTTTAATCTCCTTCTAATAATTAATATTACATGGCTGCTATGCAGGGTCTAAGAAAATTCACCATGGGACAACTCTCCACAGCCAGCTCGCTGCAGGACAACTCAATGCAGGATAACTCAAGAAGGGGCAAGTGAATTGGGCCTTGTCTTGCTTTAGGTTTGAACAGTATTAAGTTAGAACTCCTCAAGGCTGGGGCAAGCTGAAATTCTACTTGTCCCACTTTTGAGTTCATTCCACATTGAATTGTCCCACAGTTTGTCCCATGGTGAGTTGGCCACAGCAAGTTGTCATATGGTGGGTTGGCTGTGGTGTGTTGGCCATGGCGAGTTGACTGTGACAAAACAGCCAGGGCGAGTCGGCCAGGGTAGGTTGTCCCATTCCATGCGTGTGCATTTTCCTCCACTTATTTGGGAGATCTTCTTACAGTTCCTCTTTCAATCTAATACTCTGAAGATATGTTGGGTCTGCATTTCTCCAAATTCCTGACCAGTTGACTGATAATTTGGAAAATGTAGTCCAACTCCAAAGATAACCAAATTAGTACTCTATGTAAAACGTGGGTTCTCACAACCCATCTGTAATACCTATCTCTCGTTTCTCAACATTTTGGCTCAAAACTTGTTTTGGCACACGTAAATTTGATTTGGGCAATATTAAAGATATATAACATGTACCCTGGAAACTGGAAGGCAATAAAAAGCTTTTACGTTTGCCAGGTCCAGTAAATATTTCTGAAATACAGTATAACCTTGCCACTTTATTAGCAATTATAGACCTTTAACTTAAGTGAGCTAAATTTGAATCTCTGCACTTCATTCATTAACAAAGATTTGTGAGTCTGCATTTAGGAACAGCAAAGAGAATGTTACAATAATATTTTACTAACTGTAACCTGTGTTTTATTTTATGGTTAAGAGCCATATAGGAAACATATGTGTAAACATTACTTGCTCTACAAGATGCATTCCATCAGCAACCATGGAAACATTTAACATTTGTAGCTAGTAATGAAAGCTGAAATTAAAATAACAGATTTACAGATGTGTGTTTGTAAAGGCTTAATCATTAACAGTTTTGAAAATGTTTAATGTGCAGCATGACAGTGCAGGACACTTCATCTTAACAAACTAAGAAAACAAGTTCAAGATGGTTAAAAGGAGACCTGAGAAGTAATTACTATATATTAAAGTGCAAATGATTTTTATATAAAGCACACATGCATATATGCAATCAGGAAAATGCAAGACCTTCTACAGGGAAACAAACTGAGTAAGATGGGAGGGGGAGTAGGGTTCATATTTCATCTCATTTGCTTGTATTCAATTCCAGATCAGATTCTTATTCCTGCAATTTGTATTAGCTATACAGCTACATTATCTCAATGAAACAAAGGGAATTGTTTGCAGAATCAAAAGCAGAATGTACAGATTAAAGGGTCAGATGAAGGGTTATGGTATAGTGGCAGAAAACATGTCTTGTGTATAGAAGGTTCCTGGTTTAAGAAAGGAAAGAGAAGGACGCTATGAGATGTTACTCCTGAATATAGAGCAACACTTCTCTGACTGGTGTGTAAGATTCCCAAAATTCTCAGTCTTGCTTGCTGATATAGCTGCTATTGACACCCAACTTATAGTGAGTCTAAACATCACTACTTTCTTTGTATAAAAGTGTGGAATTAAGCTAGTTGTTCTTAGTCTATCACAACACTTTGATGTGACTACGTCTTAGCTTCTTGATTGTAAATTCAAGTAGGTATCAAGTGACCAACTAAAGTATGTGGTATAAGTCAGTGAGGTCAGTTATACCCTCTTAGGAACAAATGAAAAATGAATAATGCTGGCACGGTCCAAGAAGGTACATCAGCTTTTAGTAGTGTGTCTGCCTTTAAATATATCCAGATCAAGTGGAAGTTTCTATTTTGTTTTGTTTTTGTTTTGAACTATTTATATCTTGCCTTTTAATACAATGTTCTTGGGAAGACTAGCAAATCAGCAAGTTCTTTTACCACAAGAAAACTGAGAAGTCAGATAGGCTGAGAGATAGAGATTGGGCCAAAATAGTCCACAAAAAATCCTATCTGAGAAGGAATATATTAGCTAAATATGTACATTGCATGCCTCCACCTACACTGTATTCTTAGTATTAAATAAAGTATTTCAAAATTGTTATATGTACTTTCTCACACATATAACACCACCTAAATTCAAACAAGACAACCTGGATCAGAGAGGGTGAGTTCTTGTTTAGAAGGCAGTGCCCCCTAAATGGAGGGCTACTGCAAATCCAGATAACCAAACGATGGCAGCAAAATGTTAGGGTCCTCTGCATCTCTTTCTACTAGGCAAGTAATTGACTGTGTTTCTGAAAAGTCAGATTTTTGGTAGCCCTGCCTAAAAGCAAGCCAGTTTTCTACTTTGTTAATTCTTCAGGATAACCATAATCCAGGTTATGGTGCAGCCTTTGGAAATGTTGCATTTCACATCTTCCATCATTTGGATAGGGATAATTTAAATAATTATCCTCTGAGAAAGTCACATTGATGGTTACAGCCTTTCAGTTCCATGCACAAGACTGAGTTGTGAGTGGAAACCCCCATAGATGTAGAAGATTCAACCAGTGGAAGATGACTGTTGCACTCAAGACCAGTTTATAAGCCCCCAAGATGCATCTAGTTGACCAGCTTATAGCCTAAAATGATGGACTAAATAAGCTTCAGGCCTGATTTGAATGGGCTTTCCTCAGACACCAATGTTCTGCAGGACTTGTGACAAAACTGCAGCAGAAAATAATGGAAAGTTATCTGATAAATAAGAATAACATAAGTAATCAGAAACTATTCATGAAAAGAAATGCCAAAGGACATTTAAGGTCTATCAGAAATCATTTTTTCACTGAAGAACAATGCACTCCCCCATCCATAGCGCAAGGTTTTGCTTTTTATTGATTAGGTTACTCTCTGATCATATTAGCCGCTGTTATTAAAAAATATATGTTACAGAAGAGTTACAATTGAGGACATATAGGGACTTATTGTGCTGACATTTAGACAGCTGAGGCTTGCAGCTCTTTCACACAACTAAATTTTCTATCACAGTTTGTTCCAATGAAACTTCAGAACTATGGAAATAGAACAATCACTTGCCTTAGCTGGGATAGAAAATTTAGACAAAAACATAGCAGCTAAAAAGATAAATGTTTCCTGTTGATATCCCTGTCCTATCAAAGTATAGAAAGAAGCCCAATATATATCATGTGTTTGTTGCAAAATATGCTTATGAAGATCCCTTTAATATCTAGAACCTTGGGTTTTTTTCCCCCAGCACATAGCTATATACAATATAAACTGTCCCAGTTTCTGAAAAGAGAACAGATTTGTATATGCACCAAAAAATAATAATAATATTCATGTGGGCTCTCTGGAATTTAAGATTATAACATTTACACAATAATTCAATCTAATTGTGTGAACAGACTGAAAAACTGCTGTCTCTCTGATGGTTTACTGAGCAAAATAGCTAGCTGTGAAACCGTCCTTGGTGACATCTAATGTTTCAGGTTTTTAAAAATATTGTATAAAGGCTGAGATTTATTTCCTAAGATGTTTCATTAATGGTTGTGGCAGGCAGCTGGCCTGAGGTTTGACACACAATAAAATCCATGTCAAGAATATTAAAGATAGTGCAACAGATAACTATGAATTTACATTCAAACAGGCTTTTGACAAAGCCATTGCAACAGGCTCCTAATCAGGTCTTGAGACCTTGCCTGCCCTCTCTTTAAACCTGTGATCTTGAAAAGGAGCTTTAAATTGGAAATTATTACACATTAAAACCTCAACATGGGCTGGATCGAAGTGGATCGATATCTTGCCGAGCACAATAAATCAGCTTTCTGCTCTGCGGTTACTGTTTGCTGAACATATTTAAATTTTCTTGTAACAAATTAATTCCAACATTTTCTCTTGATTGAATTAGGGCAAGTGTTGGAGCTGTCACAAGTATTTCACTGCTTCAGGGAGACAAATTGCTCGTCTGGACATGGGTAACAAGCCAAAGTGTTGAGTCCCTGATAATCTTTCCACTAATTCTCCATTACAGCAAAATGAAGCCATAAATCACCATGACAGCTGATCGATGTAAACATTGTTTCCGCCATGATTGCCAGTGCTCCCTGCGGAGTTACTGTCCGCTTACAATTCGCTGAAATTACTCCCGTTGCAGCCTCCCTGGAAACTAAGTGAGCCTTAGAACCAAAGTCACTCCTGTCTAAAAAGTAACCATCTCATTTCAGATCTCAGCCTCACTTACAAAAGAGCAAATATTAATCAAAATGCCCTATTTAGCTACAGGCAAGGCAATCTTTTAAAGCTAAGAAGTGTTCCTCAGGCAATCATTCTTGCTGCATGTGGAAAAAAATGAAATTCTAAACTCCTATTTTATAAAATATATTTGTGGAAATGTAACAGTGTCAGCTTCAAGTACTGTCATTTTCTTTTAGCTAACTAGTGGCAACTTGGATGAAATTACTTGACCCTTTATCGAGTTCTACTAATGTGTTCTAAAAAAGAAATTAAACCACCTTCTGCCTTGCCCTATGGCACCTATCCATGCACATTTAATTCTAGAAAAGATGCATTAAAGTAGTTCTTCATAGAAATATTTCACATACAGATGCCAGGGAGCTGATAATCTGTCTGCATAATGCTACACTTATTCAGGTACTTTCCCATATTGCAAAAAACAAAACNTTGAACATGGTAACACAGATTTGACATATATCTCATTTCACTATTACCATAAATTACTAATGAGAAAAACCTATACAATAACATCACTCTAATCACAATCTTGAATTATCTCAGTACAATAACTTCCCTGCTTTTCCCCCCACCATCTGTAAAATTTGTTCCAAATTTGGTAAAAAACCGTTTCATCCTGATTTTTAAGACTTCTAGTTAAGCTATCTAATTCTGCGCAATGCATAATTTTATGAATTACGCTTTCCTTACTAGGTATCACCATAGCTTTCCAATTTTGAGCGAATATAATTCTTGCCGCTGTAACCACATGAGTAAATAAAAACATATCCTCTTTGCTAACATTATTTTCAAGAATTCCTAATAACAATGTCTCAGGTTTATATTGAATATTTTGTATACCCATTTCTGTTACCCACTCCCAAACCATACACCAAAAACTCTGTGCTTCCTTACATAACCACCAAACATGAAAATAAGTGCCCCTTCCCTTTTTACATTTCCAACATAATGGCGAGTATCCTTTATACATTTTAGCTAATCTTGTTGGAGGGAGATGCCATCTATAAACCATCTTGTACTAATTTTCTTTAAAAGATGACGCCAGTGTAATTTTATTGTTTCGTATCCATACCTGCTGCCACTGATCCAAATTAATATTATGTCATAGATCTATCGCCCATTATTATTATTATTATTATTATTATTATTATTATTATTATTATTATTATTATTATTATTATTTATTGAATTTATATACCGCCCTATCTCCCTTACGGGACTCAGGGTGGTGAACAGGCAATAATAAAAACCACGATAAATATACGCAAGTTTCTGTTCTAAAATCAAATTAAATAACAGGCCTGCTCATACAAAACCCCCACTAAAACATAATCAAACTACGCCAGGCCGGCTGCACGGAATAGATGGGCCTTCAGGGCTCGGCAAAAAAGGCGCAGGTCCACAACTGTACGTAGGTCGGGGGGTAGGTTATTCCAGAGGGCAGGAGCTGCCACAGAGAAGGCTCTCCCCCTGGGGGTCGCCAGCCGGCATTGACTGGCCGACGGCACCCTAAGGAGGCCCTCTCTGTGGGAGCGGACTGGTCGAAGGGAGGTGTTTGGCAGGAGGCGGTCTTGCAAATACCTAGGTCCATTGCCATGGAGCGCTTAAAGGTTGTTACTAACACCTTGAAGCGCACCCGGAAGGCCACAGGCAGCCAGTGCAGCTCGCGCAGGAGAGGTGTTACATGGGAGTATCTAGAGACCCCCAAGATCCCCCGCGCGGCCACATTCTGAACTAGCTGGAGCCTCCAGGTGCACCTCAAGGGGAGCCCCATGTAGAGAGCGTTGCAATAGTCCAGGCGGGAAACAACGAGGGCTTGAGTGACCGTGCGTAGAGCGTCACCTGTTCTTCAAATAGCCTGTGCTCCAATAAATGTATCTATCTCATTTTGAAGTGACTCTGGGCAGCTCACAACATAAAAACAGTAAAATAAACAGAAATAAATATAATCTAACCCATAACATGACAATACAAAGTAAAATCATGGTCACAAGGTGGAGAAGGAGGGAGCTGGGTGCAGGGGGGGAGGTGGGATTAGCTCTCTTAATCAACCACCTCTAATGTCATTGGGGGCCCAAGTCATCTGGCAGAGCCTGATCTTCAGGCTCTTGAAGAAGGTCAGAAGGACGGGAGCCAATCTCACTTCAGGAGATAAGATATTCCAAAGCTATGGCAGAGAAGGCTCTTCTGGACCCAGCTAGCTGAAATTTCAAAATTATAGTGAATAAAATCTGGCATTTAAGCTGGTTGACTTTTTTACCTAATAACAGACCTGGTCCTTGGCATAAGACTAGACATTTGCTTGGTAAATGAATATATCTATAAACTTTACAGCCACCACAGAGCAACTATGTCAGCAGAATTCTACATGCTTCGTAGTTGGTGATAAAAATGCAATGTACAGTGGAGATTGCAAGTGACGTAATACCCTCCTTATGCATAGTAGAGCTATGTTAGGTAGATACGTGAATAAAGGGCTTTGTAGCTCTGCCTAAACTGTCACACACAATTTATGAACTTTGCTCCAGGCATTTCACAAGCTGAGCAGAACCACCAGTAGGTAGGACCTTTTGTGGTATGCTGAATAATTACAAGCTATCACATGAATGGGAACATGCATTTTGCTTTATTATTCAGCAAACATGTACAGTATTTGTATTCCTTTCCTGGGCATCTGTGAAAAAAAAACAATAGTGATGATCAAGCTATACATTCCCCAACTGAAATGTTTACTTAATGCCAATATATTATGTGGGCAGAAGGTTACTGTGTAATAGAAGGGATGTGATTTATCAATCTGTAACATGCCATGTATGCTAAGAAAGTTGGGGCATTAACATGTGTTCTTTTTGTGGCTTTGCAGACAAAGATATTTTAACAATGCAAACAGCTGTTCTGTACAGATATCAGGATCCTTGCACAGATATTCTCAAAGGTTCCGATGGCATTGCATGCACTATGATGCTACATCAGCCTTCAAATCTAATTTCATAGAATTGAAGATTGCTCAGAGGGAGAAAAGGAGAGTTAAAACAAGAGCATCCAAAATGATGAAGCTATAGATGAAAAGATTACAAAGACAGAGAGACGAAGATGATATCTAGAATATTCAGGTCTCTAGCACCATTGTAGTTTTGCAACCTCTGTGTTTGGTAAGCACACATTATATATCAAAACACTACTATTTTCATTTCTTATTTCATCTAGGAAATAATCATAAAAAAAGATATTTTTAACATGTTCAGGGCAAGAGCAACTACAATTTGTCTCCATTTAAGATTAGAAAGCAGCACATTCAGGACAAAACTGAGAAATTCATAAACATGAATTTCTCACTGAAATTTAGCCTTAATCCTACATCACCAAAGATTTTGTATAATGTTCAGCGTGTTTCCAGGCAGTTGCCATCTGGAATCTCCCATCTGGCCTCTAGTACATTCAGATTTTCTTAATTTCTACAGTATATACAAATAATGATCTTCTCAACTGTGACTTGGTTTTTTCTTTCCAGTATATCTTTCTAAGGAGGCCTCGAGACCAGCTTTAGAAAGGATAGCCTCTCTATTTGAAGGGATTTATTTTAACAGTTGTTCAGTCAGAATACAGAATGCACATGAAAGTCAAAGAATCCATTGTAAGGGGGGGGAAAGAATATCATGTATAATTAGCCCATGGAGAACAGACTGATAAGGACACCTCTGGCAAATCAGTTTGAGTGTAACCTATTATTTGAATTTGAGGGGAGGACAAGGATGAAGAGAGATAATTATGATATCTATTTCATATGATTAAAGGGAACCTTTGCATTTAGATAACACATATTTTGAGTCCTAGAATTCTACTTGATATCAGGAGTTGTTTTTTGCTAGACTGCAACAACAAGTCTTGAGCCAGTCCTCCTGAATGAGGAAGCATGCAACAGATCTGATCCTATTCTTCAATGGGTTTTTTTTTCACTTGTTTTGCTTGGTAGCAATGGGTAAATGGCCTTCTTTTCTAATTTTGAGAAAGATTTACTTATATGTATGATTTTTGTAAGTAGACTTGAAGAGAGATTGGGTGGTGCTGTAATTAAAGCAAATCAGTATAATTGGGAAAACCAGTATTCAAATCACTCCTTAATCGTGAAGTTCAGGAATGATTTTGACCTGTTACTATCTATAAATCTAATCAATTCCTCTACAGAAAAAAATGCAGGTAAGTGAAACATTTTCATAAAACTGCTTTGCACTTCTTGGAGGAACTGTAGAAAACATGAATGATACTATCATTTAGGAATGTCTCATTTCAGTTATTCAAAATCATCGACTTGTCTAGAAGATGTTAGACCTATTTTTAAAAATTCTTCATTTAATAGGTGCAAAGAAAATGAATAGGTTTTCAATAATTGTGAGTATTAGTAAAATGAATTTCATTCCAGTCACAAATATATTTCTCTGTTTTTGAAAGAATTAGCAGGCAACTGTTCTATTTTATTCTGAATCACCTGAATAATGTAAGCCAAGAAAGAGAGATTCTTAGTTTTCTTCTGTCTTCCTTATTCTTCATTCAATATATAATTACTTATATGCCTAGCAAATAAAAGTATGTGATAGAAGGAATTAAATTTTAAAAACCATAAACATGCAAATGTTTGCCAAATAGCTCTAAATATGAGATAAAATTCTTCAGAGATAAAGAGAATCCATCTTTAATCAAAAATACATGAGGTGAGAGGAAAAATTGGAAATTGCAAAAGAAACTTTCAAGTCATACCTCTGCAGTTTTGTTACACCTTTTATAAGTTCACCACAGTATTGGAACAGAAAGGTAAAATGGGCAAAATACATTTATCAATGTCTGTCTTGAAGTTGGCCACAACAAATAAAAGTTCAGATCAATGAGGAATCATTACACACAGAGAGAAGAATGTTAGAGATGACGAAGGAAAGATGGAACCAGCCAGTTTGAAATAAGAGTTCATAACATTTTTACTCAGAATTTTGCAAGGGAGAGGAGTAAATTTACAACTTTTTAATTTGAACTTTTTTACAAATCACAAGTTTTCTGAAAGAATTTTTGTGGCAATTTTAATATACTCAAGTGAATCACTGATTTGGACTAATTATAGTCCGAAAGGAGAAGGGCGGGATATAAATTAAATTAATAAATAAATAAATAAATAAATTACCCTTAATCAAGTGTAAATTATTTTTCAAAAGAATATCCAAAGGGACAGTTCTCAAGGCAGACAGTTAAGTTCTAAAATCATTACTCAATTTTTTCAGTCAAAGTAACCACAGTCTGAATTAATCTATTCTTTCTGCTGATGCTGTTGTTAAAGATTTGTCTTCCTCAATGCAATGCAATGTTTCAGATTATCAATGAGATTGCTCTGGTGTTGATCATATAAATATATTTTCTGGTGATTTATATAAAAATCCCTTGGAGAACCTCACTTAATATTTGATTGTCTAATGGTTTGCTGAAAACCAATCTGTAGCTTTGTATGAAATACAAAATTAAACAATGTTGTTTCCTTCCTCCAAAGGAGATGTGCGTGAGAGAGAGTGTGTGTGTGTGTGTTCAACTTTTGTTTAGAAATGAGAGTTTTTCCCTCTTCAAAAAAAACCCCACTTCAATAACAATTTTTTCTCCCATACCATTTTTTTTTGTTATTGGTGGGTTTGATTCTATTTTCCCCCCTCCCCAGGAAGGTCAGCAATATGGAAACATAAAGGCCAATTTAATTTGTGCATCTGTGGCTGCCAAGTATTTTAATTCAGACAGCTGTGACTGAAGAGTTAATATTTTACTTGTCAAAATCCAAAAGAAGGCCAGTGAATCACTCTAATCCTCATTAAGAGGCTTTCCCCCAGTAGCACCCTAATTCAAAATAATGAAAGTCGAGACTGAGTGCGATTCTAATACCAGTTGAGACCTATCTTTTAATATTTCTCCAATGATGGATTAGGGATCGGGGAAATTCATCTCAGATCATAGAGACTAATTTAATAAGGGATCATTCCAAGAGTATTGCATTTTATAATAATGTCATTTAATGTGTCGTCTTCCATTTTTATTGTCCCATATGTATGCTTACATGATGGTGCCATAGGGATAAACTTGGAAGGAACCAGGATCATTTCAGGTTTTGGGTCCTACATAACAAGCAAGTTTATCAATGATTTCATCTAATAGCTGCTCCATTATTATAAACTGTTTTTAACAATACTAAAACAAAGCAATCACTAAACGAAGAGAGAGGGGGGGGAAAGTGAAATAATTTACTGGATTGAAAACACAGTATGGTAGAAAACACAAACTATTTCACGGTAGGCTTAAATCAGTTTCTATGAAATAATATCTGTTAAAATATGAATGTAATACATCTTGTCATGCAAAAAAAGAGATAATAGGAGGTTTTAAAATTCTTTGCCTTTTATCTGGGAGTAGACTAGCTAGATAAACATTCTGTTCTGTGTGGGTATAATAAATGTTCTGATCACATAAAGACAAGGAAACAATCAGCTAATATAATTATTTCAGCCACTCAACAGAATTAATTCTCAGGCCGAAATGAATAGGATTTAAATGCTTTTTCTTCTTTTCTTTTTTTTTGTACTGGTTTGGGCATTTAAAAGAACATTTAATAATAATAATAATAATAATAATAATTTAATTTGTACCCCGCCCTTCTCCTCACCGGACTCAGGGCGGCTAACAGCCTTGTAAAACCACAGTACAATAAATATCCATTAAAACCAAATTAAAAGAAAATATTTGAAGCGGCCAATCGTTAAAATTAACCTTAAAAATACCCTTAAAAACCCCACTAAAATTCCCTAGGCCAGACCCGCTTGTTGAAAAAGCCATGTCTTTAGATCCTAAATTCTACTCAAAGTTTTTAATGTTTGCTCATTTATTTCAGGATCAATGCATGCTATTTAGCTGAAGGACAAATTGTCATACAAAATATATATTCAATTGTTTAATTTCTACTGTGAAATGTAATATTTGGCTGATGTTTATTCACTTACAAAATTATCTTCCAACAGAAATGCACTTACCTCTTTTGTAAGCCTTCTATGAAGCATAATACCACTGGAAATTAAAACTGCAAAACTAAACTACTTCAAAGCTGGGGAAACATATCCACATAAATGTCAGTGTATTATTATTGGCTATAACTCCTATAGCAGCCATGCCATCTCTGCTTAATCACAATTATGTTTTATGAAGCCTCCAGGACAACTAGTAACTAATAAGTATTTCTTTTACAAAGTCATTCTTGGATAAAGATATTTCCTTTTTTAGAAAAAAAATTCCTTGTGATGTTGATATAGGGGGATCCTCAAGGTATGGTCAAAAAAATTTAAGATGATGCCCATATATATATATTTAAAAAGCATGCAGAACTTTCAACACTTTCTTGATTTGTCTGACCATACCCTGTGAATATCTCTGAATTGGTACATCAGTTTGAATATGATTTAGAACACATCTAATTTTCTGTTTTTCATCATATAAATTGAATATTGTATACAAAACCAGTTTTCACTGTGTCGTCTTAAAGATATTATTTCCTAAAAAGAAATATTTGCCTGGGTTGTGTTGTTCCTGGTTTTTTTTTAATGCTTTAAGAATATTTCCAGATATTGGTTTTTTTCTTGATAGATTTTCTGAAAAAGTGATTTTTCCCCTCCATTATGTAAATACATAGCTTACTCGGGTCCATGAATATTTCAGTTTTCTTCACTTTAAATATGCCTATGATGATTTGTGTGAACTCTGTGAGAAAGTCAAAGTTTCTCAATTGATCAAATGAAACTTGAAAAATATTAGCCCCCCATGAAGTTTTGATTTGGAAATTCAGCTTGAAACCAATTCAGTCAAAACACAGATTGGAAATTATTTCCTGAATTGTCAAATCTGATTGATGATCCAATATAAAAAAAACTGATTGCAATTGGATTGGAAAAGATCAGCATATACCAACAATATAACATTACAATCCCTTGTCTCTTCTCTCAAACACTATGGGCTGGGGGAGGGGTACTTTTTGTTGAAGTATTTTAAGTATCCAAAGGATGCTGTATGCTTTGCAAGCTGTCCTCTTCAGTATAAAATCTCTCCCTCCCTTAGAAATAATCCCTTTTTTAGAATAAAGAAACTTTTAGAATTATTCTCATATGTATATAGGTTTTTATTTATTCCTAAGAATTGCAGGAGAGATAGTATGTTATTAGCCTAATATAGTAGAAGACATGAGGTTCAAGAGAAGGTAGTTTGCTTGCAATCATGATAAGTTCATGATGCAAGCAAAATTTGGGCTATGTACTGTATGGACTGATATAAATAAGCTCAAACTTTTAGCTAGTTTGATTCATGGTCCCTCATGAAGCTTCATGTGTTTTCCAGCTGCCTTTTAAAATATCCCCTCTATCTTATATCTTTATTAGTTGTCCCACTGCATGTTAAACCTGGTTTTTTTTCTATTGCCAAAAGACATAAAATGAAATGTATCCCTTTCAGTGAAAATAATCTAACATAGTTTTAGATACTCCAGAAAGAATCATTCAGTCTGCCAGAAGAAATAATGAAGTTTATCCATAGCTATCTTGCTGAACTGTCAAGAAAAAAAAAGAATGTTAGTAAGTTCAACATAGTTGGCAATTCAAGTTCTGGATAAAGCAGAAGAAAACTAGAATAAAATATACAGTATGTGAAAAAAACAATGCAAATGTCATAAACTTTATTTAACACAAATTGGATTGGACAGATTCACCTTTTTTCAAATTCTGTGACTTTTATTTTTTTCCATAAGAGTGTAATAAATCACATCCTTTACTAAATGTAGACAACATAGCAGGGCATGAATATTTTGAAAGATCCCTCACAGGAGTGTTTTTAAAATGCTATTCCTGGGAAAAAAATCGAATATTCAGCCAAACCACTTGCATCTTTGTGTACTAAGGCTTCATTGCCTCTGCTAGATCATCTTTGAGTGAATACAGATTTTTCTCAGAAGTGGGAAGAAAATATATCGATGTAGTAGGAAGGACAATTGGCTTGAAGTTCACAAATCTGGCCAGGAGAAGAAGTTCAACCAACTTCTCAAAGGAAATGTTTTCAGCATAAGGAGCATTTAGAAATTTAAACTCCCAAGATTTTATAGTACAGTAATTGATCTTCTATGTGGCTGGTTTAAAAAACAAAATATTTCTGTATTCCCACTAGCAGTTAAACGAATGTTTTAGTCTTTCCCCAGCTTTCATATTCATATATCCCAACTGCAGGTATATTTTAGTTCTGTTCAAACAGATAAAACATGTTTGGAAACTGAATGCAGCATTGTCAGAATTTCCCTTTTTGAAGGCAGACCAAAATTATCTTGCAGACATTTATCCCTCCTTGTTTCTCCAGCACTTTAAATTTTTCCAGAGTCTTTGATTTATATTACTTCTCTGTTATATTCAAATGTCAATTAATATTGACTTTGTTTCTAAAACAATGTTAAGCAACCTCCCATTTGATTTCCTTTTAAAAACTATTTCACTGAATGAAAAAAGAATATATATCTCATTCTAAGTTTAAAAAAAAACCCTACAAATTAGTGAAAATAACACTTTCCTTATGTGACCATATCAAATGTATACCAGACTATGTTTTTTGTTAAACCTGGTATTTGTTTAGTATGAAATGCAATCTTTCAACTCTTTCTGATTTTTTGGATTATTAAGAATATATCCAAATAATGTGCATAATTCTTTTAGTCCTGTGCTTGTGTTTTTAACTTTCAAGCCTCACAGATTTGTACATTTTTGTTTTTTCTGTAATCTTTTCAGAATTTCAACTTTCAGCTTGCAATATAAATTCCACATTTGGTAAGTTGATTTTTACACCAGGAAAATAGTTCAGATCAGGCATGTGGAAAAAAAATTAAGCAAGACTAGGTCACCATGGTCTTTATAGGAAAGTCTAACTACAATTCCCATGAGTTTTCCCTCCATCTTCTGGAAGGAAAAAGGGGAAATAAATACAATACTCGAATAAATGAATGACACCTGGAAGTGTTCTTAGAGAAAGTGTAAAGGTTGATGAAAAGGATTAATTCATTATCATAATTATACTCCCAACCCTTTGGGCATCATGTGGGACAAGCAGTTTTAGGATAACATTATAATTATTACATAGGCTTTTCCTAGAGTGAAGCTAAGTATGGCCAACAGAAATAAAGATAAGACAATCACAGGGCTCCAACAAAAAACAGTCAGTGTATTAGAAGAGATGAGTAAACGGGCTCATAAATAAGCATTGATCCAGCAACTAGAAGTCAGAAACTGAATGCTACTATAGTCACATGGTCTTAACTTTGTTGCTAATTCGGCTGCATTCTAAAGAGCATTGGCTGCAAGAAGACACAGTTGGTACCAGTTAAAACCAGCTGTAAACGTTTTTGATCATGTTAAGTCAGCTATGTTTAAGGTTGAGCTAATTTATTTCTGTCCCAATTGCAATGTATTTGAATCAACAATAAAACTACTATTTTCTTTGAAATGCTGAAGCTCAGTAGAGCTTGCTGGTAGTCTCTTTTTTCATTTGCAGGAAATACCGGTATTGTATCCTGACTTTTGGACTTCGCCTATTCAAACAGCTTTTCAAAGGAAAGGTGATTTGATATTTTATAAGAAAGGCTGAGAATTTTTGCATACAAACAAATGCACATTATAGCATGTAATAAGGACACATAGAATCAAAGGCAGGGAAATGTTAAACAATGAGTTTTGTTTCCTTTTTATATATATTGGGGTGATGGGGTTTTGTTTTTCCAGAATCCATGACACTTTGGAGGCAGGTCAATAATTCTTTGGCAGTTTGCTCTCTCTGTTGCAAATTTAAAGAAAGAGAGAAACAAAGAGCTGTGAATTTTCTTCAAACTCTTTTTGAGGGTCAGAGAAGTAAAAAATAGTGGTGTTGAAATAATACCTAGATGTTTCCTTGGAGTAGTCCCAGTTATGATGTTGCTCTTATGGCTCTTACTTATGAATAATCTATTATTTATTAAGTGTTCTGTCTCTTAAGCAAACACTAATTTCTCTGAATACATAGTTGTGTGGTGCTGTGGTTAGCAATTCAGTATCAGAGAACTGACAACTAAAATATTTTCTGTAAAGAAATAGGAGCTTTTCTGGATTATTTCATGATTCCGAGAAGTAATTTGCAGATTTAATTCAAGGAATTTTGGATCTTCATCTGAAAAGAAATCCTCTGAGATGAGGATGGGAAATGACACAGTAAATGGCAGCTCATAGTGTGGTTGCTTTAGTGCATCGTATGGCTTGTGAACTACAGTATGATCAATGGTGTAGTGTAATTTGTAAACCTAACCAATTATGTCTTGACAAATTATAGTCAAAACAAATGTGCATTTCACTGTATATTGGAGGGAACTATCAATACTCAAATATCAGAGCCCAACACATATGGAAGGATCCACAATGAGGAAGACCAATCAGTTCCATTGCTGCATTTATGAAACATGCATTGAGTTTAATTCCATACTGTTCCTTCACTTGCCTAAAGATCTGAATTTATCCTTCAAAATAAGTGCTAGCTATCTTAAGCTTTTACTCCTGTAGCATCAGTCTTTCAATAGGAGTTAAATTCTTCACTTGAATTTAATGTATTCTCTAAAGAGTTTTTTGGTTTATGAAGACAACTTTTATCCTGGAAGCTAGCTATGGCCATTGCCCAAAGTAATTGTTATATTTTTTCTTGATCTTAGGAGAAAATGAGTTGCACAAACAAGAATCAACGTGCCCTCAAAACATGTTTTCTGAGATTTTTGTCCAATTGATCCTGCCCAAGCCATATTCCTTCAAATTAACAGAGAAACCAATATATAATAGTGCCAACAAGGTATGTCATGCAGGTAGTCCTTGACTTACAACAGTTTAGTGACTGTTCAAAGTTACAACAGCACTGAAAAAAGTGACTTATTACCATTTTTCACAGCTGCAACCTTTAAAGCACCCCCATGATCATGTGAACAAAATTAAGATCCTTGGTGATTGGTTCATACTTATGAATGTTGCTATGTCCCAAGATCATGTTTTTGTGAGCTTTTGTGACCTTTTGACAAGCAAAATCAATGGGAAAGCCAGATTCACTTAACAACCAGGTTACTAACTTCTCAAGCACAGTGATTTACTTAACAATTGTGGCAAACAAATTTGTAAAATGGGGCAAAATTCATTTAATAAATGACTCACTTAACAACAGAAATTTTGGGCTCAATTGTGGTTGTAAGTCAAAACTACCTGTACTTCAGGTAGAGACTGGACAGCCATTTGTCCAAAATGGTATAGGGTTTCCTGCCTGAGCAGGGGGTTGGACTAGATGACCTCCAAGGTCCCTTCCAACTTTACTATTATTATTATTATTATTATTATTATTATTATTATTATTATTATTATTATTATTATTCATGGTCTTACTAGCAGATACAGCCACATTTTTGCTTTAAGTAGGAAGAAATGGCCATAGATGAGATGTTATATTATAGATATTTAATAGCTGCTAGTGTGATACAAAGCTCAGTGAAGACCAAGACCAAGTCAGATGCTTAGAAAATTTAGGAAATAAGTTCCACTTTCAGAATACATAGAATATATCTTTCAGTTAACGCTTTTTGCTTTAACTGTTATTATAATCTTTCTGAAATTCGGGGGTCCCATAGGCACCCATCTCCAGTGTGTTTCAGTATTTGTTTTAGACTAGGACTGCTAGGAAAAAAAAGAGGAAAAACTTGCCAACTTACTTACAATTAATGCCTTCTCTCAACAACAAAAAATAATAAATGTGTAAATAATGGCTAGTAAGAAGTTGATGGACAAGAATGTATCCATTTTTCTTCAAAAACTGTCAAATGCACAATGAACAACTGCAAACAATTGTATCTAGAAAAAAATTGCCTCAGTAATATGTCACACAAAAAATAACTCTTCTCTGCTACCCTGGTTCCAATCTTCCTTATTATAGTTGCATTATATTTCTATTTTAATTATAATTGTTTTTATATTTGCGTTTATATATAAAAATGAGAAATTGCATTAAGGTACATCTGTATTTTTTTTACCAATTTTCTTAATTATGCAACAATACTATGATGGTAGGCTAAAAACTAATGACAATGCAAAACCAGACAGACATATTAGACCAATTATCTAGATGCAGATTGATATTAAAAGAAACTACAAATATAGAGGGAAATAAAATTGCATTGTCTTCTTCCAACATTCCCAAATAACAGCATAATTTTGCTTAACACAGTACAATAAGCTTAAGTGCTGAAACAATTCCTCTTCTTTCAGGTACTTCCAGATTCTGCACCTGTGCTATTTCAATCCCAGGATTTCTTTTACAGGGAATTCAGACAATGACAATCATTCTCTTTTTCCTCCACTTTTCCCATCTTTTTTCATGTCAAAAACTAGCTTGGAAGAGGATCCCAACTATTTGGTGCATTTGAAATATATTCACTGAAGATTTTTGGCCAATTAAGCTAACATAATGGCTGTTTTCAATGCTTTATTTAGTTTACTCTTCTCCAGATTGGTGACTTCGGAGACTGAAACTCAGAATTCCCAGACAACATAGCCGAAGCCTTGCAGTGAATTCTGAATTTTGAAGAGTTGGCACTCTGTAGGATACAAATTTGGAGGAGGCTGATTTAGGACAATGTCAGTTTCTAGCAATCTTTTTGAAAAGTCCCACTACATTAATAAATATCTAGATATGCCCTTGGAAAACAAACTAAGAGAAGAGGAAGTGAAAAACCCTGCTCCAATTTCCAGTATATATGATAACAGTATGTCAGTTCTGATTAACTATGTTTTTGCTTCCCACCTTTCTTCACAGTTTAAAATATTTATTCTGACATTACCTCCTTTTTTGCTGGTTATTTCTCCCAAAAAAAAAAAAAAATCAAACTGTAAGGTTATAAAACAAGAAAAGTTTCAATATGTATGTTGGTCTGCAAAATTCCTCTTTCTCCACTTTAATCTAAACTTCAGGGGTGTATAACAAAGCTAAAGTTTCGTGCTAGAACATGACTGATGTTTCAAAACATTCTGAATGATCTAGATTGTTCACAGGTTAGTCTAGGTCTAGGAAAAATGGAGAGGGGCAGAGGTTCTGGAAGAAAACGGGTGTTAACTTGTGGCTCTTTGTAAAGAAAATTAAGTTCCATACTTGTCATTATGCAATGAAAAGAATTTTACCGTATTGGTCTATATTGGAGATAACTGTAGAGCTAACTCAGAAAGGCTGATAAATATGTTTGTCTTTCATAGTAGATTAAAGCACTACTATGCTGGTATACAGTCAAACAAATTATCCTTTGAAGTTCAATTTTCATTGTGGTATAGAATAAGAAGTTAGCTATGGCACGTTTTTTTGATTCAGGATGGAAACTGAATATCAAAGTGAAATATATACATGGAATTCGCTGATGGTGAAACAGATGGATTATACATTCTGGATGTGGTAGATGTATGGTCTGCATGAAAATATCCAGAATAAATTATCTTCTTTGTTTTTGTCATCCAGTGTTTTTGTCATCCAGTGTTTTTGTCATACCAGTGTCTTTTGAAGGCACAGAAACCACTTATATTCTTTTTATGAGCTATTTTGGGGCCAAAAAACTGATAGCATTTAATGGTATCAATACACACAAATACCCGTCTAATGCATTTTTCTTTTAAATACAGGGGGATTGGTGGTCTAATGAGGGCCAGAATAGCAGCACTCAGAGAAAGGTCTACAAGTCTATCCTTTACTGAAACTACTGTTCAGTCAAACAAGATTTTTTTAAAGGTCTGGCTTGTTGTCATAGCCACAAACCTGAACAGATTTTGGTTGCATGGATTTTGGTTTCAGAGGGAGAAAAAAGATTTGAAATTCGATCGGGTGTTTAATTTTCTTGTTAGTTTACCGCTTTATTGAGCAAAGTCATTTTCACAAAATGTCTGAGAAGATTTGTCTTCGTTGGTAAAGGGAGTGTCTCAAGGTCTATTCTGGTTACAAGAACTCCTTGACTTACAATCACAACTAGGACCAGAATTTCCATCATAAGTCATTGAGGGATGAGTACAGTTTTAAATAGCATCATCATAATTTTGCATAAGAGTTCTCTACAAAATGAATACATCCTTTATTTTTAAGTAACTTATGATTAATATGTTTTAAAAAATTAAATATAGCAGAAAAATCAGTGGCCTGTGCAAAGTGCATAGCATATGTCAGGGCCAGATCACGGAACCATTTTTAACACATGAAGATTGCTACTGATACTGTGTGAAATTTGATTTGTATGAAAACAGCTATCACAGATTAACTGTCATGGCAGATTTATCACATATAAATAACATCCATCAATACTGGGCAAGCTCCTAGATAATATAACTGGGTAACTATTGCTTCAAATAGTTATGGAAATTGCTTGGTGTTAATAAAGAAAACTTATCACCACTTCAAGCTAGGAGTAGTGGAATTATACAGAAAGTTCAAGAGCAGACCAAAATGCTGAAGTACTAAGTTTCCTTTATGCATTTACAATGCAAAGAAAATTCTGTGAAGAAAAAGGACAGTAATGTAGCCATAAGGACCAAAACTCAAGGACTTGCAACTAGAAGGCCAAAGAATAATGCAGAGGAAAGTATATGACAATTGCAGTAGCAAATGTACTTAGGTATGACATAGCTAAAACTGCCCAATGCATTACAGGTAGACCTCGACATACGACCACAATTGAGCTCAAAATTGCTAAGGAAGACAGTTGTTAAGTGAGTTCTGCCCCATTTTTGCAACCTTTCTTGCCACAATTGTTAAGTGAATCACTGCAGCTGTTAAGTTAATAACACGGTTATTAAATGAATCTGGCTTCCCCATTGACTTTGCTTGTCAGAAGGTCACCAAAGGTGATCACATGACCCCAGGACACTGCAACCATCATAAATTCATGCCAGTTGCCACATGACCATGGGGATGCTGCAACGGACAAAACAGTCAAAATTCACTTTTTTCTGTGCCATTGTACCTTCAGTCACTAAATGAATGGTTGTAAGTCAAGGACTACCTATATCTTAACATACTTCTTTCTTGTAGAAATGTTTTATATACAGGAGATAAAAGCAGGTGCATGCATAGTTGCAGATGTTCATTGTATTTTTACTTTTAAAAATGCTTTCCCATTACAAAATATTTATTTCTACCAAGTAACATTAGTAACATTGCTCATTCTCAGTTCAGCTGTATTACACAGTTATTGTTGCAGGGATGAAATAAATGGAGACAACCCCCTCCTATATGGGCTACCTTGACTTTATTAGGTATAAATCTAACAAATACCATAGTAATAATAATAGAGTGTACTGTTAATGCTACTGAACAGGTTTGGGTTTTGTTTGTGGATGTGTATCAGGAATATAAAAGGAGTTGTACACCTTGGAATTCCTAGGAACAGAGAACATAAATGTTAGGGATGTATTTCATAACAGAAGAACTAAAGATGGGGCATGTGACCAAGGTCTACAGTTACCAACTTAAACCACATAAATCTGGTTGACTAAGCAACAGTTGACTAAGCAACAGTTGTCTGGATGCACAGATTTTGCTTCATTATGAAGAGAGATGCGAGGGAATGTAGTTCAGAGTTGCAGGAAGAAGGGGCCCTTTCCCAGAGAGCAAAGAGACAGCACAGCAAAAAAAGGGTGATGGTCAACTCTCCCTAACAATTCATAGGGTAGAGCTAATATTATGCAGATTGCTGCCTTAGCCTGGCAAGATTTCTGTTTATAGGCGAAAAGCAATAAAGAAACCACTCTGAAGTAACTCCTCATGTCATTCTTGGTTCCTTGGGCCTGACAAGATCCATGGTATTATAGAAGCTAAGGAGTTAGAGAGATAATTTCTGGTCCACTGTCATCCATAGAAGCTTGAATATAGATCGGATCCAACTATTATTCAATATCAATTAAACCTTTTTTTTCCAAGTCACATCTCGATACTTTGCAAAGAAATCAGAATGGTTAATTCATGTAATTTATTCTTCTGTGTGCATGTGTAAGAAAAATGTAATCCTGTTCACTTTCTAGCCTATATACATTACTTTCCCCCTTGCTCATGCAGCTTATATTATCCTGAGTCATTTAATAACAAGTGTCAGTAAATGGGAGTGATATTTACACAGTCTTCAAATATTACATTAGAACCAGGCTGGCCTATATGAAGGCCCATTTTAATCATGGTGCAGTTAAAGCTGATTTGATTGAAATTATTTCCACTGAGGGAGCTCTAAAAGAATAGTAAAATTAGGTTTATAAAGAAATCCAAGCCACACTGTAAAATAATAATGACATTATAGGGATATAATTTTATCACCACCATTTTTCAGATATGTATCTTTATATCCCCTTTTAATGTAATCGGTATATTGACCTAATCCTTCATCGCACAAAATGAGAGGCTTTTTAACAGGTGGATATTGTTTGATTTATTATTTAAAATATTTACATGGTACTTTTCTGAGTAAAGCCCTCCCAAGACAATTTCGAAAGAACACAATTTATGAAAGACGCATAAAAGAATCCACTTACAAACATTTAAAACATCATCACTTTAAATGAGGACATTCTTCTAATAGTATCTGTGCATATCCTTTGCTAATAAAAGTTTTGTCTTTGTGCAGGAGATATGTCACTTTAACTGGGTCTAGTATCTCGCCTGGGACTATGACCAAACCTCCTTAGCATTATTCTTTCATAATGCCATTCATTTCTGTACTCAGTCTACATTCATTCAGTGCAGTTCATTCTTGATCCCATTGCTGTTTTTGAGGTTTTTTTTAGTTGGTCTTAAGTTACTCATAGTTCTCACTGCTTGCAATTTACTCCCATGTTACTCCTCACATGTTCAACACTCACTCACTCCTTCATAAAACAAAGTAATCAGAATACAGAATAACAGAGTTGGAAGGGATCTTGGAGGTCTTCTAGTCCAACCCCCTGCTCAAGCAGGAGACCCTATACCATTCTGGACATATGCTGTCCAATCTCCTTTTAAAAACTTCCAGTGATGGAACATTTACAACTTCTGGAAGCAAGCCATTCCACTGATTAATTGTTCTCCCTGATAGGAAATTTCTCCTTAGTTCTAGGTTGATTCTCTCCTTGATTAGTTTCCATCCATTGCTTCTTGTCCTGCACTCAGGTGCTTCGAAGAATAGGTCGACCCCTCTTTTCTCTGTGACAGCCCCTCAAATATCAGAAGACTATCATGTCACCCCTAGTCCTTCTCTCATATGCTACAATCATTCACTCCCTTTTCCATGTGAAACACAACTACGTTGATCTTGGATATTCATAATTTTCAGACTTGTACTCCTCACTGCTTCATACTCTCTACTCAATATATGTTACAAATTTCTCAGGCGGTAACATGAGATCGTATTCATACCAAATATGGTCACATATCCAACCCAAGTACCATAATAATTTCTTATACATTTATCCATAAATCCATTAAGCAACAAAAGTGAATATCATACATTTTTGTCTCATTCCCTGCTCAGTGTTGAATCATTCACTAAGCATTCTGTTTATTCTCACATATGATAAAGTTCCTCCTTATATAAATATTCTGTAATTAATCTACAAGCTTGCATTCACACAAAGCATTCTATAATTAAGTCTATTCACCTTCTCAAAATCAATAAATGTACGATTAACTTACTGTCTCACATTTCTCATTTGACCTGCTGAAAAGCAAAAATTTGGTCTATAGACTACATAACTGGCATAAAGCCACAGTACATTTCTTATATTTTTTTTTAATTAGGATTTAGCTAATTTAGTTAAAATCCTCAACAAAATTATCTCCTGAAGTTTTTGCATTTATTAACTTTATTCCACAAAAACAGCCCATCTGTTATATCCCTCCCCTTTCCCTTGGTGTCCCACACACATCACATCTATTTTTGCTTCTTTTGTATCCTTCATTAATTTATGCTCTTTAACATTTGCTCTTCTTCCATTTTGAGTTACAGTGGTTATCATCTAACTGGACCATAAATATTCACTTTCACTACTATAGTGGAGTGTAGTCTTGAGTCCAAGATAGGTTTGGTACATTCCAGAGGAGCAAGAGACAGCAAAGTTTAGATAGTTTGATTTGGAAGAAGAGAGTCAAGATAGCTCCTCCCTAGAAGTTCTAAGAGCATACCTTTAATGATACGAGAAGTTGGAATAGAACCGTACTGAAGAAATCATTCTCAGAATCAGAGAAAAAATTTCATCCCTGGAAGAGAAGCTTTGGATCAGTTTCCTTAATAGAATAGAAAATGTTTATATAATATAACCAAAACCAGGTCAGGTAAAGGCCAGTACCTGCTCTTATGCAAGATATTACTTTTGGTTAATGTTAATCTTGATTAGTTTTTTTCTAGCTCATTGTTCAACCATTAATATTTTGTTAATTTATGGTTTAATATATCATCTGATTAAATGTGCTTTTTCATAATGCTTTACTTAAAGAAGGCAGTGATTTCTAGATGTGTATGTTAATCTTGCAATTATTTAATATATACCTGTTGGATTTAACCAAAAGTCCTAAAAGTCATGATTTGCCTGTTGGGTAGGAATATAAATCTTACACATAAATGTATACATAAATAAATACATAAAAATAGAGTGGAACATTTTGAATTGTTCAGGCTGCCTAAATGGCAAACAAGGCAAAGAGGGAAGCCAAGGAGAAAAGGGGGTTGTTAAAACCACAACTTGTATGTTATTGTGATGGAATTTAAGAGTACTATCAGCAGGCCAAATAGTGAATTAAAAAAAATGATATTTTATAAATATTAAATTTCATCATGGAATATCACTGTATTATTTTACAATGGTGGGATTCATAGAATTGCGCAAACTGAGTTCTGCTCCCCAACAATGTTTCATTTTGTAACTCACCAATTGTACACTCAAGCACCATTGTACTACCTTTTCTTTTTTCAGTGCAGCTGGGATTTGCTGAAATGGTTGATGAGATAATACGAAGATGATATGCCAATAAAAAAATAGACTCGGAAACCTTCAACAGGCTCTGACATACATTCCTTGGTTGCGGTATGAATAAGGATATATAAAGAGCTTATGAATCTCTAACAAAGCATGTGTTGCTTTCTTCTCAGCCCTGTTTCTTGAGAAAGAAAACAAAGGAGGAAGCAATGCAATCTCATTTCTTCCAGCAGTACAAATCTCTTATTGTAACATTCTTTACCCAACACTGAAAGGCGCAAGGCTGCATCAGATAGAGAAACCCTTTTTCACTGAATAAGAATTTGCATACATTCATGGTATTATCAAATTTAACATTTAAACCAGTATTTTCCCTTCCTACATAATTGTAACCTTGCATAAAGAAAAGCCTTGCAAATATCCAGCTAAAATATTTTCTCCCAAAATAAAAATGATGGCACATACCTCGATCAGTTCATAAAATATCCATCAAAATTTCACCCATCTGGAGGAGTTTGATATAAATGAAGACATAATAAAAAATATATATATAAAATCATATGTGGTTTTGCCATAGGCTTATATTTTTGTCTCCCCAGTTTTTCCTGTTTAAAATGTTTTTTGCTTTGTCCATTCTCATGCAAAAAAAGCATTATCTTTTTATGCTATCCAATCATCGCCCTCCATTATGGTAAAAGAACATTTTTCATTTTTTTATTACAATCATCTTGAAGGCAGGAAGAATGAGCACCTTGAACATACTGTAAAGATTTAAAATTCATATCGTGTGCATCAATCATTTTGTAAGTTACATATATCAACAGCCACAAAGTAATGTTAAGAATATGAACCAACTACTGTATTCCACTGGTCTTATTGGAAATATGTCAGATAGGAAGTATATTTTGAATTCCAAATATAGATTGTTTAAGTATAAACTGTAGGCTTAGGGGAACAGGTCTGTAATATAAATTAGTTTACATATTGCATACAGTATTAGTGCTACTTCTATTGGGATATTTGATATCTATTTTACTAATTGATCAATAAATAGCAGTCTTAATTTCAGCTTTTATAATTAGCCATGTATTCATTTATTTGAATAAAGCTTTGTGTCTGGCATCTTTTTAAAAAATAAAATTTACACTTCAACTGAGCCATGTATATTTTCCACCACATATTTTTATCTATGAATTGGAAGGACAATAATTTAATCAATATTACTTCTACACGTATATATTTAAACAATCTGGGTACAAAGAGTTCTTTCTGGAATGAACATTTATTGTATCCAAATCAGTTAGTTTGGACATAAAATATTTTGGAGAGGAAACACAAATATAATTGTTCGTGTTGTATAGAATATGGATAGGGGTTTTTTTGCTGTTGTTGATCCTCTTATAATATTAGAAGCCAGCATTATCCAATTTTATTGTATAGGGAAATACTCAACCTGGGGGCGAAGGGAGCCTTCATTCCCCAGCACTTCATTAAAATAACAAACATACTACCACAAGATATTGGTACCCACCGACTTGGTTGTCTTTCCAAATGGATTAGACCAATGTTTCTCAATGTGGCCACTTAAAAATGGATGAATTTCAACTCTCAGATTCCCCAGCCACCCATGCTGACTGGGTAATTCTGGGAGTTGAAATCCACATATCTTCTGGTGACCAAGGATGAGAAACACTGGATTCAACAAAAATATAAGGAGGATCAGAATATTAATCATGATGCCTATATGTAATATTCCCATAATCAAAGGCAGTACAATTCATAATGCCAGTTGCTGAGGCATTTTTGTCCTTGTAGGTTCCCTGTAATTGCTACTGTAGGAGCAGAATACAAGATCAGAGTGGCCTAATCTATTCATATTGTTCTTATAGTCTTCTTTTAAAGAACATTATGTAAGGAAAATTTCCACTTTTTCCCCAAATCATATCTGAAAACTCAACTGATCTTGAAACTGTAAATCTCTAGAGATGCTTTATGGAAGTCACTGCAATGAAGGGACAAAGAAATGTCCATTCTGTGAAAAAGAGAGAGCGGGAGGGGGGAGGGAGGAAAGGAGGGAGGGAGGGAGGGAGAGAGAGGGAGAAAAAGAGAGAGAAGCTCCATGGTGGTCAATGGGTTTGAGAATTACAATCTAAGGCCCTTTGCTCATTTTTTAGTTTAAAAAAAATACATATTTTTGAATCTGCAGAAACAACACAAGAATAGCATTTGCAGTTTCCATTGCAGATTTCTGTCTTGCCCCTATGAATTGTTTTCAGACATTGCTGGTCAGCTAGCTTCCCTCCAGCTAATGAATGACAAAGCCTAACAGCCTATATGCATATGAGATGCATATGCATAACATGCTGAGAGCAGTGGCCTTCTGGGAAACAACTACTAGTGATATAAGCCCATTACTGTGTATTTTTTTTAAGTCAGGGTTGCACTGTGAGATGTTCATGGGTGTATCTTCCAGTTGTGGAAGTTATATTTAAGTGACAGAAAAGCTACTTTTTTTAACCAAGTTGGTGTCAGTTTTACTAGCACTACTTTAAAAAACAAACATAATCCATGAAGAATTGTATTACCTTTGAGGAACAATTTTATTGCAAAGATTTCTGATATGTCACGTAGAAATGCCTTCTCAAAACATGGTGAGACTCAAGTTCTCTCTGTCCCAAGACCAAATCTATTTTCAGATTACTGAGTATAGTCTGTATCCTCTGTCTTCCTAAAAAAAAAAAGTCTTATTTATCTAACTTTTATCTTTGCCATTTGTAATGGTCTCAAATTTTACATTTTCTTCTATTCTTTTCGTTTCCAGAGAAAACTTTTCAAGGAATAGAATCTTCATGTTACTCAGAGTCCATTGGAGTTGGGCAGCAAATAAAATAATGAAGATGATGATGATGATGATGATGATGATGATGATGATGATGATAACTGAGTTTTGCCCCATTTTACAGTCTTTCTTGTCACAGTTGTTAAGTGAATCACTGCAGTTCTCACGTTAGTAACATGATTTTTAAATGAATCTGGCTTCCTCATCTAAGGTCCCGAAAAATGATCACATGACCCCAGGACACTGCGACCATTGCAAATATGAATCAGTTGCCAAGCATCTGAATTTTGGTCACATGACCATGGGGATGCCACAATGGTCGTAAGTATGAAAAATCAATCATAAGACACTTTTTTAAGTGCTGCTGTAACTTTGGATGGTCACTAAATGAACTGTTGTAAGTTGAGGACTACCTGCAGCCCTTATTCAGCAATATGCAATAAGACCTCTCCTTGAAATCTTGGCCCACAGAATAGATACTGATGGGCAAGGCTATTTTTCCATCCTCTTGTTTCCAGGTTCCGTCCAACTGAATTGGAAATACAACTTCTGAAATTACTTCCCAACTCCTTTGAAGGATGTCTGATTTGGAAGCATATTGGCATGATTCTCCATCCTTTGGTAGGAGACCTTTTCCTATTAATGAATGATAAGTGCTGTCCACCCATCCTTGAGTCAATATAAAATATGCTGTCCCTTTTATCATCCTTATATGTCTCAATTGTAACTCTTCTGAGTTATTACAAAACGATTTGTCTTGATTACAGGTGTAATGATTGGTTTTCTCCTCTGGCCTTCTTCCCTTCTCTTTCATCCTGTTACCAGTTAGGACAGAAAACATTCACCAATCAGGGCATATGGAATGAGCTTAACTTCTACATGGGCATCTCTAAACAGGTTGGTTTGTTCTCCTTCCGTACACAATTTGTGGCTCTCCCCTATTAAAATGCTCTGACATAAAGAAATACACATGAAGATACTAGGACAGAAAGACCCTTCAGTGGAAATAGCTCTAGAGAAGATGGAGATGGACTGTGCAACCATGAATGTAAATCTAGCTATGTTCTGTAGAAATGAAGGTGTAGGTCTAGACATCTGCTGGCCAACCATAATCCTTAGTTCAGAGGTTTTCTGAGACTTTTTTTAAAGATCTTAGGAGAGAATGCAGAAATTGTGTTAATCAGCCTCTGATTGTCCTCAGGGTATTCTCTTTATGATTACCAATGATGATTTTATTGGGCTATCAGACATTTTAAGTTCTGACAATTAACCCTATCAGTGATTCCAGAAAGACTTTGCCTCTATAAAATAAGATGTAACTACTGCTAAAAAATAACTGGGGGGAGGATCTGTGTTACCTTTAAGTAATCAGTTGTGTTGGATCACAATCTCATAGGAATTTACTAATAAAGTAGGCTTGATCCAAGACACCATACATAGCCAGAGGGTAGAGGGTAGATAGAGAAACTATGCAGCCATCCAATAATTGCTCAGATTTGCAACTGTAATAAAAATGTAAGTTTTAGAATTGCCTCAATTTGGAGGGGAGTTTGATACAAAAGAGGAAAACAGGCATTTCTTTGGAAACAAGGGAGAAAAGGTACTTATCCTTTTAAAAAATGATTAGAGGAAATCAGAGTAGAAAATACATCACAGCATAAATTTGTTGTTTTTTTTAAAAAAAAAAAATAGTATGATAGAGATGTTCAAAAAGTTTACAAGTTCTAACACTATCTGTTGACTATTTTTCCACAACTACTGAGCCAGTTTCTGTCCTGTTACCTGTAACACTCCACCACTTTGACATTTTCTTCTTCCACCAAAGGGGCTAATTCTTTCACCCAAATTCAGCAGAAAGAATGGACTGCTTAGGATTACTGAACCCAACACTCCCGGATTCAACTTGGATTCCTTAAATTGATGTTTTGGAACTAGACTAGCACTTTTGAAGCATTGTCTTCAGCAGAAATGCCAAACCTCTTAGACTGTGAATCTCCAGAGGTTCTTTTCACACAACTAAAGAATCAAACCCCCTCCACCAGTTGCCACCCTGTTTTAAGTGATGTAAAGTGGTGTGCCACAATACAAGCCACAAACCTATACCTGTTTCTCTAGAAGTAAACCCTATTGATTTAAGTGTAATTACTTCTGAGGAATGTCCTGCTGGCGTCCTTTAGAAAAGTGTTTGTGTCTTAATTAGGGATGAGATAAGAAATGGCCAAAGAGAGGACGTAGATTCTATCCCTGCTTACTTTCAAGTCTCATTTATTATAAATTCGACGTTTGTTGCTGCTGCAAGCATGAGCAGCAAAGTACTATAAAGTTCGCTGCAATGAAGTTCTACTTCTTTGAGATGGGATTTCTCTTAAATAAATGTCCTTTGGACTGTTGACTCCATGTCAGCAATCTTAAAAGTACCTGCTCAAAAGTCAGCGGGACTTTCAAGCAAGCACAGTTTGAACATCTCGCTCATTTACGAGGGATGGTGTGGACTGGACTGCGCTGAGTTAACAGGGCTGTAGTAAGAGAGGGGATTCCGAAGCGTTCCTCTGCGTTTCTAAAAGCAAACCGAGACTGATCTGGGTTTCTCCTGAAAACAAATTGATCCTAACTATTTTTGAATTCCAGAAAGGAAGGAACGCATCGGGATGGCGGAAGACTTAACCCAGCCCAAAGTGTCCCCTTTCAAACTTCCTTGATCTTAATAGCTATGTTTAGGTCAAGTTGGTTCCCTTCGTTTCTCAGCAATCCCAACTAAGAAGAGAACACAAAAGGCCTTACCTCCGAGGAGACATACTAATAAAAAAAGTATTTCGGGGTTCATATATCCACGGAGCCTAGGTTTAACCCCCCGATAATAGGATTCGCTCGAATCAAAGCAACACTTGATGTATTAGTGATATCAGTCTAACGTCTTACTCCTGATGGGGAATAAAGTCCTCTGTGTCAGGTGAGTTGCTCTTGAGTAAATGGGCATGGGATATGCTATGACCTTGGCATTCGAGCCATAAACACACTGAACTAAAATGAAGCACTACTTACTGCCCAGCGTTTGGAAGTCAATGTTATATGAAAACTGAGTGGTGGCGTGCACATAAGTGTATGTTGTATTCATGCATGGGCGTTCTGCTGTTTCCATTGCTTATTATTAGACCTTTTAGGCTGATAATCTAAAGTTTCTTCAAAACTTTATCACCGTCCCACAAAGCTTGCGTTAGCTCGATTCTGAGCTGATTACCATACTAACAACGCTCCGTTCTTCGAAGGTTGAGTTCGCCCGGCGACTTTCCCACGCATTAAATAACTTCCTGGTTTGCGCTTCGTGGAGAAATGCCAACCTAGACGGACTTGGACGTGAAGAAAGGCGGCAGGGTTTTCAGTCGGAGGCTCCGCTCGCCACCAGGCCACCCTTCTTGGATGGAGCCCCCGCTCCCAATAGACTAACAGGGGGTAGGAATAATGGCGCTCTCTTCCAATGGATTTGAGAAGCATCAGATGGGGGAAAGGCTGCGAGAGAGGAGCATGAGTGGCCAAATGAAATGGTGGATGTTGAAAAAAATGCAGAGAAGGAGTTGTGAGGTGGGGCAGGGCAGGGCAGAACACAAGAGTGGATGAGACCACTTCTTCCCTGGGTCTACTTTCTCCTGTCGAGAAGTCAGACAGAGAAGGAGGAACAAAACCCTGGCAAAGGCTGCCTCGCATTTCCGGGAGGAAGATGTGTGTGTGTGTGGGAGGAGATTCAGAAGCCACCAGAATCGGGCCCTGCTCGATTTCTCGAATTTGTTTAGATGGTCCATGCATCCCTCATTTTCCAGATCCTTCTGGATTTCACCTTTTCCTCTCCCCGTGAAATCTCAAATCTGTCTGCTTTTAGGAAAAATAACTCAAGTGTCCCAAGCCACTACTATATTACTTCTTATATGTGCCCCAATTTTTCTCAACGTCCCAGACAACAGGCTACCTTGGACTTCAGCTGTCAAGCTAAGCAGCTAACCGGCCAAGTTGTCAAGAAACTATCGGGATTGTGCACAAGTCTGAAATAGGCTGGCCTATACACACACGCGTCCTTCCTACATGATACGTTGAAAAATCAGGCTGATTTAAGTCAATGGGCACTGTAGCCCAAGATCAACAGTCATAGTCAACATGGGGGTCATGTTGGGTTATAATCCACATGACCATGGGGTCCAAAGGGAAGTGTGGCTAGGATTGCTGTCTAAGCGGGGGGGCGGGCAAGGAGCTTCGGAGGGGCTGGGCCCTTTAGTCCTTCCATTTCCGGATCTGTGAACCGCGGCAGAAGAAGATGCTAGCTGAGAACTTTTGTACGCTTCCTCCCGCGGCAGGCCTGAACAGCTTTGACCCCGGAGAAAATGTGCAGGAAAACCTCTCGCAGCCACGAGAAAGCCGACTTATTTGGTAAATAACATAACACGCGCCCGTTGCTCAAAAATGCGAGTCACACCTTCCCCTAAGTGTGAACGACCCAAGTGTGAACGACCCCTTACAAGTCCCCGTGGAAGTGAAAGGGTTCTTCGCAGTTTACTCAAGAGCAGAGATGTCGATAGCGCCTGACTTGGTTGTCCCCGAACCAGCATTGTTTAATCGTGGCTTATTGAAATAATCACAAGGTTTGCATCCACACGATCCGCTGAATCGTGATGCAGTTATTGGATTTTAGCTTTGCCGGCCTTGTGACGCCGGCTACTGCCGAAGCGCGCAGGGATTTGCTAGAAAATGGCCCTTTATCCCGATCGCCACGCAGACGCTAGTGATTCCCCCGGGGTCCCTTCAACGAAAACTAGTTACTTTAACTGAATTGCAGCCCGATCTTAGGCCCTGTGTCTGATGGAGCGCTGCAGCGCTGCCCTAACCCTAAATTCCCAGGAAAAATACGCCCCATGAAACGTTGGAGAAGCCCTTTTCCAGGAAAGCGAATTCGGCCTTCCATCACATTTTTGCTCCTATGGGAGATGACACCCGATCCACTTCTCCTGGGGATGATATCGAGGCAGTGGGATTTAGTGATGAGGAAGATCCCTGGGAATGGCATTTATAACGTGGGACATCTTTCTGCAGAACAAATAGAACTCGAGTGTTTCATTCAGGGTAATTAGCATCAAGGATAACAAATGTGGAAGCAAAAAAAGCTATCCCCCCCCCCCGGAAAGAAACTCTTCGATTTTCTTAACTTACCAACCTCTCCAGTCAGAAGGAAAAGGCATACAAGTAAGTAGAATTAGATTTACCCCTAAGGTTGTGCATCAGGAAGAAATTATCAAGGGAACCTATGGATTTATTTTCTGGAACTGAGACTTGCAGCATAGGATTGCATTGTGCTTTTAAAAACTGTTTGAGGAATTTTTGAACCCTGCTGTAAAATAGCATAGGTTTTTTTTTTCTGCGGAGGAAAAACATGATCCAAAGAGATCGGAAAGATCGGATTTTGAAAATCAGGAATATAAATGTGGGGATGAAGGGCCGGACCTCTAAAAGTTTGCAGAAAGTAATATGTAAGTAACACACACTTAAACACACAGAAATCAGGAATCACAAGAAGATAAAAGAAGGGGAAAATAAATTTGAAAAGGTAGAATGGCACTATTGATTTAATAGGATCAGGAACAAAAGTTGTGCGAAACCATCAATTAAAATTTTACTTTCTCGGTTTTTTTTTTTTTCATTCAATAGATTGCAAAGTGTCTTAATTCATAACTTGGCACTTATTGAAAACGGTGACGTCGACAATGAACAAACAAAAGCGAAGCAAACCTGAGTGGAACAAACTCTCGTGCCGACAACACGGAAATAAAATATCAGCGTTTTTCTTTCTTCTTGGCCACTTTGTTTTTTTTCTTTTCCCCTCCTCAATAACTTAAAATACACTAGAAAAAATACGGTCATTATAAATAATTTGTTTTGTTTTGTTTTCATGGAGAACAAATAATTATAAAGCTCTGTTCCTAGCAGAGTTCAATGACAAAGAGATTTCTCTCCCCTCTCGGTTTCATTTTCTTGGCAAAAAGAGAGCGCACAGCTCTGGCTTGGAGCGAACGGACGGACCGGCTACTTCGCGGTCGCTCAAATTACCGCTATATATATATATTTATATTTATATTTATATTTCTTCAGAAAAGAAAAAAAAATACATTGATATAGATTATGTAACGTCACAAGGTTACGGGAATGGATGCACCTTGATGAGATCGGATTCGAAAGGTTTGACGGAACACTCAACTCACCAATGATTTACCATCGCCGAAATAAATGCTTTTGTGCACCAATATCTTGCCTTTTAAAAAATATACTTCGTACCCCCTGCCAGTGTTAAGAGGTGGCCTTACGGATGGCCGTGGATACCCTTCCGTCCGTACAGCGCAGAGAAAAGAGGAGGAAGACACCCAAGGTTACTGGAAATCCGACAGCCAAACAAGCTTCACCCGAGAAACAAGCTAACATAAAAATCCCATTGAAATCAATGGGATGAGAAGTGCTGGCCACGGATCCCGTTGATCTCAATGAGAGGTTGTGAAAATGTAGACAACCTGGGCGTGGGGCTGGGGGGGGGTCCGAAATTTATAACACAATCGCGGCTTTATTAGAATTTCTCTTTTCTAGAACTCTTAAAGGAGACTGGATGTTTGAACCAAAGGCAGGGATGGGGCAAACAGAATCCAAGGAAACGTGATTCTTGCCGTACGTTTTGGAAAACAGTCAATAAAACCTATCGCGGGGGTGTCTGCAAGGTATGGTTTAAAAAGTCAACATGGCGGCCTGTAGAAGGCGGGCGGGCCTTCGATTGCACTCCCGCGGCCATTTTGACTTTTTTGACCTACTCTTCGGACACCCCGATTTATCCCCAAGCCAAAGATCAGGGGAGTCTTAAGCGACCACGGCTGGAGTACTAATTGGGGGTCGGGGATGTCTCAAACATGGCCCATTGATTTCTCGGCCTCTCTTTAACCCCTCAAGTCGGCGCGGTGAGTGAGCTTCTTTCACTGACGGGCTTCATTTCTCCTCCAAGATTTCAGACGTGATGCAAAACAAGGGACGCCAAGAAGTTTTTTTTTAAAAAAAATCAACCGAACCCCATGCAGACCCGGAACAGTCCTAACAAAATATTCCGACTTAAAGTTTTAGCGTTGGGAAAAGGGGGAGAGAAAGAAATCGTGCGTCTTTTCTTCCCCTTTATTATCCTCCCTTCCTCCCCCCCCTCCCGCGATTTTTTTTTAATCTTTCCTCCCCCGTCTCCGCTTCTATAGTTCGTTAGCTGCTCGAGCTTATCAAGCATCAGATGCAACGTGAAAGGGAGGCCCGCCTCTCTTCTCCACCGTCTCGCATTCGAGTGAACTTCGCAGGAAAAGGGTCACTTTCAAAACCTGTGAACTTCCCAGCTGCGCGTCTATACGCAGTTCTGCTAACTCTTTAAATAGGCCTCGCTCTTCCCTCCATTTTACGAGGGAGCGGCCTGTCGTCGTCGTCGTCCTTTCCTCCTCGTATGTCAGTGGGAGCAGAAGGCTTTGCCCCAACTCCCTCGGTCAAAGAAGCAAGCGGTTTCCTCGGAAGGCTCTCCCGCCCCACCGCTGCGTCGGGCCGGCGGGGCCCGGATGGGTCTCGGCGGCTGGAGGCTGTCCTCGGAGGCTCCTTCACCTTGGAAGGCGCGCAGGCGCGGGCGGCTCAGCCCGCCCCGAAGCCTCGCTCCGGCGGCGCCGAGGTCGGCCTCTGTTGAAGGCGGAGCGCGGGAGGGCGTCTCTCCGGAGAGCCCGCCCCGGGGGCCTCGCGCTGCCTGCCGTGGGATGGCCCCGCGCCCGTCGGGGCCGAAGAGTCACAGGCCCAGCGCGGCCGCGTGCTTTTTGGCTTTGAGTCTGAGGTCCGCGATGCTCGAGTTCTTGCTGGTGGTCTTGGCCGCCGCGGCCGCGGCCACCACCGAAGCGGCCGAGGCAGACTCCGCCGCCAGGGTGGCCAAGGGCAGGCCGAAGGGCGGGGCCGGGAACATCATGTAGGGCGCGTGCGCCGCCAGGTGCGGGTGGAGGTGGTGGTGCGCGTGCGCCACGGCGCTGTCCAGCTGCAGCTGTGCCTGCACCTGAAAGGACAAGGGCGTCACGTTGCAATGACTATCCTAAAAGGTGTAACGAGAATGGAGAGAGACAAGAGCGTTAACGGACCGCCCAGCCATCGCCCCCTCCCCCGCCCTTCAGTGCGCGTGCACCCACTCGCCCCGCTTCTCTGGGGGCCTGGGGGGGGGGAAGGGAGAAGTTAGCTGACTTGGTAGGGCTTGCCCTGGGTCAGGGGTAGGCAACCTTGGCTCTTTTATGACTCGTGGACTTCAAGTCCCAGAATTCCTGAGCCAGCATAGCTGGCTCAGGAATTCTGGGACTTGAAGTCCACGAGTCATAAAAGAGCCAAGGTTGCCTACCCCTGCCCTGGGTAAACAGTGACCTTCAGCCCCATCAAAAGGGCTAGTTTATGCCTTAGCATGGGTGAACCCAACGAGGTGTTTGCTCGTTTATTAAACCATGCATCGGTGTGATGTACAAACCAGGTTGCCACCTCATTAAGCGCTGTTTACAAATTGCAGCGCCAAAGTTCACACAACAGGGAAAGCCGAGGCTAAACAAATGATATTATGGCACTAGGTGACCTGGACCTCAGATACAGAGAGGCATAGAGTGTATCTCTCCCTCTCCCCCTCTCTCCTGGTTTTTGGAAAGAACAAGAAGAGAGGAGGAAAAATGAAAATGAGAAAAACCACTGCCTTTCCTAAATTCCACCTTTTTATCTGTAACCGAAGCACTGAACAAGTTGTGCAGAGTGCTGTGTTTACATTTTCTCCCAAAGGGTTAATTCCTAAAAATTGTGTAGTGGTGGTAGTAGGGGAGTTGAAGTTCAGTTCAGAAGCTTGCCTGGAATTAGCTATCAGATGGAAAACTCATAATATATTTCATTGGGAATTAGCCCCATTGAATAAAAGCCCCGCTTCTAAGTAATGCATGCATAACATTTATAGGTTGCATTGGTACAACCTCAAAGCTGGAAGAGGCAGCATTTAATGGGGCTTGCTCTTAAGCAGACGTTTTTACGGCTTTACATCTATCTGTTTTAGCAAACTCTTCAAGCTACTCACAACATGAAACCTCCAAGTCATCACATTCAGAAAAGCACAATAAGAGCACCTGAAGTAAATGGCAAGATTGCAGAAATGCTCTCACAGTACTTGGCTGAGTCTCAAAACAGGTACATAACATCCATAACAACAGGCCAAGGCTGTTTTGAGCTTTTGCATAGTAGGCCCCTAAATATTCGAAGACAGGCTCCAAAGAAACAGCTTTCTCCCTAGCTGGAGTAAATGATGTGAACAGCTAGTACAGTCTTTAGACAAGCAGTCACCAGAGTGACTATCATCTAGTCAAGGATGAGCCAAGAAGAGAAGAAAAAAGCTCAGCTTTCAGAATAAAAAGGGCTGGGGAGTTAAAACAGATCTAGTGCCATGAAATAATCTATTCATTTCTTCTTTCCTAGGATCATGTATCATGCTAAACCTAAACCCTTATTAGCAAAACACAATTAGTGGCCCATGTAACATCAAGTCAAATGAATTTTGTGGCAGCTTTGTGACAGTCTGGTTAATGTCACATGCTCCAACCATGCTCTTTTGTTTCAAGGCTGAGTAGTACAGAAGCATGCCTGAGCCTTGTTTAATATTATGTTTAGCGGTGGAGGGTTTTGGGGGGGAGGCGTTAAAGAAAGCTTTAAATGTTTGCGGGGGTGTCATCCTTTCTTATTATCCAAGATGCAGGATGGACAGGAACGCGGACTGCCTGAACTCAAAAGCGCATTGCTGCATTGATTGGTTTCTTCTGCTGATGGATTTGCTGCATCTTGCATTGATTGACTGGCCTGTCTGCTTATATATGTTTGTTACACATTTTAGGAATAAAAAATGTTGGTTTAGAGCTTCTGGTGGGTTACTATTAGTATTTTATTCCTGTGGCAGCTGTCAAATGGTATATGCACAAATTGGCTAAAATGTACTTAATTGTCTTCCTAGCTATTAAACCTTAGGCTTCTGATTCTAATAACTGTGCTTGGTTGGTATTGTGACTATCCAGTCTGAATTTGTTTTTTCAAAATACTTTTAATATGGGGAAATTATGTGTCCTGCTAATTCTTAATTCATGCATATTATGGCAATATTTAGGCTGTTTAAATATTATTGAGTTGAGTACTGCAACCCTAAATAACATCAAGCAGATAGGTACAAGTCCCAATACTATACTTGTATCTCTTGTCTTTTCTCTGAATTGTCTAAGGCAGGGGTGTCAAACTGCCGGCCCAGAAGCAGGATGTATCATGCCGAAACTTCACATCACGTGACGCTGCGAGTTTGACACCCCTGGTCTAAGGGCTGTAGATATTTATAGTTCTCAATCATTATTTGCTCTGAATTTTGTAAAAGTATGATTTACACAGATTCTAACTATAACTATTTGGAGCTTTAAAGAAGTTTGCTATGTTGTTATGAGTATCATGGATACCAGCCACCTTATTTAGATAGAGTTTTTCCTTCTGACTCATCTAAGAACATTTAATTCTATACAAAAGGCCTGAAAATCAAAATCTATGCATATTCAATAAAAAAAATTAGGCATTGAACTTCATGTATATTGAATTAAGCCTGTTTTTCCTAACTTTGTACTGACTGTTCTGTTCAATCTACATCTAGCAGAATTCCCACCAGGAATTCTGTGCTGCCTGGGAATTCTGGAAAATGTAGTCCAATCACATTTAGAGGGTGCCCGGTTAGGAAAGGCTGAATGACGGTTTGAAAAGAATGATGTGTCCACAACTATTTATTGGGTGTGCACCACCTAAAGTATACCATTACTAGCAGCAAACCTGAGGAGTACAACTTTAGTTTGGACACAGCACAAGTCATTAAAAACCTTCTGGCTTTATGGCTCCAAGATGCTATTTCTAATACATCCATTATAAATCCCCTTGAAATCAACTAGAGTTATTTCCAAGTAATGGCCATAATTTAGAGACAGAAGCCAGAAATCAATGTCATAAGATGATCAACTAGGCTGGGCAAGAGTCCAACATGTTTAGAAACAGGGTTGTCAGGCTTGCCTTCATTGACCAATCATAGATAGTTTAAAAGGGAATTTCCAAGAGAAAAAGAAATTATATGGGCTTTTAAAAAGCACACTGAACACTATTTTCAGTAAACAGCAAGAATATAAATTAAACTATTTAAAATAGAATTCTATCTGTAAAGCTATGTCAATTGTGATTTTTTTTGTTTAATCCTGCAAAGATTATTCTACCAAATTTAAGATATGTGTATTCAGTCTTGATGCCTGTTCTTGTATCCAGTGTGAATAACAGTGATCCATAGCAAAACTCAATTCTTTGGAGTGAGCACTCTGTGACTGCATCAACAGTTGCCTTCCTAAATGGCCTTACTAGAGCTTCACTGCATTAAATTCATTGGACTTTATCTGATTAAACATGCCTGGTTCACGCAGAGATTGTTCCTTCCAAAAGTTATCTGCAAGTAAAACTTCATTGAACACATAGTTCTCCAGGTAATATGGCTAAAAAAGGTCCTGGATCTCAGGCTTATGTCCTGAATGAACTTGCCAAATTTGGCTTCACAACTTTGGCATCTTTCCAGATCCCTGATTGCTCTATTATTCCAATCCAGCCTCCTGGTTCCTTGAGATTACAGCCATGAGAACTGGATCCTAGCAAGATCAAAGCAGGGAATAAAGCTTTTTTTTTTTTTTTCATTTCAAGAGCTTTCCACGGCAAACCTGAGTACCCTGGCAGGGCAATTAAATGCTGAACGTTTCAATAAAATCGTGCAATAGGTTGGGACGTTGTGCAGATCTGCCACAGATGCAGGGAAGACTTGTTCTCACCCACTACATACAGTTATCTCCCTTCCCCCTGCAGAAGGAGATTGCTGGCATTTGCTTTCAGCAAAAAAAAAGTGTCCAGAGCTTCTGTCTCCAAGGAGCAAAATGGAGAGAACTACAGGAAAGGAATGGGAGCTACTGTAGCTCCATGTCTCAAAGGATGCGCAAGACTGGCCCTCTACTTGCCTGCTGGAAAGGCATCCGCAAAGCACCAACATTCACGTAGGGAGCAACTCGGCATGCTTCAAACTGGCTTGCTGCTCCAATGAGAACCCCTGAAACAAAGAAGAATTGAATCAAGGTCTATTTTTATCCTCAGAGTCTCCCAGTCATAATAGGGAGAGAGAATCAGAACTTGAAGATATTAAACTAAAATGATTAGTGCCTGCATTTAGGCCATTTGGGCTCAGGTGCAAGACAAAAATGATTTTTTTTTCTGATTTCCCCTATCTACAGTCCTGGACTGCTCCTCTTGATGCTATTCCAAGTAGAACCATCCTATGTACTTTTGCACTGAAGGAAGTCCTCTTTTACCCCATGAAGTCAGGCTGATAAATGTGCACAAAACTGCAATGTTAGGAACACTCAATAGAAATTATAGCACCCAAGCCAGGCAAGAGCTCAGTAATTAAAGGCATGTCTATGGCAAAAGCCCCTTTGGCTCTATTTCACATACGTACCTTTATGGAGCTGGTTTTCTTGCTTTCTGCATTTAGCTCTTCTGTTCTGAAACCAGACCTGGGCAGACAATCAGGGAGAAAAGAAAACAAGTCAATATAAAGCCACAACTATATATATTAAGTGATCTCTCTGATGCCATGTTTATTACAGGAAAGTTGCATTGTGTAAGCAGATATTCTTCTTCCCTCCCTATTTGCTATACCCAGCCCTATTCCATCAAATCTGCACCAGATCTTTTTCTTGGGTGCACACTGCAATTATTTGTCCAACTTTGGCCTCTCCTCAGGCTGGCTGATCTAACAGTAAATCCCATGAAACACAGCTGCATTCCTTTTTTTAATAAGCCTGGGTATGATTGCATCACAAGGATCATCAGTCAACTGTAACATCTTGCCTTACAAATGTTGGAAGTACAACAGTAAATATTTCTGAGTCTCCCTTCAACTACCTCCAAATTGCACAGGATGGAATGAGGCACTCTCCTTCACAATTAACTAGATTCTGTATATGTATCAAAGTTCAGTTGTTGCTATGGTCCCAAAAGCATCTTCACCATTAGAAAGGCACAGTTCTCACTCCTACTTTTCTAGGAAGTATTTAGTTTGGACTGTTTCTGTTCTATATTTAAACCAACTAACTGATCTAGATTGAAAAAGCCATTTAAATGTCTTTTTGAGAAACTTATCTCATTTTCAGACATTGCAGTTATCAAATGTGTATCATGCACGTTACACATTTTAGAACTTTTAGTAACTTATTTAAGAAATAATACAGTAAAAGTTCTGTCACACATATGCTAAGCATTGTAAAATGCATCAATAAACTGGTTTGTAATCACACATACAGTTTATGAGACTCTTTCTCAATAAATCTGAAGCCTGTTGAAATGAAAACTAGTTTTACATTTTCATATTTCAGTTAAAACTAGACTTGAATCTTAAAGCATAGATGGTGGCAGAAAATATTTCCAATAGTTTGGAAGCAAGCCCTATTCCTCAAAAGAAATTTATCCCAAGTAAACGCTGATAGATTGAAATTTTCTTCTGTAAAATCAATGGGTCTTACTTCCCTTCTGAGTGAAATGTATTTCATCTCAGGCCTGCTAAGCACTTTAATGCTGTAACCCAATACAGATTCACTGGGGATTGATCCTATTGTGCTCAGTAAGTCCTGTCTCCTAGAAGATGTGTCTAGATGTCTGCTGTAAGTCCCATGATTTTCAACTGGGAGAGAGTGAGGTTTATTTCCTTCACTCAGTTTTCTGGAAGTGCCTCTGTAGTCAATTGACCTTATTTCTGAGTAAATGTTGTTGGTAAATCTATTAAACACTTTACACAAAATGTGGAAATAAGAGAAAGTAAAATGGGTGAATTTAACTGGGTGATTTTATATTTTTGAAAAAAGAGTCTTCCAGAGAAAGCTACTTAAATTCCAATCTGAGATTCAGATACATATGGTATGATCAAATATTAAAAATTGGGTTATCGTGCAAGAAGCTCATTTGGATGGAGCAGAAGAGAAATTTCTTTGGACTCTAAAACCAGGGAGGGCAGAAAGGAAACAGGAATGCATGGGACGTTCCCCAAGAGGATGAGTTGAAAACTCTCCAGATTTTAACAAAAGCAATAGAGTCTTATGATGCTTTTAAGGTTAAGAACTTTATTATGACATAAATTTTCAAGCATCACAAACTATCAGAGTGCCATAATAACTATTCTATAAGACTTTCAGATGCCATAACACTATTAAAGTCTACAGTAGATAAATGCACTGACCCTCAGTTGAACAATAGAAGCCATGATATTTTTTTTCTTTCCAAATTTAGTGGTGGTAAAAAGAAGAGTTTGGAATTAAAACAGGACAAAGGGGACCTGAGCTGATGGCTTTATCCTAGTGAAAACAAATTCCTAGGTTCAGAATGTATAACTAGATATTTTTAGGGCCTAAATGGAAATACAGTATCTTAGAAGAAGCGGGACTTTGGATAGCCACATGCATGATTTCATTTGTGATGTATGAAGTAAACATTTTGCTGTTGGATACAAGAAACATAGATGTAGATACTGAATATGTAATGACTACAAGAGGTTACTAGATTCATATCCAATTGATCAGTCCCAGAAGGTGAGACCTTAGGTGCCCATTGTTTGTTTATTATTTGAAGGTGAGACCATTGGAAGATGGGGGGAGGGGTTAATATCTAAACTGGGAAGTTAAAACAATCTTGGAAAAAAGCACTGGCAAACCAGATTTATACTGTTCCAAAAACCAAGACGGACATTTGTAGTGGAGGCCTGATTAGCAGGTCTTTGGGTTATCAAAACCTAAAAGTCTAAATCTGTGTCTCCCTGCTCCTTCCTATCCCACAGCTTAGCAAAGGAGAATTACTATCTCTGCTGATTCTCCTGCCAATACAGTCTTATCTTTGCAGAAACATCCCTGCTGAACTTCTCTATTTGACCTAACTCTGAAAGTTTGAAATTGGATCAAGGGTTTTGGATATTTGCACAAAATACAAAAATATATATCTATAAAACTCAAAAAGGAATGAGCTCATTAAAAGCTAGTTGTATTGATTAGCTTTCTCTGCAAGAAAAACAAAACACCAAAGCATTTAATTACAAACTTTGAGGTGGAGGGTCATAAAAGTGTCATAATAAAGAAGTTGAGAAATGCTCTCTCTCTGGGGACTAGCATGCAATACAGAAGCAGAATAATGATCTCATTATTATGATAATCTTGTTTGTTCCCATATTAGGGGAGGGGGGGAATAGAAAATGTTAAAACAGCTCCACAGCAAGCAAGATGTCATTTCTGTCTATATTAAAGCAAGAAAAAGTTTTAAAAGCATGAAGGAGAATAAAGTTGGTACTTTACCCCTTAATAAATTTGGACTGCCTGATCCTATATCTATTCTCGCCCCCCCCCCCCGCCATCCCACACATACTCTGAAGAGTTCAAAAGAACTTACTATGAAAATCCATTTAATTCAGAAGGACTAACATTTGAGCAAAGGCTTAAAAGTGAATTGCCTAATTTCTTTAGAGAGTTCTACCTTAAATTGGTTGGATTCCAGGCTTTAGTGCATAAAGGGAGAGGGTAAGAAGGTAGGAGTGACCGAAACCTGCTGTCCTTCAAAGGGAAAAGAATCTCACTGGAGATTTTCTTTGAAAAAGGAAGGAGTGAGTTTCAAAAGAAATGGGCTGATGTCTGCACACCTAGAACCCACCTTAGGATACATTGAGATGAACCAAGTGCTCTAGACCAGAGATCCCCAGCCTTTTGGGCACCAGGGACCAATTCTGTGGAGAGAGGTTTTTCCACTGGACCGGAGGGGTGCGTGGTTTTGTGCGCTCCCTGCATCTCACAGGTGGTCCATGGATGGGAGAGGGGGTTGGGGACCCCTGCTCTAGACCTAACCTTATTCAGGGTACTGCCTATTAGCTTTAAGGAAATAGACATGTAAGCCGACTCTGGGATGGCCTGTGAAAGATGCTGTTTTGTTTTCAGAGAGTTGCTAGCAAGAGATTCTAGGGTTCCAGGCTAAAGCTACCGTTCCTGCTACCTTTTCCTGGACAACAGCTACTGAGCAAAAGTGGCAAAGAAGTCCAATCTGCCCACTTCCTGGATACACGTCCCGTCTGACTTCATGTGACCTGTTTCCAGAGAACTCCATGTAGTTGCTGCATTAAAGCAATTGGATCCTGTGCAGCTACACGAACCAGCAAAACCTCAAGGACACCTCTCAAATATCTTTACTCAGGAATAAGCCCACCAGCATCTAAGGCATTTCTTCTGTATGAACCTGAGCAGGAGTAGGTCTGGAGACTGGGATTTTGGTTTCCGGTATTCTCACACTAGCTAGCAAGCTCTTCGTCCTGCCATCTGCCAAGGAGAACCAGGCAGGAAAGGATGCTTAAACCCAACTCACGGGCATTTTATGGGGCCATTTTAAAGGATCCAGACTCTAATCAATGCAAATCTCTGGAAGTTCTTCTCTATGGATTATACCAAGCGCCAGTTATTCTTTTGTTAAGGCAATCTCCCTACTCTGGAAGCAAGCAGCCTTTAATTCCTCCCACTTCTCTCTCTCTCTCTGTCTCTCTCTGTCTCTCTCTCTCTCTCTCTCTCTTTTCTTCCTTTTAGACCTACTACTCAAAATACAGGCACCCATATTTATCTAAACAACAGTGCAGACAAATGGAAAATCAGAAAGGAGTAACAAGGGCAAGCAAAGAAAGGATAATTTTTTCCCTTCCAACTTTATAGCTAAAAAAACCCAAAAAAACAGAACAAACTCTATGCTCCTGCCCCCCCCCCCCCACATTTGATTTTTTTTTCCCTGCCTTTGCTGCAACTCAACTGTTCAGATTCTGGCTTGATCCGATTACAAGATGCAGAGAAAGCCTTTCAAAACTGGAGCCTGGTTTGGTGCAGATGGCAGCCCATGTCGGCAAGATGGAGGGGAAAGTATCAGTTACTCTGTGAGCAGCTGCAGATGTTCAAGGCCTAAAAACGGCTCCTTGGGATCACACAAAGGAGGGTTGATTTTCCTGGGGAATCATGGCAGATAGAGATGTACAGTGTCTAACACTGAACAAACTACTCTGGCTTTTGCTTGCCAGCGTCTTGGGAGGGAAGGAGCCAGCTTACAAAACTTTGGCTCAGGGACCTCTAGGGAAAATTCGGAAGGTGTAAGAAAAGAGGGGGGGGGAAATCTCCAAAACAGATTTTTTTTAAAGAAAGAAAGAAAGAAACCCTGCTTGCACCCTCTAAACTGAGCAGTGTATAACTCTTCCTTTCCATTCACCTTTCTTTGGGGGGGGGGGGATGTTTAAAATTGCTTACAAGGAAGGAAGCTGTAAATACACTTTAAATACACATCCAATTTCCTGTTTTAGACTTTTTTTAAAAAAAGATGTGTGTGTGTGTGTGTGTGTGTATACCTATATAATAGCTAGCCCAGTATACACTTTGGTACAGGGGCCGTATACATTTTTCCAAGTGGAAAGATTAGCCTGATATAATTTAAAACCTGAAATGATAGAACTGAAGCCATGGAAAAGATCTTATTTGAGTTCCACGCACAGTGGCTGTCTTCACACGAACTAAATTGTGGTTTGCTGAACCGACCTTTATTTGATTTAACCCAGTTGCCCTGAGGTCGCACACACTAAACCCTACTCAATGGCTGGTCATTTTCACACATGGAGTCACAACTCGGCTAGCCTAGCCTGCAATTGGAAGCTCAGCCCAGCATGAAACCTGGTTTGCCTTGCCATCTCTCTCTCTCTCACACACAGACAACCTCTGACTGTATTTGCCCCAGTGGCTTACCCTCCGTCGTTTGTTTTGCTTGGGATCAGCACCTCGTGCAACTCCAGCCAATTGTGGCTTGTTCCACAAGCCCCGACTGAGCAACCCAGCCTTGGTAGCAACAACAGTAGAGGTTAGAAAGTGGAGAAGGTGGCTTGTCGGCAGGACAATAGAAGCAAGATTTTCAAAACCATTTAATACGTTTTTCCTCGGGTAGCCGGCGGGGGGGGGAGAACAACCTGACTTCGTCCCACGCCAGGTGAAGCCTGATTTGAATGTCTCCTCCTCCCCACGCTCCACCAAACCTGCAGCAAGCAGATTGCAGGAACTCAGTACTGAGGCCTCTCGGCCCCCTCCCCCACCCCCGGGTTCAAAGACGAGATCGGAGCTCCGGAAGGCGCCCGGCGTGTCGAGGGAGAGCTCCCTTATTCTGAGCCGTGTTTAAGGGTGGGTGGATTTAACCCACGACCAGTGCAGTTACCTTCGTTTCTTTTTTTTAAAAAAAAAAACAAACCCCGATCCAGACCTGCTGGATCCTCTAAGCGGACGCCCCGTCCCGGCAACGGATCTCCCTCCCTAGCCGAAGCGTCTTTGGAAAGGGCTCCAGAGCCCTTAGGAACTTTTCCTTCCTTCTGGAATGACCAGGGCTCCTCTTCCGCGGGGAGCCCCCGCAGTGCTAGGGTTGCCAGGTGTCCCACTATTTGAGTGGACAGTCCGCTTTTTTCCACATTATGTTCGCTATTTTTATTTTTTTTTCACAAAATAGTGGACTTTTTTTTTTTTTAATTCAAAAGCTTTACGATGAAATGGCACGTAATCTAAAGCTGTACAGTCTACTTTTTTTTTTTTTACTACTTAACCCCCCCACCCACCCAGCTTGTCCGCTATTTTTTGGGAAGCAGACCTGGCAACCCTAGGGCCCCGCACCCACTCGCGGGTCCCGGGCTCCCGGCCAAAGCAAAGGGCTCGGCGGGGAACGGGGGGGGGGTGGTAACCCTCTCACCTAGGACTGGCCTAGGGTAATTTTTAGAGGGGTTTTAATTATATTTTAAATCGGACAATCTTTAAATATTTCTTTTAATTAATTTTAAATTTGTATTGTTATTTATGTATTTTAATTGATTGTCAGCCGCCCGGAGTCCTACGAGGAGAAGGGCGGGATATAAATCTAAATAATAAATAAATAAATAATAAATATTCCACCCTACAATGAAACCAGCCGGGATCCAAAAGGAGGGTCCGCCGGCACCCAGGTTCCCAAACGCCCCCCCCCCCGCGTCGGCGCTGGGGCTCCGGGATGCTCCAGAGGCAGATCGCCGGCAGCCCCGCGTCCAGAAGCGGCTAGTCCAGGGGTAGGGCAACCTTGGCTCTTTTATGACTCGTGGACTTCAACTCCCAGAATTCCCGAGCCAGCACAGCATTTCTAAAGGACGCCAGCAGGACATTCCTATAAATCCTTGCTCAGAAGTAATTGCACTGAAACCAGTAGGGTTTACTTCTAGAGCAGGGGTAGGGCAATCTTGGCTCTTTTATGACTCGTGGACTTCAACTCCCAGAATTCCCGAGCCAGCACAGCATTTCTAAAGGACGCCAGCAGGACATTCCTATAAATCCTTGCTCAGAAGTAATTACACTTAAACCAGTAGAGCAGGGGTAGGCAACCTTGGCTCTTTTATGACTCGTGGACTTCAACTCCCAGAATTCCCGAGCCAGCTATGCTGGCTCGGGAATTCTGGGAGTTGAAGTCCACGAGTCATAAAAGAGCCAAGGTTGCCTACCCCTGGGCTAGTCGGAGGAAAGCGTGGTTTTTTCATCCCCCCCCTTCCCCCTTTCCCCCTTCCCAACCCCGGCCAGCGGCGGGCCTGACCTGCACCCGGGCTTCCGACAGTCCCAGCCGCTGGCTGAGCTCCTCCCGCATGAAGGCGTCCGGGTAGTGGGTCTCGTCGAACAGGCGCTCCAGCTCGTTCAGCTGCTCCAAGGTGAAATTGGTGCGACTCCGCCGCTGCTTGATTTTCGTCTGCCCTTCGTCTTCCATCGCTTTGGCATCCTCTTTGCGCTCTTTCAGCTCCGGCGAAACTGGGGGGGGGGGGGGGGCGAGGCGAAATAAAGGCGATCAGAGCCGCCTGCCGGACCTTCTCCCCGGAGCACCAGGCCTGCTCTGATCNTTCCCCCCCCCCCCCCTCGCCCCAAGCCTTCAATAAGTCCCATGGATTTCAGCGGGAGAATTAAAGCCTTTATGGGGGAAGGGAGCTGAACTCGATGGGACTTGTTTCTTGTTCAGCAAAGGGTTTCTTCTTCTTTGTAGCGCAGTCCAATCCAAGCCTTCTCCAAGGTATCTTGGAGAAGGTTTGGGTTGGACTGCGCTACAAAGAAGAAGAAAGCCCTGGTGCTTTAGAAGTTTAGAGACTTGTAGCCCAGGGTCTCAATCGAATTAGACGGAAATAAGATATTCTCTTTCTCCCTCCCTCTCTCTCTCTCTCTCTCTCTCTCTGTCTCTCTGTCTCTCTCTCTCTCTCTCTCTCTCTCTCCCACACACACACACACCGGATTTTCTTTCCCTCTAAGGCTTTCTTAGCAATATTTAGGAAAACACCCGAGTTCTGCAGTTGGATCCGAAGGTGCCTGTCGTTTGCCCCAATAAACCCCAACCCTCTGCAGAACAGAGGCCCAAAGGGGTTTAAAAAACTGAATTTAAAAAGACGTATACGTCTTTTCTTTTAGACTTAAAAGACCAAATCTTTGGGTGTGGGAAGAGGATCTGAAGAATGATTGGATCGGAGAGGAAAAGATTTACCCCGAAAAAAATCTGAGCCGTCGTTGGGGGTGGAGGAATCTTTCGGGTTCTGGACACACGCACCCCTCCCCAGAAACACTCCACTGAGGCCCTTCTGAGACCGGGTGGCTCTTTGGGAAGGGAACTCAACTCCGACGCGCGTTGGAAGCTACCTAGGCCGCCTGGCTTTTCAAGGCTGGCCGGTTTTCGAGAAATCCTCGCGGCAGGTGCGGGGGAGAGGGGCGGCATCCGCCACATGCAATCTTTCCTCGGATCCCGCTTAAACCTCCCGACGATTTATTTGGGGAAGTTAAAAAATATCCTTGGCTTTGTTTGCGAAGAGAAACAGAAAAATACCCCTTGGAAAACGAAATCATTGGAATAACCACTGGGTCCTATTTGGATGTCTAAATTGCATCTCACTCCATTTGCTTCCTCTTTGTCCCCCCCCCTTCCCCGTTACAGATGAAAATGAAAACTGATCCACGCAGGGAATTTGGAAGTTTATACATTCCTGCAACAAAGGCCTGCTGCCATTAATTATAACGAGAGGGTCGATCTTAATCTTTCCCTCTTATTCCGTTTTTCGCCTCTACAGCCGTCCGCGCACAGACACAAACCCTTCACTTTGGCTACCAGGCCCGGCTTTTCCTTGCCCGAGCCACGCTATATCTAGCCACACTGGGGGGGGGGGGGGCTTTCCCAATTAAAAGACCTGGTTTCTCCCTTTTCCCTGGGACGGTTTGCCCATCGCCCCGCCGAAGTTTCTTTACCGCAATTGCGCTTCCCTCTCTAAGCCTATTCGGAATTTGTTTAGCAAATCATTTCCGGCTCAGATTTTCAACCCAGTTCCGATCTGGAAGGAGCTACTTTCGTTAAACAAACGGGTTGAAAAAACGCCCCCACCTCTCCCCTCCGCGAACATGGCACTCGCTGACTCAAACCACACACAGATATTCAAATATACTTGAAAGCCACAGAGTTCTTTGGGTAAGCAAAGAAGGGAGGACTATGGCCCTGTGTAAGATTCATTTCTCTTCCTGGACACTGAGGCGGTTTCTTCTTTTAAGAAGAAATACAGGTAGGTCGCGAAGGGCTTCAGAAAATAAAGCTATAAGAAGCCTCCTTTTTTTTTTAGGATTTCAGTGCTGCTGCTACGATTAAAGGTTTCTTTTATAATGCGATGCTTCGGAACTATTACAAATCTTGTCTTTCAAATGCACACTTTGTGAAGTGTACTTTGTGAAAGATAAAATGTAATTTTTCTTACTTTTATTGTGCTCAGCGTTCGGTGCCCTAATAATGGCTATGCTTAAAGCTTTCCGATTCCCTTTTTAATAGGCCGATTTATTTAATTCCGCCTTTGTTTTTACCTTGGCAAATATCGAAGGGTCGCTTAGTGGAAGCGAATTAATAATGTTCAACCGTAAAATACTTACAGTTGGACTTCAGCGTGACCTTACTCTATTGTTAGGTTTGTTTCGCTGGGAGTTAAACATTTTGAAAAAAAGTAACGTGAGGAGCAATCGGACCTCCCACATTGGCGGTATAAAGACTTCGGAGCATTATGCGTGCCGGTTCCCCCCCCCCATCCTATAAAAATCTCTCTCTGAAGAACAATCCTAAACAAACCCTCACATCACAGTCAGTCAATCCGGCAACGCGTACCGGAGGAAAACCTCAGTTAGCCAACCTAACCAGGACCTCTGTCAAAAAAAAGGGATCCCAAAGCCGATCCCCACAAAAATCCACAGGTAGAATTCCACCCCTTCCCCCTTTTCCGCTACCTGGAGAGAGACCTTCCTGGGAGATGGTCGGACTGGGCTTCTTTCTCCATTGGGTTTAGTTTTCAATATTCGCAGAGCTTTTGCAAGGCTTGCGGAGGGAGCGAAATTGAGGGCGCCGACGATCGGGCCGCCCCGATTCCACCCTTTCTCTCGTCCAAGTTTCCTCGCCCCACTCCTGCCGGTCCGGACTCAACGCGTATCTTTCGCCGGGGCTTTCCGAGCGAACCCGCAAGCGTAGAAACGCGAGCACACATACACACACACACACGCGCGCGCGCGCGCTTTCAACTCCCTCTGCTCTCCCCGCCACCCCAGCCCAGATCTCCGAGATCCACCCGCGCGGCCCCCGCCCCATCCCACCCCACCCCAGCCGGAGCCTTTACCTTCGCTGAGTTTAGGAGTGTCCGCGTCCCGGTTCCTGTCGACGGCGCCCATGTCCAGCTCTCGCACCGGCGATCGCCGTCCCACCCCGCCGCTTCCTCCAGCTCCCCGGGNTGCTCTCCCCGCCACCCCAGCCCAGATCTCCGAGATCCACCCGCGCGGCCCCCGCCCCATCCCACCCCACCCCAGCCGGAGCCTTTACCTTCGCTGAGTTTAGGAGTGTCCGCGTCCCGGTTCCTGTCGACGGCGCCCATGTCCAGCTCTCGCACCGGCGATCGCCGTCCCACCCCGCCGCTTCCTCCAGCTCCCCGGGCCGCCGGGCTGCCGTTCTCCTCGGCGCTGGACTCGTTGGAGCCCCCGGACTCCTTAGTTCCCCTGGCGGGTCCGCTTTCCAGCACCTCCCGGTAGGTGATCAGCTCCTTCTTCTCTTTCACTTTCTGCTCAAACGACTTGGAAACAAAAGCGGTAAGTTCTTCCATCGCCGGCTCTGCTCTGGGCTCTCTTTTTTTTTTCTCTCCCCCTCGTGTGCCTCCTCTGGCTGCTCCGAGCCCCCCAATAAACACATCAAGGGGGTCGGGGAGGAGGGGGAGTGGGAGGAGAAGAAGAAGAAAAAAAAAAGGGGGGGGGGGGGGGGGGGGGAAAGGGAGAGAAAAGGCGCAGAGAGGGGCTGGAGCGTTCAAGGGGAGCGGAGGTTTCCCAACCCGAGCGAAGCTTGTTTCAAAAAAAAAAAACACACACACACACAAAAAACAACAACCGGCTTTGGACAATTCTCCCCGCGAAGAGTGCCGGTCTATCTGGGCTTGGGTGATGGAAGTCCCCGCTATTTATACTTGGCAGAGCCTGCCCCTCGTTCGGAGCAAACAACCTCCCCTTTGGTCCTGGGGATGAACCCCCTTCTCCTGGAGCAGCAGCCCAGGCGCCTCGCCGAAAGAGGGGGAAAAAAAAGCCAGGCGGGGGAGGGGGTGGGGGAGGTGGGGGAGAGCGAGGGAGAAGTTCTCCGTCCCCCCCCCACCCTACCCCGCCCCTCGCCCCCTTTCCAGATCCGGCAGCCGGGGCTTCCTCCCGCGCGCTCTCGCTCTCTCGCCCATTAATCCAGGATTGACAACAAGCCCTAATTAATTTAATTAGGCACGGATCCTGCGCTGGTGTCCCGCGTTAGTTCAACGCCCCCCGGGGGGGGTGGAAGGGGCTGGGTCTGCAGGGGAGGGGCTGAAATGAGGAGCGCTCGGGCGGGAGACGGCCAGAAGGGAAGGAAGGACGAGCGCTTTGGCCCAACGTCTCCTGGAAGCGCTCCGGGCCAACCCCCCTTGCCGGAGGAAGAACTGGCCGAGCCCGAGACGGAGCCTCTCTTGGGTCGGCTCTCCTCCGCCCCAACGCCCGGACCCGCGGCTCTCGATCCCGGGAAGAGGCAGAAGAGCCGTCGGTAGGGCAAGCCCCCCAAAGCAGTGGCTCCCCAGAGAGCCCTGGCCCCGCGGCTTCCCAGCGGCGAGCTTAAGACGGCTGCAATAGTTGTGGCCTATCGGGCCCTTGGAAGGTCGGGGATGGTGGAGAGAAGCAAACAAAAGAAGCGCCTTTTCTGGCAGAATCAGCCCTTCGGGCACCCCCAGTTTTGCCCGGTCCTCTCATTGATGCTCCAACCCTTTTACCTGCCACATTTGCAGCTGGGTTCATTCTCCAGTTAAGTTCACTCTCTTCGGGTTTTCCACAGTCTTTGACACCCGACTGAGCAACTCTGGCCCCTCTCCAGATTGTCACTGCACTAGTTTTACTAGGAAAGAAGTCCACTGTTTGTCTATTTACCTGTCCTCGTTTTGATGATAAAGTGTCATCCAAATCAGGTGTGGTGCTTGGTGAGGTTCAGGAAGGTTTTTTTTTGACAACAGAAGGCAAGACAACTATTGCTTTCTTCACGGCATTTTTCCTACCAGCTTCCCTTTTAGCTTATTGCCTTGGGGTTCCCTGGTGGTCTTCCATCCAAATATTAACCAGATCCCAACCATCTAGCTCAACCTTGCCGAGGCCTTCTTTTTGTTACAGATTATGGTACCAAACAGTCTCAATTTTGGTGGAACCTTTTAACTGGGAGATGTAAGGGGAAAACAGCCATAGTTTTGACTTGCTGGTGCGGTGAGGGCAGAGATTAAAAAAAAAAAAAAGGGGGGGGAATATGGTTTCTAAACTTTGTATAGCTGCAACATGAGTTAATGGGATCATGTGAGAGAATATGGATTTATCATCTATGGATAGGCAATCATTAGATGCAAGCCCACATCCATTTGTTGGTGGGATCAAGTGCCCCTGACACTTTCTTTGTAAAGAAATAGGGAAAGGTCTTATTCCAAATGCTTCCTATGGAGGAGGGGATGAAGGGATGTGAAATTCTCATGGGAGTAAATTGAAAAGATTATGGGAATCATATTGTCCAAAAGGAGGGTTTTTAAAAATTTATTTTTGCATACTCCAGGAACCCTAGGTGCTATCTAAAAGCCAGATTGAAATGCTCATTGCTATTTGGCTCCCATCCCTTGATTAATATTAGTACATTTGGTTGTTTAATACTCAGAATGCAAAGTTTTCCATTTGGATGGAGTAATTCCAAATATTTTCTACATTACTTTATATTGAGATATATATTACCCCTTTTCTTAGATAATTTAATATTATAAGCAACATGTATATTATTGGGAATCAATGTATCCAAATGTGTTTTAGATCTAGGAAGTAAAAGTTAAGCTTTTAAAAACTTTATTAGAAAATTGTCAGAGTATCTTATGCTCTTTTTATGGCTTTCAGTTAAGTCTGTTCATACTCAGATGAAAGTGGTGATTCAGACTCCTAGAAAACCACATAATTATGAGTAATGTCTTCTATAGACTAGACAGAAATTGTAAAAACAATATGAATATGATTCTAATTGGAAAATAGAAATATTAACTCTGGAATAAGGGCATCTCTTGAAAATCACCATCTATTCAAGTTCAAAGAAATCTTGAGAAATGAATGCAGGCTCCGGATATCAATTCTTATAAAAGCTTCCTATACTAAATTATTTTTAAACTAATCTTGATGTTTCCTTCTTTTGCAGTGACAATGACAGAATTTAATTCAAGTTTCCTACATCTGCAGAAAAGCTCTAGTGTACATTCCTTCACTGCATTAAATAAAAGTAATATATAGAGACAACTTTCCAGTAAAGTGACTCTGACAGCGTGATTTAATTACTGAATGAAAATAAATAGGCTTCTTTTTGAAAAAAAACTCTATGAATTAATGTGTTAATTTAAAATTATTTTTAAATAAATAAAAAAAGATATGCATTTGACTTCAAAATAAATCCCACTGTGTCCAGTGAATTGAGTTTATACAAAAATTACAGATGTCACATTGGTGAGAGCTAGAAATTTCTGTTTTACATTAGTAAAATTGCAAAATAACCTTTCCACTGAGGGCACACAATTAAGAATTAAAAAGGAAATGCTTCCAATCTATTCAGTTGAATATATGTAGGAATAGTTCTGACTTGGACATTAAGGTGTAAACATAGATATCCAATTTAGTAATCAACTGTTGTGTGTTTAGTGAGTGTTACTTCAGATAAGCATGTATACAGGTGTAGCATTGCAGTGCAATTTTAGCTATGTTCACCAAGAGTGGATATTTAGTTCCCGGGACTTATTCCCAGAGAAATGAATACAGGAATGCCACTTGAATCTGAAGCTGTATAACATTTCCTTATTGTGTATCATAATACTTAAATACTTCACTTCTGAGTATACCTATGCAGTGTAAATTAACTATTGTCAGAAACAGAAATAGTGAGTTTGCTTTTCTGTAAATCCAAATCAGTTGAGTGTGAAATGTACAAACATGGTTAGGATCACAACCAAAATCTGAAAACGGATTTGTGGCTGTCAATGTTTAAACCTGAACCCTTGACATTTGAACATGGATTGATCTGCATTTAATGTGAATAGTTTATTTCCAAGATCATGATTGGTGGGAGGAGGTAGTGGTGGACCAAAGAGCAAAAAACCAAGACCACCATTGTCCTCTTGAATAAGCTGAAATGCTATGAATGAACAGCTGTATCCCATATGTCCCAAGCCGAGAAGCCACTTAGAGTAAACAGTACTCAGTGGAAAAAAAGCATCTCATTTTTATGCCAAATAATGTTTTGTTTTGCAGAAGTGGTCTGCAGTGTGGGTGACAGTATGTGTGAGCTGTTTTAATTGCTCTTGATTTAAATGAAAACCGATAAATTTCATTGTTATTTTCTCCAATTGAGCTTTTAACTTCCCCTCCTTTACCAATAATCTCAACCAACCTTAAAATACTCTTCAACTGGAAAACTAATTTGTACCCAAGCTCCGAAAACCCATCATTTCCACTGTAGAAAAACTGCAGCCTCTTAAAAGCAGTTTGCAGATTAAATCATTGCCATTTTAATCATAGCGCAGTTTATAAAGACAGAACTTTGCGATTTATTCGGGATTTTTTCTTCTTCTAGATGTGACGCATGGGCGCAGAAAGATCGGGCATAAAGAAAGGCCATACAAAAAAAAACCCCCACCATCAACCGGAGTATACAAAATAAAAACAAAAACACCCTGATACTGACATTAATTAAAATTAAAAATGTGTAATTTGATTGTAGGGGGTTTTTTTGGGTGGGGGGGGAAGAAAAGAAAAAGCAACGTCGCAAAGCCAAACGTCCGCGCCACCAGCGGAGACGGCGGCCTTTCAATCGATTACCTCTACGCTCCTCGCCTGGGCACGTGGATGGATGAGCGTTGGGATGGTTTAGTAAGGTCTGGCTGGCGGCCTGGCGGAGGAAGGCGCTGAGCTCAAACTACGGAAGCTCGGCAGCGCCGGGGCCTTCGGCGCGCTCGCGGGCGCCTCAGGTAAATGGGCTCGGGTTGGGGGGAGTACAGTTGCCGTGGGGCTCCGGGAAGAGGCGGAGAATTAGGGGAGCTTTAAAAAAATAAATAAATAATAAAAAAAAGCCGGTAGCGCCTCATATTCTGGTTTTCGGGAGTAGGAGGCAAAATCCGGTCTAGAAGCCTGGAAGCCAATGCCCGGAGCCTTGGCGGTTTGGGCCGCCCCTTCTCCTCGAGCGAGGAAACCCTCTGGGTTGGTGGTAGCCTCGTTCCGGTGTTTCCTTCGGCTCCCCGGCTTTCCTCCGTCAGCAAAGGCGACGGAGAGAGTTTGCCGGGGCAGGGGGGATGCTGTGGTCACTTCGCTCCGAAGCCCTCTTGGCAGGAAGGGTGGCCCAGAGCCGTCTTTGCTTTCAAAGCAGCGAGCCGGTCTGAGATGTTCAGTCTGAATTGGACTGTAGCCTGCGCCCCCCCCCCCTTCGCCAGAGGCCAACCCAACTCATCTAGGGTTGCCAGGTCTGCTTCCCAAAAATAGCGGACAAGCGGGGGGGGGGTTTAAGTAGTAAAAAAAGTAGACTGTACAGCTTTAGATTACGTACCATTTCATCATAAAGCTTTTGAATAAAAAAAATGTCCACTATTTTGTGAAAAATAATAGTGAACATAATGTGAAAAAAGTGGACTGTCCGCTCAAATAGTGGACACCTGGCAGCCCTAAACTCATCTGGGGTCTGGTTTGGGGAAGGGGAGGAACGGTTGGTGTGAGGTCTGTAAGGCAGGAGTAACCATCCTCCCGTGCCATTTAAAACCTTTTGAAGAACCACCATCCCTTTCTGTTTCCCATGCCTTGGCCTTCATTCCCCCCCCCCCCCCGCCATTTTATGCGAAAGGTACAGTCATCAGTAAACAGATATTGTCTTTTCTCTGCTCAAAGGCCTCAATTTAGCCATTTCAGAAAATTCCATCATCTTCACCAACCATTGTGGGTTATGCACAAAGATGGAACCTTTCCATCTTTGTGCATACAAAAGGTGTCTCTGCAGTTATCCCGTACTGTATAAAAACAAAGTTTCATGACTTTTTTTTCCAACAGTTTGTCCATCAATCCCAAAAGAAAGACTTCTGGCCTCAATTTTCTATTACCGGTATTTTTTTTCTATTCAAAATCCACTGAATCAGTATGTTTTTTACGGGTGTGTTTTTAGAACAGGCCTGTTATTTAATTCGTAAAATTTTGTTTGATAAATAAATAATAGCACCAAAAATCATAGCGGACAAGTGGCGGGACTCAGGGCGTTCCCTCTATCCCGCCATATATTTAAATTATTTATTTATTTACACACAAACTTAGGTTTTAAAAGAGCGAAAAAATGAACAGGTAGTCGATACCTAATATTATACATGTAAAGTTAGGAAAGTTGGTGTAATTTTTCCATTGTTCCATCTGTACATTATAACCAAACTTTTTAGACCACTTTATTGTACACTTTCACTTATTCTTCTGTTTCTAATTTCAAAATTTTAGCAATTACATATACCCCATTTGCACATAATTCTATTTCATTCTAGAGTGTTCAAAAACCGCAAACTCTTTTGTCTACTTTAAATCTTTATAATAACTTTAGATACAAAAAAAATTGGCAGTTATTTATTTCTGTCACCAATTCTTCCTGATTTTTTTTTTTGTATCCCTCTTAACAAAATTCTAGTATATCGGGATAAGCTACCCATTTGGGTTTCTCTATTATTTCTTGTCTATAAAATGTTTCTTGTACTGACAGTTACAAAGGTGTTTTGGGGCACAACCTGGGTTTATGCCTGTTTCATATTCTCAGTATGACATGTCTACCCTAATGATTTTTAAAGTCCACGTTAATTTTGGCTTTGTCGTATCACAAAGATCTGTGCCATGTAATCAGGTCAAGTTCTAACTCAAAGAACCTTCTATTTCTGAGCAGCACCAACCAAACAAAACCAAACAGCAAGCTGCCAAATACAATTTCAAATCAGGTAGACCCAACCCTCCTCTTTCCTTTGTACGTGTAACATTCACAACACGCTTGTGGGTTTTTTCCCCTGCCACACAAATGTAGATGTATTTACACATTTTTATTAATGCACCAAATTCTTTTAGTTTTCCCAGTAATGTTTCAGTTCTTTTTTGTACCTCATAAAGTTTTGCTAGAACTGCATTAACAATTATTTTGCTTTCTGTGAAATATAAATTGGTCTATCCATTTTATAAAGTTCTGTTGAGCTTAATAAGATTTAAGTATGCAAGTTTGCATTCTAAGATTATTTAGTTTATTTCTTTTTTTTTTAAAAAAAAGGTTACATAAAGCATTGTGTCTTTTCCAGTAGTGAAAAAGTTTGCATGATTATATTTTGGAGAACAGTGTTACTTATGTAGTAACAGTAGATAGTAGGTAAGATTTTGCTTTAAATTAAAGACCAGAGTGAAAATTTAATAATGATATACTTTTCTGTTAATCATACAATACTTTTTAATGTTTACAGTTCTCTACTTTTTGTAAAAACTAGCTTGCTAAAATGGGTCGCCATTCATCAGACACTGAAGAAGAGTCTAAAAGCAGAAGAAAAAAGAAACATCGTAGAAGGTCATCTTCAAGCAGTTCCTCAGATAGTAGAAGTTACAGCCATAAAAAATCGGGAAGAAAATCAAGATCACGGTCTCGAGATCTCCAGTTTCGTTCACATTCATATGAAAAAAAGTAAATATATTACTTCAGTTTTAAATTTGTAAATGAAACTTTTAAAATATTCATCATAAAATTGTAAATGAAACTTTTAAAATATTCAGTATTTTATCCTATGATATGATCTCCTAAATAATGATACATAAATTGTAGCATTCATATAACTTATTTGTGCCAGTTTATATAATTTGCCTAATTATTGTTTTAACAAATGGCATCATTTTAGAGAAAGAAGCAATACCATACAGGTTGTTCTTGCTTACCAATCACTCATTCAGCAACCATTCAGTTATTATGTCACTGAATAATAAGACTTACAGTACAATCAGTCCTTGAAATTGTGGCCCTTGCAGCCTCTCTATGGTCACATGATGGTGCATTGGAAGATCTGCAAGAAATACCCTTTGCCTGTAAGCAAGAACTGATGGGATAGAGAAAGTAATGGTACCTTTAACATCATCAAACATCAATATCTGCCTATCCCAGGTCCTTGGGAAAGACTTGATAGGAGGAAAGAAATGCCAAATCCAGTGTAAACATCTGATTGACTGTGCAATTATAATTTATTAAATTTATATGCTGCCCAACTGCCAGTGGCTCCGGGCACTGTTAAAACGTTTAAAAAGAAAGAACAGTGCAAAAACCATAAAAACCAGTACACAGACAAAGGTTCTTGTGGAAAATTTGTGATTTATTTTACTCAAATTGCAGCAAGAAAATGTTTATCATCCCATGTTCTCTCTATTTCCAGAATGATTTTATCAGTAATAAAATTTTGATTTTATATCCTAGAGTGGTGTGTATGTGTGTGTGTGCACGCACACACACACATGTATATAATTTTTTTATTGCTATCCAATTTCCTTTGCTCCATATTTTATCAAAAGTCTACTAATATGCCTACAGTAGCATATTTTCTTCTATTACAGCTCTGATGTTCTAGGAGTGAGTAGTACATGTACATACTGACTTTGTTAACGCTATTCTTCAATCTGAAGTTTATCTGTCTATAGTATATACTTTGGAGGAACAATTTGACTCTGAAGCCACATTATATTCTTCATATGAAGCATTGATAAAAGTGGTATGAGTCACAGTGGAGAATAGTTTTATGTTATACAGTGACATAAATGAATTAATATTCATTGATTCCGTTTTAATTAGATCTACATTTTTAAGTTTTGAGGAAAGGTTTTACTACAAAGTTTTAACAGATGTTATTAAACTTTTAATGTCAGTTTTTTTTCTTTTTCTTTAGTTAAAATCTAATATCCATGAAATGTGCATATTTTTTCCATAGAGGTCCATGTTCAACCTGAAAATTTTGTTATCAGTAGCATCTTATTGCCAGTAAGTGGCCAAGAAGACAACTACAATACAGACAATGCTACATCCCTACATTGTTACTGCAACAGAATATGCTATATGAGTTTCAAATATATATTTCTTGAGAATATATTGATTGAAACACTTTATAGATCATGCATATCCTTCAAGCCTGAGATGTATTAAAGGGAAAAAAATCTTACATTTGTTTTTGTTTTACTTGTAAGTGGGTTTATATGTTAATTTTATATAATAAAATACTTGAACACAGGTCAGAATATGTGAAAAATGAGAAAAAGCATTGTTTGATGCTCACGTTTGCTCTGTTAATATGTACAGCAAAGTTGCTGTTTTTTCACCGAGGGTATTTGCAAAGCTTATGGCTTGCTCTGCTGAGTTAGGTTGTGAGGGAGCATATTCAGACCCCTGCTGCTGTCTCTGGAGATTATCACACAAAGTTTGATGATTTTGTCTGCCTTTAATAATTTTTGCAAATAAAATATCTCACATTTAGGCCAGTCTGGATGCTTGCACTGATAACTTTGAATGGTTAGATTACGTTACTTTTAGTTTGTGGCATCCAAGAACATACAGAAGCTGATGTAGACAGTGCATTCTATTGCTTGTCTTCTTGATCCCCTGCACAAGCTTGAAAGGATTGGCTTGAAACCTTGAGCCCAGAAGTTATAGTCAGGCTTGCAAGTTGCAGTCGATCTGATCTCCCTTGCTAGCTGGGAGGACAGGAAATGAGGGTAGCAAGCTCCAACTGATTTGCATGTGCTACAGCCAGCCAAATCTTCCCCTTGGGTGGATGAGTGACTGTAGGGACCCAGCGGGGCCACATGGGTAGCGTTCTTGTAGTCGGTCGTAAGGGTGAATAACTGTGGGGTGCTGCAGCAGCCTTAACTTTGAGTGTATCTTAAGTATCTTTTAGGGGTTCTGTCATAAGTTGAAATGGGTGCTAAGTGACCAGTTGTAAATCAAGGACTACCTGTAAGCTCCTATTTCTAAGTTCACAACATAGTTTTCATTTTTCTATTATCTGATATTTTATTCATAAACTCATATATCATAATTTCATTTATTCTGTTTAGTGCAAGAAGTCCATAGGGGGCTTCCAATCAACATTAAAATTAATCAGTGTCTTTTCTTTAAAGCTCTCAATTTCGCCATTTTAACCAGCTCCATTAACTTTACTATTCCACTCTTCAGTTGTAGGTAATGACAAATCTTTCCAAATCTTGTGCATATGAAAGTCTTGTTACTGTTATCATATATAAAAACTAAGTTCCATCAGGGAAAATATCTTATTTCTATTGTATATTATCTTTAATATCATCTGAATTAATGTTACGTATTTGATTTCAAAAATTTTAAGCTTTTTTACATGTTCCCTCAGCTTGGTAAATTATATTTCCAACATACTTCAAAGTACCTTTATACATTTTAGATAATTCTTCCAGTGACAGATACCAAAACCATCATTTTGTTAAAATAAATCTTTAGATAGTTTATCATTTCATAAAAAAATCTCTAAGCTTTTGAGTTGTCCAAAAGTCTTCTGGAATCTGTATATTATTTTGATAGCTTGGATTTAGCCTAAGAAAAATATTTTAATGAATATTTTACTTATTTCATCTCTGTTTGTCTGTCTGTCTGTCTGTCTTTCTGCCTGTCTGTCTGTCTATCTTGTATATGTGTGTGTGGGGGGATTGATCATATTTATTATATTGTCTAGCTTAGTTGACTATGCAAAAAATATGATTGATTGTAAGTAGGTTTTCTGCTGATATCTATTTGAGGCGAAGGCATCGATCAAGCAGCAGTTCTTCGTATGGGTCCAAAAGAAAACGGAGCCATAGCCGATCAAGAGCACAAGGAAAATCATATCGATCTCAGAGATCAAGATCAAAAAGCAGATCAAGAAGGTATGACAGTTTTGCCCTGGGAGAACCCAGATAATACATTTTTTACTTTGCACTTCCAAGTCTTAATATCCCATGATTTGGTAATTAGTGATTTTATGTTAACTTCAAGATTATAAATATAACCACAAACGGTTGAAGTATTTTGATTTTTATATACTTTTAATATTGTGGTTTAACTTGGGAGTTCCCTAGTCCATATGTATATATTTGATATAAGACCAGTTTGGTTACAACATCCATTATACAAAGCACATGGTGACAGCGTATATAGGTGATATCAAGTTAAAAAGTAATCAAGTTGCTGGGTATTATTTGCTAGAAAAATTATTCATTTGAATATTTTGCTTAAAATAATGTAAAAAGTACTTAACTAATGCTCATAAGTAATTTTCATTAAAAAAAATACTTGGCGTTTTATGTGTTATCAATGCAGTTATGAAACTGCAAATATTTTGTGAACCTGAAATTCAAAATAAATATATCAAAATAATGATACCAAGTAATTTGTATGAAAGCTGAAATTATGTAATACTCATATTAAATATTGATCTTCTGCAGAATCATGGTATTTATATTATAATTATTTCAGAATAATAGTTAATAATATATAAAAATAGAAAACTATTTGAAAATATGCATTTTATACAGATCTAATGTTTTATTTTGTGGCAATACAAAGTTATTAAGTACATATTAAATAAAATAGAAATTATTTTTAATATTAAGCATTATGATTGCATGAGGAACCATTTGTTGCAAGAGTACAGTGATAATGAATACTACAAAATACTTGAAGTTATTTTGTATCATAGGATTGGTGAGATCCAGCTTTTCTATTCAGGACTTCGATAGACTGCTTACTAAAAACTTATGTACAATTTCATGGAGAAGAAAAATCAAGATAGAGTGCATTCAGATCTTGTGAATGCTTTTAGAAGTATAAATTGGATGAAAATATAATCTTATGGGCTAGTTTGGAATTCCAATTATTGTAACTGTTACAAACCTCTTCATTCATACATGGTAGCTATTTTTATTAGGGTGTGTTCTCTCTTGAGGTATTGACGTGTAGATGGCGTGAATTGGGCAGGAAAAAATTGCAGTATGCTTTTTTTTTTGCTTATATGCTACTCAGTTTCCAAAGATTTGGATCAGCTTTTAAATAACACAAAAGACAACATAAAAATTATAACAAATCAAGAACTTAGCAAATGAAACCTTGATGCATCTCCATTTGAAGGTAGCAAAACATCAGTTTTCATCAAATGCTTTTCTGAAGGGTGCAAGATTGGCCCAGCATATGTTTGCGGTGTTAACACATTTACCATAATACCACAAGAGCATTAAAGAAAAGCAATGTTCTCATACCTGTGTATCTATTATTAGACATTTGCAAATTATTCAAAAGTGTACTTTGTATATCCTCCAGCATGTCCTGAAGCAGCTTCTTTAAAGGTGCATCTCTGATAATGGATCTTATTTCTGAGATAAGTAACTCCTGGTAAGAGAGGCACTCATGAGAACTGGGAAGAATGTTTAAGAAGTGCTTTGTAAGTCTGATCTAGAGGGCCTTAAATTGAATATTGGAAAAAGGAAAACAAGAGCTTGGAAAATAATACAAATTGAAGTACTGAGAATAAGACTGGGAGTAAAAACATAACTCAAGAATTTTTCTTTGTATGTAAAGCATGCAGGGAAGATAGAAAGAACAAGTCTTAATGCAGGAAGGCAAATGCAACTTAGCATGTATTATTGATGGGACAAAACTGATGAAGGGATACAACTTAATCAAAATAAACTGGCCAGTCAAAATGGAAGGAGATACAGGCAGTCCCCAAGTTAAGTACAACTTTCATTCCCTAACTCTGTTTTTAACTTGAATTTATATTGAAGTCAGAGCTTGGATTGCCTATTACTAAAAATGGCGGGCAGCACTGTCCTTCCTTGAGTCAACAAAGTGCTGAGGCTGCACAGTGCTTTCAGGAACCCCTGAAAACAGACTGTATATTAAAAACACATGGATTCAGCGGTTCCTGAAAGCACTGTGCAATTTCAGCACTTTCTCAAATTAAGAGAACACTTTTTGCCATTTTTAGTATTAGGCAGTCTGTTTGTATCTATGGATTGTCCTTGGTGTGGACTTTCATAAGCCAGGGATTGCCTGCAATTTTGAGGCTGCCTGGCTCTATAGCGACTCTGGGCAGCTTAGACATAAAAATTGAAAGAAAAGTACAGTATATAAAAAAAGAAAAGAAAATGACAACTAGAAGGCTGGAAACAAAACAATAATCCAAAGAGCAAAAAAAATAAAGGGGCTCTGGATAACGCACTGGATAATATAACTTTTAATGAGGAGAGAACAAGTAACAATGGAAGATTTTTATTATTTGGTTTTTGGAAAACCAAGTCAGCTAGGACTGCAAGATCCTAGAAATTGCTCTATGGTCTCACTAATTGTTTCATTTTCCAAAAGGTTGAAGGAGAGACAAGGGAATTGGCTTTCCTAGATATGATCCTAACCATTAGGGAAGAGCTGGTTGAAGAGCTTGGACAAGAGAAGATTGTGAAGAGACATTATAGTTCTTCAAGTATCTAATGGACTGTTTTAAATAGGCAGACAAGAAAAAAGTAGTAGACTTAAATTATACTGAAGTACATTTTGGTGAGAGGTCAGGAAAAAAACTTTGTTATTCATAGCAAATAATTGTATCTATAACATTGTATATGTATTTGTGGACTATAAATAGTGGCATATAAACTGGTTGAATAAGTTAATAAGCGGTCATTTTTCAGAAATGAACATCAGCAAGTACATAATAAATATCAGTAAAATTTTTGCTTATGTGGAACAAGCCCTATAAGGAGTTGAACAAGGTTATTTGTTTATTAATGTCTATGTCATTACAAATTGAATAGGTGTGTATTTTCAGCAGATATTTTATCTTGCCCACTTGCTATTTTCTATGTCAGTTTTTATATTGTGTTTCTTTTGAAAAATATGTTTTAACTTACTTGTTTGAACAAAGAACTAACTTTATAAAAGCAAAATAAATTGTAAATTTGTCCAAATGATGATATGGTCTTTATAGGTTTACTTTTGTTTTGTGCCGTTTTATGTTAGATAATTTGTCTTCCCATTCTTACATTCAGGCTATATAAATGGCTAGTACATTGATTAACATGTAGTATTGAACACTCAGATTTATCTGCATTCTAGTCATGGTAAATTTAAGAGATTCAGATAGTGGAGAGAACAATTTGGGTGTTCAGTGAAAAACCTTTTCTGATGAGAAGTGTATTATTTTACTTACGGCCTATCACATTTCTAAGACTTGCCTAATTTAAAAAATAAATATTCCCAGTTCATATTTAGCCATCAAGAATTATTTAAAATAAGATGTGTTTTTTCTCCTAAAAGTAGCTTGGACTACCTTTCTAAGTGGGATTTTACTTTTGAGAGAAAGAAATTTTGTATTTCTTTGAATTATATAGCCTTTCTATCTTCTCATATCTGAACAGAATTGGCTAAGTTTGAGATGGGCAATTTGTGATTCTACAAATGCAGTAAGTTAGCCTTGTCTTAACAGATTTGTCCAGATAATGGTTTATTTGTTTGAATACAGAACACTGACTCCAGATTAAAAATCACAAGATTTTTCATTTGGTATGTTTTTAAGGAGCTATGTACTGCATTGTCATATTTTTCTTACAGAAATTAAGATTATAAATTAAGACAAACTAGTCTGTTAAGCCAGTAAATCATTATCAGACTGTTAACTCTTAATTATCATCTTCTGTCCTTTAACTATTTTTCTTTTATCCAAAGATGAATGTTTGCACTGTAGTTATTTATTCTATTTTAAATGGAATCTGAATCAAGAATGACGTTCTCTATAATACTATAGATTTATAATTGTCTTTCAATAAAACAGGGCTGTGCGAATAATGTAAAATCACAAACCAAATTTTCAGGAGAACAACCACATTTACATTAAATTAATAATTTTAAAATAGATTTAGTTTGTTTTACTGGCATTTGCTTAATAACATTTTGTTGTTTGCAATCTTTTTAAACACAATAATTCATCTGAGAAATACAGGCACATTGTCAGCAGAAAAATTGAAAGTAACNATTTTAAAACAAACTATTTATTTATTATCGTGGTTTTTAGTATCGCCTGTTCACCGCCCTGAGTCCCGCAAGGGAGATAGGGCGGTATATAAATTTAATAAATAAATAAATGTGTGTTTGAATCCAAAATTTTCTCGCTTTTTTACTTGTCCATCAGCTATGGATTATAATATGTACATTTCAATCCTTTCAACCACATGTTTTTCCATTGTTCCATCTGTACATTATAACCAAACTTTTTAGACCACTTTATTGTACACTTTCACTTATTCTTCTGTTTCTAATTTCAAAATTTTAGCAATTACATATACCCCATTTGCACATAATTCTATTTCATTCTAGAGTGTTCAAAAACCACAAACTCTTTTGTCTACTTTAAATCTTTATAATAACTGTAGATACAAAAAAAATTGGCAGTTATCTATTTCTGTCACCAATTCTTCCTGATTTTTTTTTGTATCCCTCTTAACAAAATTCTAGTATATCGGGATAAGCTACCCATTTGGGTTTCTCTATTATTTCTTGTCTATAAAATGTTTGTTGTGCTGACAGTTACAAAGGTGTTTTGGTGCACAACCTGGGTTTATGCCTGTTTCATATTCTCAGTATGACATGTCTACCCTAATGATTTTTAAAATCCACATTAATTTTGGCTTTGTCGTATCACAAAGATCTGTGCCACGTAATCAGGTCAAGTTCTAACTCAAAGAACCTTCTGAGCAGCACCAACCAAACAAAACCAAACAGCAAGCTGCAAAATACAATTTCAATTCAGGTAGACCCAACCCTCCTCTTTCCTTTGTACCTGTAACATTCACAACACGCTTGTGGATTTTTTCCCCTGCCAGACAAATGTAGATGTATTTACACATTTTTATTAATGCACCAAATTCTTTTAGTTTTCCCAGTAATGTTTCAGTTCTTTTTTGTACCTCATAAAGTTTTGCTAGAATTGCATTAACAATTATTTTGCTTTCTGTGAAATATAAATTGGTCTATCCATTTTATAAAGTTCTGTTGAGCTTAATAAGATTTAAGTATGCAAGTTTGCATTCTAAGATTATTTACTTTATTTCTAGTAGGTAAGATAGTAGGTAAGATTTTGCTTTAAATTAAAGACCAGTGAGTGAAAATTTAATAATGATATACTTTTCTGTTAATCATACAATACTTTTTAATGTTTACAGTTCTCTAATTTTTGTAAAAACTAGCTTGCTAAAATGGGTCGCCATTCATCAGACACTGAAGAAGAGTCTAAAAGCAGAAGAAAAAAGAAACATCGTAGAAGGTCATCTTCAAGCAGTTCCTCAGATAGTAGAAGTTATAGCCATAAAAAATCGGGAAGAAAATCAAGATCACGGTCTCGAGATCTCCAGTTTCGTTCACATTCATATGAAAAAAAGTAAATATATTACTTCAGTTTTAAAATTGTAAATGAAACTTTTAAAATATTCATCAGATACAGTTCAGTATTTTATCCTATGATATGGTCTGCTAAATAATGATACATAAATTGTAGCATTCATATAACTTACTTGTGCCAGTTTATATAATTTGCCTAATTATTGTTTTAACAAATGGCATCATTTTAGAGAAAGGAGCAATACCATACAGGTTGTCCTTGCTTACCAATCACTCATTCAACAACCATTGAGTTATTATGTCTCTGAATAATAACACTTACATTACAATCAGTCCTTGAAATTGTGGCTCTTGCAGCCTCTCTATGGTCACATGATGGTACATTGGAAGATCTGCAAGAAATACCCTTTCCCTGTAAGCAAGAACTGATGGGATAGAGAAAGTAATGGTACCTTTAACATCATCAAACATCAATATCTGCCTATCCCAGGTCCTTGGGAAGGACTTGATAGGAGGAAAGAAATGCCAAATCCAGTGTAAACATCTGATTGACTGTGCAATTATAATTTATTAAATTTATATACTGCCCAACTGCCAGTGGCTCCGGGCACTGTTAAAACGTTTAAAAAGAAAGAACAGTGCAAAAGCCATAAAAACCAGTACACAGACAAAGGTTCTTGTGGAAAATTTGTCATTTATTTTACTCAAATTGCAGTAAGAAAATGTTTATCATCCCATGTTCTCTCTATTTCCAGAATGATTTTATCAGTAACAAAATTTTGATTTTATATCCTAGAGTGGTGTGTGTGTGTATGTGTGTGTGCGCGCACACACACACACATGTATATATACTATTTTTTATTGCTATCCAATTTCCTTTGCTCCATATTTTATCAAAAGTCTACTAATATGCCTACAGTAGCATATTTTCTTCTATTACAGCTCTGATGTTCTAGGAGCGAGTAGTACATGTACATACTGACTTTGTTAACGCTATTCTGCAATCTGAAGTTCATCTGTCTATAGTATATACTTTGGAGGAACAATTTGACTCTGAAGCCACATTATATTCTTCATATGAAGCATTGATAAAAGTGGTATGAGTCACAGTGGAGAATAGTTTTATGTTATACAGTGACATAAATGAATTAATATTCATTGATTCCGTTTTAATTAGATCTACATTTTTCAGTTTTGAGGAAAGGTTTTACTACAAAGTTTTAACAGATGTTATTAAACTTTTAATGTCAGTTTTTTTTCTTTTTCTTTAGTTAAAATCTAATATCCATGAAATGTGCATATTTTTTCCATAGAAGTCCATGTTTAACCTGAAAATTTTGTTATCAGTAGCATCTTATTGCCAGTAAGTGGTCAAGAAGACAACTACAATACAGACAATGCTACATCCCTACATTGTTACTGCAACAGAATATGCTATATGAGTTTCAAATATATATTTCTTGAGGATATATTGATTGAAACACTTTATAGATCATGCATATCCTTCAAGCCTGAGATGTATTAAAGGAAAAAAAATCTTACATTTGTTTTTGTTTTACTTGTAAGTGGGTTTATATGTTAATTTTATACAATAAAATACTTGAACACAGGTCAGAATATGTGAAAAATGAGAAAAAGCATTGTTTGATGCTCACTTTTGCTCTGTTAATATGTACAGCAAAGTTGCTGTTTTTTCACCGAGGGTATTTGCAAAGCTTATGGCTTGCTCTGCTGAGTTAGGTTGTGAGGGAGCATATTCAGACCCCTGCTGCTGTCTCTGGAGATTATCACACAAAGTTTGATGATTTTGTCTGCCTTTAATAATTTTTGCAAATAAAATATCTCACATTTAGGCCAGTCTGGGTGCTTGCACTGATAACTTTGAATGGTTAGATTACGTTACTTTTAGTTTGTGGCATCCAAGAACATACAGAAGCTGATGTAGACAGTGCATTCTATTGCTTGTCTTCTTGATCCCCTGCACAAGCTTGAAAGGATTGGCTTGAAACCTTGAGCCCAGAAGTTATAGTCAGGCTTGCAAGTTGCAGTCGATCTGATCTCCCTTGCTAGCTGTGAGGAAAGGAAATGAGGGTAGCAAGCTCCAACTGATTTGCATGTGCTACAGCCAGCCAAATCTTTCCCTTGGGTGGATGAGTGACTGTAGGGACCCAGCGGGGCCAGATGGGTAGCATTCTTGTAGTCGGTCGTAAGGGTGAATAACTGTGGGGTGCTGCAGCAGCCTTAACTTTGAGTGTATCTTAAGTATCTTTTAGGGGTTCTGTCATAAGTTGAAACGGTTGCTAAGTGACCAGTTGTAAATCAAGGACTACCTGTAAGCTCCTATTTCTAAGTTCACAACATAGTTTTCATTTTTCTATTATCTGATATTTTATTCATAAACTCATATATCATAATTTCATTTATTCTGTTTAGTGCAAGAAGTCCATAGGGGGCTTCCAATCAACATTAAAATTAATCAGTGTCTTTTCTTTAAAGCTCTCAATTTCGCCATTTTAACCAGCTCCATTTTTTTTTTTTTTTCAATATAGAATTTTTATTTTTATCATAAAAAAAAAAATACATCACAAATATTTCACAATATTATATCCCATCCCCCCACCCTCCGGACTTCCCAAACCAACCTAGGCTGATATTCAAATACAAGTAAACAAATATTAATATCTCTAACTCCAAAGTCTAAACTTAAACAATCCATCTCCTCCGTGTTAATAAAAATTATTCATTTAGTTAGTTCTTCAAATATCCAAAATCTTTACCGTTTCAGCAAGATAGTTTAACACCATCCCTTACTTATACAAAAA